>NW_024039339.1:0-522141 GCF_016077235.1 Cyprinodon tularosa | reverse complement strand
TTTCCCACTGAGCCTGAACCTACCAGCCTGTCTCCCCTTCGTCTTCCAGTTTCCGGCTGAGCAGAGTTCGGAGGAAACTCAATATACCCTTCAATAAAACCCGTTGAACTTTTATATTGTGTCTCTCTGTTTGGCTTCACTGCATGTGGGTCCGAGCCTTAGAAAGAATCATGACAGTTATAACTGTAATTTACTTATTCCCCAAGGTTCTTAGTCTTTTACCTAATGGTTTTACTTCTGGATCGGCTGTTTAAAATCCAGTCGTCACCAATTTAATAATTTACACTACAGCTAAAAGCTGAGAATGTGATAAAGTAAGTTTATAGTTGAAGATGCAATTGGCTGATTATGATAACCTTGGAAAGCGATGTATAATCCACAGGAGCTTCTAGCAACATAAGAGACGGTCTTGGAAACATCGTATATGTGGAGCATTTGGGAAAGACATCCACCGCTTTAGTGCTTAGCAGGTTTATACAGTAAGAGTCAAAGAAATGATCAGAACAGGACTAGAAGCATAGATCTAGTAGTTGGCTTAGCCTGCTACCAATCATGGTTGATCATCATGCAACGATTCCTAATTAGAGAGCTCCTTTAGGATTCAGAAGAGAATGAACTGAGAGAGGTCAGGTGACTGGAGGCCTTGCTCCCACATATGAGCTCCCAGAGATTCTGGGAAGAGAACAGCAGCGCATCCAGCAGAAACATACTCAAAAAGTCTACTGGGTTCAACTCAAAGTCCGCCATCCGGCTCCTTTTAAATATACACTTTGCTCAAAAACCCTAATATAAATGTTTAAATTGGTTAACATGCAGTCGAGCCCTAAAGAGCTCTGCTCATGAACTAATACATAATTCCATCTCAGCCAGAGTTACACAACATCCTCTGACAGGCGTTATTAAGGGCAAAGGCTCGACAAGGAAGGATCACCATAGCGCTCATACAGACCATGACAAAGAATATTAAAGGAAAATTCCGGTTTTTAACACTTTAAGCCCATTTTCTGTAGTGTCCAGGATGAAATTGAATGATCGACACCAAAATTTTGACGATTGCTCCTGTCTCTGCTTTTTGGCTCATGCAGAATCCCCCCCTGGCTGCTTCAGAATGGCTTCCATTGTGCATGTCCGATAATGTCCTTAAAACAACCTTAAACGTTCTTTTTTTTAAATATGCTACTCACCGGGTCGTCAGCGCTGTTCAATGACGTTCCAAAAAAAGTTTCGTGAAGAAAAACCGTTCCTGTCTTGTTTTATTTAGCATTTGTAAATCCCAGAACTATTTTTTCCGATACATCACAACCGCTTATAAACTTCCGCTTCCGGTTCGAATCTGAAGCGTTGCACACTCCAGACCACTAGTTGGCGACGGTATCCTCTACCGTCAAACTCAAAGTCCAATATGTCCTCCTCAAGAATCCACCTTTCGTATTCCATTTTCAGAGTTTTTTAAAGTGTTTAACAGAGACGTTAGCACCTCGACGTCGGAGTACACAGAGTGAAGCAGAAACACTTGGGCCTTGCGAAAAGACTACAACTAAGTGTAAACAGGCCACATTTCCGTTTCCGGTGGCGGAGGGATATTGACTATTCCAACAGAACTCAACGGGATTTACAAAATGCTAAATAAAACACTACAGGAACGTTTTTTCTTTACGAAACTTTTTTTGGAACGTCATTGAACAGCGCTGACGACCCGGTGAGTAGCATATTTTAAAAAAAGAACGTTTAAGGTTGTTTTAAGGACATTATCGGACATGCACAATGGAAGCCATTCTGAAGCAGCCAGGGGGGGATTCTGCATGAGCCAAATAGCAGAGACAGGACCAATTGTCAAAATGTTGGTGTCGATCATTCGAATTCATCCTGGACACTACAGAAAATGGGCTTAAAGTGTTAAAAACCGGAATTTTCCTTTAATACTCTCTGCCAATGGGCAGAAAAAAACATAAAAAAACAGTAAAATCCCTGCTGTCCTGTCAGAAAATGGGAGTTAGAAAACTAAAATGTGTCAGGCAATGTAAACATGTCTCTGGTGTTTTTTTTTTATGAAACAGTTAATTTACTAGTGTTTTACCTGCTTTGTAGCAACACCCAAACTCTGGTATCTGGCAGATTAAATAATGATATAATGAATAATATGATGAATTTTACTTAATTGTCCTAATGTGCAAACTTGCCCTCTGCATCTAAATCCAGGCATACACTGTACGACACTTTCAATGGTTGTACTCAGCTACAATTTAAACTGTATGACCAACTCTCAGGGTTCATAGCTCACTGTGCGGCATGACGCTCTAATACCATCTAACTCCTCACACTGCGCGTCCAAAAACCACACATGGGACTCAAGACACGGAGCTGGCCGGACTCGTCAATCTGGAAGAAGAACCGCCTTGTTTGCATATGTGCAGTGCATGAGGTTCAGGTTTGCTTCAGTGCACGGAATTTCAGGCCTCGACAGGGATCCAGAAAGAGACCGATGCTACCTTCACAACGAACACACTTTGAGCAGTAGAAGCAGCCGGTTTCCATGCAAAGACTATGGTCAATGCAGCATATCTTAACGCACCTGGGCATCTGAAGCAGCTGCTGCTGGGGATTTCCACTGACAGCGCACTACCGGTATGCAGAGATGGCAAAAGTACTCACTTTCTGTTCTTGAGTAAAAGCACAGATACTTGTGTTAAAAAATACTCTGGTAAAAGTGGAAGTACTGATTAAACTTCTTTACTCAAGTAAAAGTAACAAAGTACAGGCTTGTAAATTTACTGAAAGTATAAAAGTAAAAGTAGAAACCACTTTTTTCATGCCGTTGCCTACATTTTAAATGGATGTCTGCCAATAGGACTAGATCTCCGTTGTGTTCATTTTCAATCATCTCGTCGTCCATGCTACTATGCTAACGCCACCGCCACCAAGCTGCAATGATTTGCCGCCAATGAATACCGCCGAATCTGTCCATTCATCTTGTAGTGGTGCGTCAAATGCAACGTAGATTCCCATCCAATTAGATTGAATTTGGTATTGATGACGTGAAAAATAATAACGGTAACTCCATTGAAATGATTCAAAACTAAAGTAACGAGACAATTTTTTAAAATGTAAGGAGTAGAAAGTACAGATATTTGTGTAAAAATGTAAGGAGAAGAAGTAAAAAGTCACCATAAAAATAAGTAGTAAAGTAAAAATATCAGAAAAATCTACTTGAGTACAGTAACGAAGTATTTGTACTTCGTTACTTCCCATCTCTGCCGGTATGTGGGGGTCTAAACGGCTGTGACAGCAAAATAATTTTTAATGCAGGATGGTAATCTATAGCACTGAAACAGCTCTGGTGAAAGTCACTAATGATATTCTCATGGCCTCAGATAATGGACTTGTATCTGTGCTCGTCCTGTTGGATCTTAGTGCTGCATTGGATGCAGTTGATCATAATATTCTTTTAGAAAGACTTGAATATTTTGTTGGAATTAAAGAACTGGTTTAAATCTGATCTATCTGATCGATTTCAGTTTGTTCACGTTAATGATAGATCTTCCTCATGCTCAAAGGTTACCTGTGGAGTACCACAGGGATCAGTGCTAGGACCAATTCTCTTTACTATACAGTAGAAGCCATTCATAATTTACCCAGTTTCCTTAATGGGGCCTTGGCTGGTCCCCTAAGATTCCTTAATTATTCCATCAATCTTTGTACTAAAATATTCTTTCTGTCATGATTTGTGGACATTAAGATCTAAAGAGAAACGTCATCTGAATGGTTGAATGTTGGAGGGGATTTTGTTGGGAGTTGCAAGGAAGTGGGCTGCCATTGGACAGGGAAGGGCCATTTTCCATGGCTATTACTGTATATGTGCTCCCAGTCAGTATAGAATTATTAGACAGAATGGGATTAATTTCCATTGTTATGCTGATGATACTCAGCTATATGTGTCTATAAATCCAGATGAAACTAACCCATATGCTACATACCTGTAGTCTATGTAAACATAGACACTGGGAGATATGTGTCCCCAGGGGGATCCTGACTAGCCCGACGTAGTCCTACTCAATGCTAGTCAGAATGAGTCTGATACTGCTCCATAGAGCTGTGATTATGGGGCGTGTTTCGAACGAACCAGGAAAAAAAATGCCTCTGCACTCAATTGGATAGACCTACAACCAATAAGAGCAACGGAGTGCGTGACGTGTGTTAAGCTTCCCGACCTCAAACGTACAACGTTACCTACTATGTTTACAACATGGGATTAATATCACGACATTGCGAGTTATTTACTAAATCAGACAGTCAGATGATCTGTTACCATTTGTAAGTTAGATGAACTTCGTCCACGACGACACCCATAACTAGGGGTGTAAATCACATCCATCATGGCGATTCGATTCAGTATCGATTTCCTGACCCAACGATTCGATTATTTTCGATACTCAAGAATACACCACGATTAGATTCGATTAATTGGTTACATTTTTTATTTATTTATTTTTTTTTTTTTTACACCTTACAGGCTAAACAAAGTTTCAAGTTTGAAATAAATCAATGAAAGCTGTAATATCGTTATGCATTTTTTTTTTTTAGAAACAACAGCAAATAACAGAAGCAGAAAAATTGCAACAAAAAATACTGCAAAAATACTGCACTGTTTCAGTGCAATGAGTGCAATGCAATACCTCGGCTCCAGAGTGTCGACGTCCCCGCCCCCTTGAGAGACGCTCTGCTGCTCCTCTCCCAAATTGTAGCTGACCGCAAACAGTGCCGCAGACAGGAGGCCGGCTTGTTTTGTTTTTATGACCGAAATTGCGGAAAACAACTCGTGAAGTTTGACCCGCTAGAAGAGCGAGGTGCGCGAGAACGCTGGGACCCTTTTTCCACCTGGATCTCCGCTCTTTTTGGCCCTCATGTCCCTCCGTCGTCGGACTAAACTCGCCCCCACTTTCTCGCCGCCTCGGCCGTATCTAGACCCACAGCGTGTAGCTCAGACCACGCTTCAATACTGAGCATAATTTAAAAATGTCTGCATCAAGCTCTCTGCAACACACTGCTGTAAGAGTATAACCAGGAAGCGAGGTAGGAGGGCAAAATAGGTTTAGCGCCACCGCAGCACGGGAGGGAGAATTACGCCCAGGAGCAAATGGATAAAAATAGACCGGAGGAAAAACAAACATGAATCGATTCTCTTGCGGACGAATCGATGCATCGGATCATCGGCTTTTGGATCGATGCATCGACACAAAACGATTGTTATTTACACCCCTACCCATAACGTTGGCTTGAAAAACATCGGAGCCTAGCATGTCCCTCCACTTGTTGTTCAGCAGCCAGGATTCCGGGCTCCCGAAAAGGAGCTGGCAACGACCGCTGGCTATATCCACCTCGTCGTTCACGCCGAGTTGCATCGCCGTTTGGTGACGTGGTTGATTACGTTACTGTTGATCATCTGTCCATCATCGTATAAAGCCCGCCCTGACAATTTGATTGGCCCGCCAGATATTAGGCGAGCATACTCGCGCTACTATTGAGCAATGACAGACAGAACTTCCCGACCTCAAACGTTGTGGGCGGGACTAAGTTCGGAATGGCACCCAGGCTAAATCCTGACCCCACTTTAGGAACTCCTGATCTAGAGGTAAACTACTGGATGCATGTGTAGTTCTGGCATTTTTATTTATTTAGTGACTGATTTTTAACTTGGATCTTGGATCAAAATCTGTGAATCCGACACTTTATTTCATTTTACAGTAAAAACAGAGGAAGCCATAAAAAATCTTTCTGAAATGAGGATAAACTGACCACAGTTCATTTTCAGACCTCTGCATTAAAGCACAGGCTGACTATAAACAAACCGTATGCAAAACAGAAAAACGATTCTTTGCAAATCACAGCCGTCAGGCAGTGATGGTTTAGAGCAGAATAACACAGAGGAGCGTCTATGTTTCTGCAAGGCAACGCTCTGCAAGCAGAGAGAAATCCTTTTTGTTTTCCTTTGTTCTGACACGTTCCTCTGTAAATCGTGTCTCTCCAGCAAAGCATCCAAACGTCGGGAAGGCTGGGTATTAATAGAATGCTTCTGTCAAAGCCCTCCACTAAACATTGCCTGATGAAGCGTAGATGGTATGCAGCATTTAACTGGCTGCAGATACTTGGAGCTGACAGCTTAAAGAGGAGGCTGTTAGTTCCACTCATGTTTTGGTGTTTATTTACGCCACGTGCCAGTGAATTAAAAGAAAGAGCACGAGGGATGATCCCCTCCCAGCTGTGTTTTTCCCCTTTTTTTTTGGCTACATAAAACACTAAGCAGTGCTTTAATTTAAACCCAAATAACTCCTTTAATTCCTGTGTAAGTCAGCGTACATGAAGAGATAATCTCTGCCTGGTTTCCCTTCTTCTGATTTAATTCAATTCAGTTTATTTCTATAGCACCAAATCACAACACATGTCATCTCAGGTCAGCAGATCTTTCAGTCAAATAGGGTCAAAGTTTTATCTAATCTTCTATCTAAGTAAAACCAGTTGATTGCACCGACTCATTGATTCTTCAGCAATCCCTCACACTAAGCATGCTTAGAGGAAAAACTCCCTTTGAACAGGAAGAAACCTCCAGCAGAACCAGGCTCAGTGTGAGCGGCCATCTGCTGAGGCCCACTGGGGTTCAAGGAGACAGAAGCAGACATAGAAAAAGAAGCATAGATACAAAAGGCAACTGTCAACCAGCTCCACAGGCGGCCCCGTCCAGGAAACACACAGCCAGGCAGACGAGCTCCGAGCCAGCTCCCATGTCAGAGGATGAAGAGAGCACATCCAGTTAGTCACAGTCAGAGAAACAGGACTACACTGGAAAACAGGCCAAGCTCCAACATCTAGAAACAAAGGTGTTGATGGCAGCAGCACAGCTGATATTTCTCTCCAGGATGGAGTCACAGCCAAACAGGAACAGACCAGATGAAGCTACTATGAGAAAAAGCAGAGAGAGCAGAACGTTACGCTGGAAAAATTATCTAGAAATAATTAAAAAGGTTTTTAAATAGTGTATTTACCCTTAATTTGAGCAGGTAAATGAGATAGTTTGATAATATGCACTTGAAAGAAGACAATGATATTGTTTTTTCTTATTTCAAATGTTAATTGTCACGTTCCATTGCCAAAATGTCTCACTTACCTCCTCTATTCAAGAAAAAAAATACACTTATTTAAAGAAAAAATGACTTATGTAGATTTAAATTTTTTCAGTGTAGAGATTGAACTAACAGATTCTGCAGAGTGGGAGAATAGAGATAGAATGAAGCAGAATTAGCAGTCCCTATGTCCTCCAGCAGTCTGAGCCTATAGCAGCAGAACTATAGAGATAGATCAGGATAACCTGAGACACTCTAACTAGAAGCTTTATCAAAAAGGAAAGTTTTAAACCTAGCCTTAAAAGTAGACAGGGTGTCTGCCTCACGGACTAAAACTGGTAGTTGGTTCCACAGGAGAGGAGCCTGAGAACTAAAAGATCTGCCTCCCATTCTACTTTTAGAAATTCTAGGAACCACTAGTAAACCTGCAGATTGAGAGCGAAGTGCTCTGTTAGGAACATAAGGAACAATCAGATCTCTGATATCAGATGGAGCTTGGCCATTTAAGGCTTTATATGTGAGAAGGAGGATTTTAAATTCTATTCTAGATTTAACAGGAAGCCAATGAAGAGAAGCCAGGATAGGAGAGATGTGATCTCTCTTTTTCATTTTCATCAGAACTCTGGCTGCAGCATTTTGGATCAGCTGAAGGCTTTTAACTACAGTTCCTGATAGTAAAATCCACAAATTCATCTTTACTGTTCCTTTAAATCCATTTCATGGTTTACAGATAAACTCAGATATCAGAATCCTGTGTTGCTCTATTATCTGTGTTTTAGCAGCGATAAAGGAAACCTATGTAGATGCAGGCGTCTACGGCGAGGCTAATTAATCAAACACCCGGACTGGTTCAAACCAGCTGCGGCTCTCACTTCCTCATCCAGCCTTCCTCACTAAGCGCTTTTAAACCTCTCTGAGATCATAACCGTTTCCTTCTCAACCATCTGATTGATTTCCCTGCAGATTCTCACCACCGGCCTTCAGCTTGTCTCTTTACTGCTGTTATGGAAGGTATCCCAGAAACAATCATTAGGATATTTCATAGGTTGAAAACATCTGTAACAGGACATGAAAGGCAGCAGTGTTTCCTCGTATCTCGCCTTTTACGTCCTGCTCTGTTCACAGATTATTCAGCATCTTCTGTGACCTTTGTTTCACTGTTTAGTGCCATCAGTTTAAAACTGTCACCATAAACATGACAGAGTCGTAAAAGAGAAACGACTTTAGTGCTATGAAGTAACTCTCGTTTTAACGCAGCATTCTTTGGTCACGTTAAAACACTTATTCCCACCGGTGAAAATGATTGATTAGAGAGTTTAACCGATCAGAAAACAGAGTTTTGGGGGGGGCTTTAAAACTAAAAGGTGGGTGTTTTGGTTTAAACTCCTGGTTGAGACTCAGTTTTGATTTAATACAGAGAGAAGAATCTGCCACAGTTGCTGCCAATGTCTGCAGTTCGTGGACATTGATGATCCAGGACTGTTTGGTCCGCTGGCGGCTCTGCTTGGGAGGATTTGTTTGGCCCCTCATCTGGGGGAGCAACAGTCCAGGGGCTTTTTGACCCACTAGGGTATCTGTACCTGGACTGTCAGGGAATGTCTGCTTCTCTAGTAGTCTGCTTGGGTCCTGGGAACCAGAGGGGCCATCCCTCTAGATCCCCTGATTCTAGATCCCCCCCTGGGATTGAATTTAGTTCCCCTGGAACAAGCAGTTCTCCGCTAAGCCTGATGGTGGCACCAGTGATCCATCATGTGGAGTTTCCTACTTTGACATTTTTACGCTGGTATATTGACCAAAAACATAATTAAAAAAAAAATGCATCAGAAAATATAGAGATAAAGAGGAAATAAAGAGGACTGATGCAGAATGTTTGCTCATTTATGAGATTTTCTAAGGCAGAGTTAGTCTCTGCAGTCTCCTCTAAAGATAAACAACATTGCTCCACCCATTTAATGTATTTATCATATAGAACCATAAATCAATTTGAACATCACTAATCTGGAAATTATTTTTTAATTTAACCTTTATTTAACCAGGAAAAATCCCATTGAGATAAAAAAAAAAAAATCCTTTTTAAGAGAGTCCTGGCCAAGAGGCAGCAAAGTTACATAATAAACTGAGATATATTCAATTAAATGACAGATACATAAAAAAAAAAAAATCATTTCAAGTAAAATAATTACAGATCATGAGGTTGCTTCAAATTCTTTCACTTTTAACTTAAAAGCATTTAAAGATAAAAACTTTGTCAACTTCTAGTTTCTGTGTAAAATATTCCTCCATCAAGGAGCAGCGTAGCTAAAGGCTTTGTTCCCTAGTTCTGGGCGGGCAAAAGGAAGAGTGAGCAACAGTTGAAACATCTGCAGAGCTTTATCAGCAGGGATCCAAAGGAACATCTGGTCGGAGATTTATTTCTGCTCCTTCATTTTCCTGTTGGTTTATTTTGATCAGTATCGGTCGAGCATAAAATGCTTTTGGTTCCTACCAGAACCTATCAGGACTCAGCCACACCTCAGTTCACAATGGCCCCCGCCTGGACAGAGCTTTAAATTGTCTAAACCTAAAAATTGAGGAAGACATTCAACTAATGCTGACATGACTGATGTGTTATGAGCCAGTTTTTGAGATGCTTTTTGAAAATATTGTTTGTTGTGTCTGCTCCCAGCAACACCTTTGTTTCTAGATGTCGGAGCTTGGTTTAAGGCTAGGCTTAAAACTTTCCTTTTTGATAAAGCTTCTAGTTAGAGTGGCTCAGGTTATCCTGAGCTATCTCTATAGTTCTGCTGCTATAGGCTTAGACTGCTGGAGGACATAGGGACCCCTTTTTCATCATTCTATCTCTATTCTCCCACTCTGCAGAATCTGTTAGTTCAATCTCTCACGTTCTGCTCTCTCTGCTTTTTCTCATAGTAGCTTCATCTGGTCTGTTCCTGTTTGGCTGTGACTCCATCCTGGAGAGAAATATCAGCTGTGCTGCTGCCATCAACACCTTTGTTTCTAGATGTTGGAGCTTGGCCTGTTTTCCAGTGTAGTCCTGTTTCTCTGACTGTGACTAACTGGATGTGCTCTCTTCATCCTCTGACATGCTTGAATTAATCTGACTGGATGATCTGGTGAACTGGAAAGTGACCTGAGATGACATGTGTTGTGAATTGACACTATAGAAATAAACTGAATAGAATTGATGTTCTGAGGGACAGAGTTCTACTCCTTAGAAGCTGTTTGACTGAAAGCACTTTTAGTTAGAGGAACAACACCGTCTCCTCTGGCCGAGCCTCGTGTTCCTCTCTGTGTTCCTGATCTTTACAAATTGACTCAGTGGAGGAGACGACAGACCAGGGATTCTTTTATGAAACAGAGGTTTGAATACTTGATGACATTTTCCCAGGTTAAAAGCTTATGTTTTAGTAAAATGACACAGTAAAATTTTTATTGTTTGTTTGTTAAGAGATTCTAAAGGTTTAAGAGTGAATTTATTTGCCTGTGACCAGCTTGTAAGACAGTAGGAGATGTGAGACAGACATACTCTACATCAACATTTCAGCTGCCTGGAGAGACAAGTTTGATCTTATGAAACAAATAATTATAAATGTTGAATTTGAATCAATATGACACCTTTTTTATTATTGAATTAAAAGGTAGTTTAGATTCTATTAGGATGCCTAGGAATTTGAATTTTGACACAACTTTTATATTTTCCCCTCACATAAATATCTTCCACATGATTTGCACTGTTGGATTTAGAAAAGTATTTTTTATTTACATTAAGTTTAAGCAGGATTGATTCAGCCATTCAGATACATGATGAGAACTTGTTGTTCACCACAAACCAAAATAAATAGTTTTAGATAATGCAAAGTTAAATGTGATGCTGTTACCATTAGTTATAAAAGAAAGAAAATAAAGTCTAAGGAAGTTATCATCCAGAATGGTAAATTTTTTTTCCTTTAATTGGGTAGAGCGGTAAAGTTTCTGGCCTTAACATTTTTTCCTGCATTACTTTTATTTTTATACTTTATTATCCACCTTATTTTGGGTAATTCTCGCCTATTTTGCATCCCCAAATGGAAAAGCAAATAACTTAGAACTGTAAGCCCAAATTACACGTGTGATACTTTATTTGAAAGCTAACACTTTCTAGTTTCTGAATATTTAAATGAAAATCGGGTGAGTAGAACACAGCCTAAGCCGCATCAGTTCAAACATGACTCAAAGTAGCTTTTTTTTCCTCGAAAATAATAGTTTTTTTTTGAACAGCAGTGATAAAGACATGTTTTATTGTTGTGGCTGCTTTGTTTACATTTTGACATGCTGCTATATCTGTGTTTATTGTGCTTTGGTGCTCACTGTGTCCATAAAATTAACTTTGAGGTTAAATTATGGAGAATCTAAGCTCTAATCTATATTGGTAAACATCTTACTGGTGTCATTTTCATGCATTCTGAGTTATTAATTGTAAACTCTTTAAAAAGGGTCGTAAAATGGGTTTTGAGAGATTAAGTAGTTTTAAAAATGGTACTTTTACACTTTTACTGGAGTAAAAAGCTGAAGTTAATCCTCTAAGTTCTATAAAAGTGTTTTGAAGCAGTAGGATTTATACTGGAGTTACTTCTGACACCTCTGATCAGACCTCTATGTTTAGTTAGAAAACAGGAAATGCTTGGTGATTCTAACATAACACTCATGCTGCTTATCGAGTCTCCAAGGAAACAAAGTGTAAAACATATGATGCTTCTTCTTTTCTCTACATGCTCATCACTTTTCAGATAACCTTTGACCAAACTTTCGTACATATAAAGCAGAGGATATGCTGCTTCTACAGGATTTAGCTCACTGCTCCCACTAAAAGCCAACGACCTCCGATGACCTCTGATGTGCCAAACATTCAGCTCTGCATCATCACACAGCATAGAAACAGCGATGCTCACAGGTTTATGGAGGCGAGAAGCAGGAGACTCATTCCTCTGCCTCCCATTTATCAAACCATAGAGATGCCGAAACGCTCTGAGTCACCGCTTGTTTGGTGGAGCAGTGTTATGGTGACACAGGCAGGGCCCTTCCCATCACTCCTCCCACTCACGCTTCTGTTGTCCCCTATTGTATCACTATGGAGACAGATAAGCCTCCAACAGCATGTTCTCCTCATGCAGTAAAGACCGTGATTCCCTGCTCTGCTGACTCTTATCGGTAAAGAGGATTTATGGCAGTTTATCTCTCAATTGTAAGACGGAGGCTTTGAAACATCTAAATGATAATATTGTCTAGATCAGGCGTCAACAACCTTTTTAAGGCTAATGTGTCAGCAACTGGAGGTGTCAGCAATCGCCTAAACTTTCTAGATGATAAACATATTTCTATTGTTTCTTTTCATTTCTTATTAGTTTTTAGATATTGTCATTTATAGATCCCCATAAATGCTGCCATCAACACCTTTGTTTCTAGATGTTGGAGCTCGGCCTGTTTTACAGTGTAGTCCTGTTTCTCTGTCTGTGACTTACTGGATGTGCTCTCTTCATCCTCTGACATGGGAGCTGGCTCGGAGCTCGTCTGCCTGGCTGTGTGTTTCCTGGACGGGGCCGCCTGTGGAGCTGGTTGACAGTTGCCTTTTGTATCTATGCTTCTTTTTCTATCTCTAATTCTGTCTCGTTGAACCCCAGTCGGTCAACAACTTTTGCAACAGTTCCTATCACCTTGGGACGTAGCTTAGCTGCGCCCAGAGCTCTCTTATACTTCTGCATTGCAGAGGAGCCACTGCTACTGTACAACGTTTAACAAGGCAAACATTTTTGCACCCTAGGGCGGAAATACATCACAAATCAATCATCAAACAACAATGCACCTAACCACACTGTTCCACTGAAACCTTCTGCACCATTTGATATCTGTATAGGCAAAGTTGTTGGTTGAGAACAACTTGATATATTCCCATTTGGAACAAGGTTGTACCTGCGATCCGCAATCGGGGGAGGGTACGACATGATTGTGTCACTGTTGGCGTGCACCCTCGTGCTGTGTGACGCTGTGAGTATAGAGCAAGCCTCAGCCACACTTAGAAGCCAGAACGGGACAGAAAAAAGCAGAATCTGTCTATCAATTCTTCTGCTTCTGTCTCCTTGAACCCCAGTGGGCCTCAGCAGATGGCCGCTCACACTGAGCCTGGTTCTGCTGGAGGTTTCTTCCTGTTCAAAGGGAGTTTTTCCTCTCCACTGTCGCTACAAGCATGCTTAGTGTGAGGGATTGCTGAAGAGTCAATGAGTCGATGCAATCAGCTGGTTTTCCTTAGATAGAAAACTTTGAATCAATCTGACTGGATGATCTGGTGAACTGGAAAGTGACCTGAGATGACATGATGTGAATTGGAGCTATAGAAATAAACTGAATAGAATTGAATTAACACCCCCCCTGTAGACCAGCGGCCTGAGTGTGATGCAACTGATCTGGTTGGTCCAGGACGAGCTGAGTTCAGGATCCTGATAGAGGAGCAGCGTATCGACAGATGAACAGTAGGCCTGGCCTTAGGGCGCTCGCGGCGCAGCCAACCGTGAAGGAGAGGTAGCCGGATTGAGCCGGTTCAGACGCTGGGTGTCCGCCCCGGCTCAATGCTCAGACATTTAATCTGCATGCACCAACCAGCCCTCTGAGGCGGAGAGGGAGGGGCGTGCAGAGAGGAAACATGAACTGGGCTTTGCATTCAACTGTTTATCTCATTGTCTGTTATGCTCCATGTTCTCACTGCAGGAAATGTAGGAACAAAGCAGACAATAAAACGAGCAGGAGGCTTATGATGTGGTTCGGTTTATCTAAATAAGCAAACATCAGGACATCAGAGTCTGCTGATCCTTTCTGTTAGTTTAAACTGAAACCAGACATGTGGTTTTAGCAGCATCTCTGCCGTTAATTAAAGTTCTAATAAATCCTTTTTTCGACACAAACGATCCAACAACAGTCTGCTGAGACTCCCACCTGCTCCGGATGTCCATCCCCACTCAGCCGTTCTTACATAAGCACTGCGTTTGCTGCCAGCAACAGTTTCCAGTAAAATCTCTCAGAGAGATATAAACATCGGCCTGAATAAAGATGTTTTCTGCCACTTCAGACTCATTATTCAACATGGCTGCAGCGCATGCCTTCCCGTAAGCCACCCAGATTCCATGCGGATCACTTAATTCGCCTTACCATCACCGAGGCTCAAACAGCTGTTTGTTTGCACATGTTTTTTTACAGCACTGCCTCCATAAGGCTCCTTCTGTTTTTTTTATATTTTGTGTGTTTGAAGCTGAACAGTTCTGGGATACGTTTGGGCTTTTAGAGGAGATTTTATCCCAAGATCTGCAAACAGGAAGTGATGCTCTGACAAAAACCTTGCTTGTTTGAAACAGAAAACAAACCACCTGAATCATGCTGTGTCTCCGCGTTTCGGCGGATTTAGTGAGCTGTCTTCTTACATCATCACTCGGTCACTGGCGATCTGTGGGGTTACCCAACCAAACGCTGTTTATATGTCCGCTGAACGGCATTTCAACCAGAGACATTTCGTACTGCATATCATGTTATAAGAACTTTGCTTGCCAGGGAAATAAGAAGCAGACTCCTTCAAGGAAAGCTGCATAACCAATCCTAGTTTAAAAATACGCAGTGAATAAAAAGAAAACTGTACAAATCTAGAAATTGGTTTGAATATTAAATCATCTTTGAACCCGAAGGAGAATTACAGTTTTTCACATGGCTGAAATAAAAAAGGCTCCTGGTTCTGGTTTTTCTCCCGTATGATGCGTCCTGATCAGATGCCTGAACCGTCTCCCTTCACCGTCACTCCAGACCCCCTGATCTGGTCACTTCAAGCATCTGATGCTTTTGGAAAAGCTGCCATGTTTTTTTTTTTTTGAAACTTTGTACCTAAAAATCAAACCAAACAATGAAAACCAGAGACGTTCAAACAGCTTTTTAGCTTCGGTCTGAGCGATACTAGAACATTTCCTGTTGTTATCGGGGCTCTGTGGGGAAGAAGATTTTCTGTTACATGATAATACAGTTAATAAATAAGTTTCACCTTCACAGACTCTGATTATTAATATTCTATTCAGTTTATTTCTATAGCGCCAATTCACAACACGTCATCCCAGGTCATTTTCCAGTTCACCAGATCATCCAGTCAGATTGATTCAAAGTTTTCTATCTAAGGAAAACCAGCTGATTGCATCGACTCATTGACTCTTCAGCAATCCCTCACACTAAGCATGCTTGTAGCGACAGTGGAGAGGAAAAACTCCCTTTGAACAGGAAGAAACCTCCAGCAGAACCAGGCTCAGTGTGAGCGGCCATCTGCTGAGGCCCACTGGGGTTCAAGGAGACAGAAGCAGACATAGAAATAGAAGCATAGATATTCAGCAATGTTTCCTAGAATGGGAGAGAGTTTGACCTGTTTCATAACCAGATCATCTACCTCCTTCAGATCAGAGGAAGATGGATTTGAAGTTTTTTAGTGTCACTTTGGATTAGGATTACAGACTCAATTTAGAATCTGGAGCAGAATAGGCTTTATAGTCATGAATACAAATTTTTACTTTGAAACATAAACCTATCATAAATTATTCTTTTAGAGATTCTATATCATGTGGCTCTCTGGGCCCTTTCCAGCAGCTCTTAATAGTGGCTAAAATGTATTTAAAGTGTTAAATAATGTACAATAATAAATACCAGTATTAACAACTTTAGTGTTTTTTATCAGAAAGAAAATTATGAGATAAAAAAAAAAATATGTTTTAAGAGACGTTTTTCTTTGAATTAGCTGGAAAATTATTTTTTAAGATTATTTTAAAAGCTAAAAATTAATGAACTGCTCATTGTTTAAGATGTCAACTAATTTCCTACAAAAGATAAAAACAGGTTGTTTTTTTGAAAAAGTCATGTTATATTTTGTTGCTCTAAACAACTTTTACTTGGTCGGACTCGGGGCGAAACGGCCCGTTGGATATGAAAGGTTACAGACCTCTGTTCTATATGAAATGTCTGTTTTTGGACTAAAAATCTGTGGTGTAAATAACTTTTTGCAAAACAGCAGAAGCTCAGCTGGGTGTATGAGGAGGATCTTCGAACAGCAGTTCTGGGTTTTGACTAGGCCATTCCAGTCTTAAATAACTGTTACTGAAGTGAAACTGTCTGATAGATGCAACAGTTTAAAACCTTTCAAACTTTTAAAGTCATAGAGAAGCGGCTGCTCCATCTGTTACATTTACTAATTCTCCCGAATGCCCGACTTTACACGAGTGAATAAAGTGAATGTGATTGGTCGATTATCAAGGGGGCGGGATTGTTATGGCGGAAGGTTCGCAAGCTTTTTGGTTGTGGCCGGTTTGCAGAGATGGGAAGTAACGAAGTACAAATACTTTGTTACTGTACTCAAGTAGATTTTTCTGATATTTTTACTTTACTACTTATTTTTGTGGCGACTTTTTACTTCTACTCCTTACATTTTTACACAAATATCTGTACTTTCTACTCCTTACATTTTAAAAAATTGGCTCGTTACTTTAGTTTGGAATCATTTCAATGGAGTTACCGTTATTATTTTTCACGTCATCAATACCAAATTCAATCTAATTGGATGGGAATCTACGTTGCATTTGACGCACCGCTACAAGATGAATCGACAGATTCGGCGGTATTCATTGGCGGCAAATCATTGCAGCTTGGTGGCGGTGGCGTTAGCATAGTAGCATGGACGACGAGATGATTGAAAATGAACACAACGGCGATCTAGTCCTATTGGCAGACATCCATTTAAAATGTAGGCAACGGCATGAAAAAAGTGGTTTCTACTTTTACTTTTATACTTTAAGTAAATTTACAAGCCTGTACTTTGTTACTTTTACTTGAGTAAAGAAGTTTAATCAGTATTTCCACTTTTACCAGAGTATTTTTTAACACAAGTATCTGTACTTTTACTCAAGTACGGAAAGTGAGTACTTTTGCCATCTCTGCCGGTTTGTCGGAAGCGTTTTGCTAACCAGTTAGCATCTTAGTGCTAGCAGGTTCCCAATGGGAAATTCCATTGGGACCAAGTAGCACTAAATTGGTGACTTAGAAACGACGCTGTCAAGGAACGCTATGGACAGCGGAAACATGCAAGAGGAGGAGAGTTTAGTGTCGGAGGTCGTGGATGAGTCTCCTCCGTAATCCATTTTTTATTTAGAGGAGGAAAGCGGGGACGAAGATGTTGTGGAAGAGGACGCCAGGGCGGCAGAAGCTTGGTTTGGTGTAGAAGGCTTCCAGCCGTACATGTTTGAGCCCTTGCCTCGCAACGAAGGAAATGATTCCTAGTTCTTATTTCAACCATTGCGTATATTCGCTGCGACATATGAATCAAGATGCTATGCGCGAAAACATTTGATTGACAGATGATCGTTGATATATGTTTGGCCGAATTTAGGTGTTCAGGCTGACATAGAACTAACTGGCCTGCAGAAGATAATGAACAAAAAAACACAGAAGAATAATAGAAATTTTCGAACTTTTTTGGACAATATGGTCTGATAAACTTTAAATTTATATACGTGTTTAAGCTAGAATGATTTGACGTTTAAGTATGACTTCCCTACGACTTTAAGGCCTCCAATCATGAAAATAATGAGGTAGCAGACTCTTCTCTGGCTGCTCCAGAAGACATTTTATTGCAACAGACATGGCCACAGATAATGAGCAGGAAAACCCTGCTGCTTTTCCCCTGAAAGATAAAGCAATGACCCTGTTACTCAATCAGGAGACGTCGAGCGTCTGACACTCATAAACATAAACAAACGGATCTAAAAAGATAATGAAGAGGCAGGGGAATGCAATCGAAGGCAGAGCCCTATGAGCTCAGCTCAGAGTTATCTGTTGTTTCAATGCTGAAGTTGACCATGACTACAAGGTCAGAAGCCAAATATTTCACTTTTCTCTGAAAGCCTTAGAGGCAGCGTCAGCTCATAAATGTGCAAGCTCAGTTATTTTTCCTTGGCGGCATTTTAATGTCATGCCATCGCGGGAAAGGACAGGTATCCTGTGGCGACGCATTGTTCCGCCAGACCTGGCAAACAGAGCTGTCAGCGACAGTCTGGCCATTGTTCCCCCATCAGACCCGGGTTATTGTTGGAGTCAGCTAACAAAGGCACATGCTCTGCATACCGCTTCATTTTCAAGAGTGAGAGAAACGACACTTCCTCTGTGTTTGTCCATTTAAGGCGCTCGTCTGTGGAGAGGACACACTTTTACACGAGGTGGGGGGGGGCAGTGGAGGTAAAGCAACATGCGGCTGAAGCTGGCTTGTTTATGATCGCGGTCTGAAATGGGGGAACGCCTCGCAGGCTTATCAGCGCGGGTCAGCCTCCTGCGCCGGCCACGGGTCACCTCCAGCTGTAAACAAAGTTTCAGAAGCTGCGTATTTTTAGCCTGCTGCTGACTGGAAGTGAAGGATAAAATCTTGTGAGGCCGTTTTGGGAAGAGTAGAACCCAAACTGCCTGCTAAAAATGGCTTTGAAATGAAGCCCTGAAGGGGGAGTCTGTTTGCAGACTGTTTTACAGGGAAGGGTATCACAGAACCCTGCAGGGCTCCACTCCCACGGAGAAAACCCACCTTTAGGCCAGAAAACAGGCCTGTTTCAGTTTGTAAACTTCCTGTTGTTAACCAGCAGGATAAACAACACTGTGTCATAGATCCAGCCCAGTTAGAACAGACAGACAGAATAAGTCAGTCATCTCTGGAGGCGACTGAATTAGCCTGAATCTGTTAAAACCTTTTCTACCACTCTGCAGAATCTGTTATTTCAATCTCTAACATTCTACTCTCTCTGATGTTTCTCATAGTAGTGGTACTCTGGCTTCCTCCCACAGTCCAAAATCATGTCCGTTATGTTGATTGGTGTCTCCGGATGCTGCAGAGACCCTGTTCAGGGTGAGCCCCGCCGCTCGCCAACAGACTGCTGGCGCCAAACGAGGCGTGACCCTGATGGACAAGCAGCAGAGGATGGGTGACGGTGATGCATATAAAGAACGGTTCATGCAGAAACTACTGCAGGTAAGATTTACAGCATATTAAATGCTTTTCTTCTGCCAGAACGCTCCTTTCTATGCAGCGCAAATGACACGATGTGAATAATTAAAAGCATGTTCTGTTTAGCAGTCATGGTCCTGGAGGAGGGCTTCCTCTAAGCTAACGATGCTAACAGCATGCTGATCCAACAGTCTCCATGCAATCTGCTGTGCTGGGTTAGATTAGTAAACCTTTTTCCGGTCGGGTCCACTTGGCCCTCGCTGTTCTTAGGTGCCATGGATGACGGGCCTTCTACCGTTCTGACCGCACCCCCAGACGTACAGCTCCAGGTTCTCATGGTCTGATTGCTTATGAATCAGAAGTGGAAGCAAATCATCAAACCAACAACGTCGTCTCGTTCCCTAAATCTTAAACACAGGATTGTTTACAGAATTAGACTTATGCTTCTAAATCCTCTCCTGCTGTTGTATTGAGGGATGTAATCAGTTTTAACACAATTATCATCTCGTTATGATGAGAAAACGGCTTTCGTTATCTTTAGATAATAAGAAAATGAACTTATTAACTTATTAACTCATGTCTTTAACCTGTTTAAACACACAAATATGCACCTCAAACTAGGAGAAAGGAATTTGGACTGGACTTGGAATCTGCATGATTTTATGGACTTTCCTCTCTTTGTGTGTTGCAGTAATTAATGAAGTTAATGATCTGAGCTCTGCAGCCTTCTTTAGCTTGAAGCAGTTTGCCTCCTAACTGCTGATCAGAGTTTTTCATTCATACAGTTATTTTGTCTTTTTTAAAAACGACCCAGGATCTGACTGGTCATGATTATTGGCCTCTAGAGTCAGATTTGATCGGCTTTTTTTTATATTTGTATACCTAACCTATAGGGCTGTAAATAATAATCGTTTTGTATCGATGCATCGATCCAAAAGCCGACGATCCGATGCATCGACACGTCCGCAAGATAATCGATTCATGTTTTTTTTTTCCTCCAGTCTATTTTTATCCAGTTGCTCCTGGGCGTAATTCTCCTCCCGTGCTGCGGTGCCGCTAAACCCATTTTGCCCTCCTACCTCGCTTCCTGGTTATACTCTTACAGCAGTGTGTTGCAGTGAGCTTGATGCAGACATTTTTAAATTATGCTCAGTATTGAAGCGTGGTCTGAGCTACACGCTGTGGGTCTAGATACGGCCGAGGCGGCGAGGAAGTGGGGGCGAGTTTAGTCCGACGACGGAGGGACATGAGGGCCAAAAAGAGCGGAGATCCAGGTGGAAAAAGGGTCCCAGCGTTCTCGCGCACCTCGCTCTTCTAGCGGGTCAAACTTCACCAGTTGTTTTCCGCAATTTCGGTCATAAAAACAAAACAAGCCGGCCTCCTGTCTGCTGCGCTGTTTGCGGTCAGCTACAATCTGGGAGAGGAGCAGCGGAGCGTCTCTAAAGGGGGCGGGGACGTCGACACTCTGCAGCCTTCTTCTTCTTCTTTATTTTAATGGCGGTTGGCAAACAACTTATAGGTGCATTACCGCTACCTTCCAGAATGGAGTATGGACCAGACAAACTATTATATTCTCCCTAAAATACCCGTTCTTCTTAGAAAATAAAAAATACTACCAAAAACTACATCCCCAGATGACCTTTGAAACAATTCCCTTATATCTAGTTTATTTTTATTCCTGTCTAACTCTCTACGCAACATCTCTCTTTCCTGAGTATATTTATTACATTCTAAAAAAATAAGTTGGACAGTTTCTCTGGAGCCGAGGTATTGCATTGAACTCATTACACTGATTTTCTGCAGTATTTTTTGATGCAACTTTTCTACTTCTGTTATTTGCTGCTGTTTCTAAAGAAAATGCATAACGATATTACAGCTTTCATTGATTTATATCAAACTTGAAACTTTGTTTAGTCTGTAAGGTGTAAAAAAAATAAAATAAAATAAAAAATGAATCGATTAATCGAATCGAATCGAATCGTGGTGTAATCTTGAGAATCGAAAATAATCGAATCGTTGGGTCAGGAAATCGATACTGAATCGAATCGCCATGATGGATGTGATTTACACCCCTACTATCTATCTATCTATCTATCTAGATAGATAGATAGATAGATAGATAGATAGATAGATAGATAGATAGATAGATAGATAGATAGATAGATAGATAGATAGATATGTTTTCTATCTATATACATATAGATAGAAAGTATATGGGATGCACGATATTGGGATTTTCGCCGATATCCGATATTTTAAAACTCATGTAGCCGATAACCGATATCGATACCGATGTTAAAGCTGGACAAAAATAAGTAGTCATTGAAAATAGCAGTTTTGTTATCCATTTCTGACACTTTGAAAAATAATATACTCAAATATATGTTCATATGCTGATATCAAATTGATTTTTAAAAACGCGGTATCGATCTATTTTACTTTCAAAATCTGGTGAAATTTCATCGTTCTGTTACAAACTCTTGTGATATTTTACAAATTCTTGTGAGATTTTGTTAGTAAAATAGATCGATGCCGCGTCAATATATCAACATATAAAAATATGGCAACATTTGGTGAATTTTCGGGGGATTTCGTAGCATAACGATGACATATAGCAATATTTCATTAGTAAAAGAGATTGATATGGTGTTTTTAAATGGCAATAAATCAGCATATGAAGATATTGGGATATTTTAATGTATCAATATTTTTTCCCTTGTCTTTAGAAGTTTTTAAGTCTGTAAAAAAGAAGTTTTTGAGGAAGAAGAAGAAGTAGTATTTATTTATTTTTTTTAGACTTTAGAAACTCAGAAGCTGGTCAAATATCGGGTTAAATATCCATGGGGTGGCCGATGTCCGATATTCAGTTTTAAGGCCGATACCGATAGGGGGCCGATCATATCCTGCATCCTTTATATATATATATATATATATATATATATATATATATATATATATATATATATATATATATATATATATATATATATATATATATATATATATGTATATATATATATATATATATATATACATATATATATATATCCCCCTGGGATCATTCAAGTATTTCTGATTCTGTATTGTTTGCTGTAAAATTCTTACTGATTTTAGGTAAACAGTTTAAAGATCAATCCAGGGACAGTTGATTCTGTTACATCTGCAGCAATGCTAGTTAATGTACACTGTCCCTGTCAAATAAATAACTAAATAAAATAAAAAAAAATAATTAAACTGGAACTCTGATTAATATGAAATGAAATGTGTTCTTTCTAGCTTTTCAATAGAATAGAATAGAAAATCCTTTTATTGTCCCACAATTGTGAAATTCTGTTGTTACAGCAACAAAAAGATTATAGAAAAAAAATGTCACACAAATGTGGAGCTTAGAAAATTTATAAGAATAACATAGTGAAGAGTTAAAAATAAACAATAAAATAGTGTATTGTAAAGTGTTTTGACAAATATAAAACTGCACCTGGAGAATAAATATACCAATATCCAGCTATGGACATTTTTACAGTAATGGATGTTTGAAAATAGCAGCAACATCAGAGATGTGCAGAATGACAGCAGCAGGTTATTTAACTAAGGCAGAAACTGTGCAAAATCAGCATGAATGGAAGAATTCGTTGAGGTTGATGGGAACAGTGGTGGTTCTAGAGTCTTCCAGCTGCTGGGAGGAAGGATCTGTGATAACGCTCCCTGGTGCATTTAGGGTGCAGGAGAAAATAGCTTTATAAGCAAACTAGATGAAAGGAAAGAAAATGGCTGTTATGACTGTAGATAGCAGCAACATCAGAGATGTGCAAAATTGGTGCATTTCTCAGGATATATTTTAGGAGAATAATTCTTCATAGCATTGACAGCAAGGGTGTAACTTTGTGATGAAAGTTGGTGGGGGCGCTCTAAGGGTGGGGGCGCTCTAAGGGTGGGGGCGCTCTAAGGGTGGAGGCTGATGGACCTACAGTAACTCCATCCGAACGCTTTCATGAGGTTTTGTATTTTCCAAAAATGAGCTCAAACATCTATTTATTGAATGCTTTCCTATTGTTGAGAACACAGGAGAACCACAATACACTGATATTTATATTTATAGATGTTAGAGAGATGCCTTTTAGTGCATCATATAGGGCCCAAAAACATTAATGTATAAAAAATTACGAATAACAGCCGATTCCGATGCAAAAATCACTAAATCATGCATCCCTAAAATGTATAATTTCAATTCCATCCATCCAGGAAAATATGGATATGCTGCATTTTAAATATTGCATAATTTTTTCTTGTAAACTTTCTAGTTAACTTGGGGGTTTTATTGCATGTTGCATATCCCAGTAAATCTGTTTCTCCTTTAAACCTGCAGCTCTCCCTGCTTCTCTCTGTGCTGTTTAAAAAGATTTACAAACCTCTTTACTAACATAATGATGCCAGAAACAAAATTTCACGATATCTAGAAGCTCTGCAGTCTGATTTTGTCTGAACAATAAGAAAACATTTTAAACTTCAGAAAGTTACGCGTGTACGGAAGAAGATTAGGGCCACTGAAAAAAAAAAAGTTACCTGATTTTTAAATATTATTTCAGTTTAATATGGGAAACTACGGAGCCCCTCTGATGACATGGTCAAAAAAAATGTTTATTTGTGGCCATGAAGTAGTATTTTGTGCGCACGAAGTAGTATTTCGCGGCCACGCAATAAGTATAATGTGCGCACGAAATACTACTTCGCGGCCACGCAATAAGTTTAACGTGCACACGAAATACTTATTAATAATATCAATAAATCCGCCCCTGTTTTCAGGCTTATGTTAACTGTAATGACTTATCTTGGACAGGCTGCTATGTAAACGGGCCTTTAGTCCTTCGTTTAGCTATGCTGCGGTTGTTTACACTACGCCTTTTCCACCTAAAATGGCGTCTTAGTAACAAATGTCACGTGACTGGCGGAGACCGACTGGGTAAGCAAATCGAGCGCGCCTTAGACCTTAGAGAAGGCGCGCTCGATTTGCTTACCCAGTTGTCCCGGAATGATATTAATATTATTAATAAGTATTTCATGCGCATGTTAAACTTATTGCGTGGCCACAAAATACTACTTCGTGGCCACAATTAAAATTTTTTTTTTAACCATGTCATCAGAGGGGCTCCGTAGGAAACAAAAGTCAGAAATCTGACTTTAATCTCAGAATTTTGACATTTTTTCAAATTCTGACTCTAATCTGAGAATTGTGGATCTTAATGTAGATGGGCCCCATGAAGGCAGAGATGTGGAGCACTCAGCTTCACTGACATACATGTGAGATGTTTGGGAGAAACAGGAACACATTGGTGGAAAATGATGGAATTTAGCGACTTTTTACGTCTCTAAGGGTCCCTGGTGATGCTGTTTGATTAATGGAAGAACAGAAGGTGATTAAAACTAGAGAGCTAGTCTCTAAAACAGACATGGCTGCAGCTGGATGCTAACATTCTGAGATTCTGAGGGATAAAAAGTCAGAATTTTGACTTTTTTCTCATATTAAACAGAAATAAAATTCAAAAATCAGTTAACTTTAATTTTTCTAGTGGCCCCATCCCCCCCTCCTCCTCCTCCTCCAAGGCGGCGCTGGTTTCTGCTCCCCGACAGCAGACGTCACGCTGGAGGCTCCGCCCACCGCGGGCCAATAAATACCGGAGGACTGCAGCTCTGCTCTCATCCGCTCCATCGCTGATCATCGCGGCCATCCTGGCTCTGACCTCTATCTACCACAGCTGGAGCTGCGGTCCACTCACACCACGAGTCCAGATGTCTTCCTACGTGTCCTCCGAGTCCCGCCGGGTCAGCCCCTCTGTCCACGGCAACAAGTTCGCCACGGCGCACCGTAAGAAGGCCGCGGCCAACATCTTCGAGAACGTGAACCAGGACGCCCTGATGAGGCTCTTCCAGAAAACCGGAGACATGAAGGCGGAGGAGAGGGTGCGGAGCATCTTCTCCTACACGCAGGACCCGGAGGAGACGGCCCGGGCCCTGATGGCGCTGAAGCAGCGGAAGAAGGACAAGTTCCTGCGCATCGCGGGGATGCTGCGGCAGCTGCTGAAGCTGCGCTGACCTCCGGCTCCGGAGCCTGGTCTCTACATGTCGGCTCTGACCGGAGCCGAGTGAGGAACAATCCCGATGGGACTCCGCATGGAGGGCGGCGTCAGGCGCCCAGAGGAGCGCGCGCCGCGCCGCGCCGCGCGGAGGAGCAGCCGCTGCGCCCCGGATGGAGGAGCTGCAAGCAGGAGCTCTGCTGAGGGCTGATGGAGCAGCATGTCTGAGGGGACAGAGCAGGGCTGTGCAGCCTGCAGGAGGAGCAGCATCCTGCGGATGCTGCGGAGCATCACAGCCGCACTGGGACACTTTATGGTGCCAAGAACCTGAAAGACTGAAAACAGCTTTTCTTTGCTCTCAGCTTCACTGTATGAAAGCCACCAGTCTGTGGCCACAATGTCAAACTTTAATACTTTGGTAACATTCCTTAAAAAACAAAATAAATGTTTGTACCACAGCTGATTGTCTGTCCTCATTTAACCCCATTTAACCCTTTAACACCATCACAGCCTTCAGACCAAAACAACTTTATTTTAACATTTGGTTTCTCTCTAAATGACTGTAAAAATGACTCTATGCAAACTGAGTTTATTTTACTCATTAGTGTCAAAATCTGTCAAATTTTACATTAACTCCAACAGATTTACGCCCAAATCTTTCAAACACTAAATAGTGGAATAAATAATGAATCATCAGTTAAAAGGAAACTGAAAATCACAGTATTTTAGGTTTCATCTGCAACCTTTCATATCCAAAGAGCCAAAAAATAACAAAAAAAACTTTTTTTTAATCTTGTATAAGGAATTATCATCTTAAACAATCAACAGTTCATGCAGCATTTTTAGCTTTTAAAATAATATTAAAACATCATTTCCAAGCTAATTCAAAGAAAAAATGTCTCTTAAAACATGTTTTTGGTTCTTTTATTCTAATCCTTTTCCGACTTATTAAAAGCTGTTAATACTGGTATTTATTATACTACATTATTTAGCTTTTTAAATACATTTTAGCCGCTGGAGACGGTCCAAAGAGCCACACGTTGCAGACCCCTGGTCTACAGGATGCCTATAAACAGGGAATCCCTGACAGCAAACACTGTAGATCACCATGGCAACCAGCAGCTGACCTCCTGGTTTCTCGTTAGGGTCACCAGGGCTGCTGCGGCTGGTTTAGTGCTGAGTCATGAGTTGTTTCTGAGACAGAAAACTGAGATAATTTCTGTGGACTGTTTTCCTCGTTCTGACGCAGAAATCCTGCCGTTCCAGAACAGGCAGAGTTACTCATGTCAGGATGTGGTTAATATTTACTGGGCTTCCCCCACAGTTACAGTATGGCTCATCAAACCGGCGCAAACCAGTTTGGCTCAGGCTGCTCCAGGAGGCTGGAGTGGAGCAAAGCTTGTTTGCACCGTAGTCTCTAATAATCATCAGTGATAAGAGTCTGTTAAGTAGAATTACAGGGCTTAGTGGTGTGGAGGCTTTGCTCCGTCGCCGTCTGATTCTTCACCCTCAGGAAAGCTAGAATCACCCTTTATAGGCAAACATTCCAGCCTTCAATAAAACTGCTTTCTATCTGTTTTCTGTCAGCCTGTGGGTGTAGGATGGCTTAGCTCCACACGCACATATCAGCTGAGTGGATGTCTGCTAATCTGCTCGCCTCCATACTCCCTCTACCAGCTCAAACCGGTTCTCTGGGCTTGTGCATGATGACATCCGACTGGAGGCGTTGCTGGAAAGCCCAGTATCAGGTGCAGGTGGGGAGGTTTCAGTTTAGAAAGGAGTGATTCTGTTTGTAGACTCAATAAACAAAAGATGGATGATTGCATTTAATCTGATGTTAAATGTTTGTTTTTACACAAGACACAAAAATGTTTAAATTATAACAATGTCCTATTTTTAATTGGAAATACTAAAACTGTAAGAAAATTTAATGGCTGCAAAGGAAGCTGAGGAACAGCTTTAAATTAAGCTAAAAATAACGTCTGACCTGTAAGTCTGAGAAAGAAACACTGGAGGCGTCTGATTCTGAAGCCATTCTGTCACATACCTGTTAATGCCCTGTCTACTTTTAAGGCTAGGCTTAAAACTTTCCTTTTTGATAAAGCTTCTAGTTAGAGTGGCTCAGGTTATCCTGAGCTATCTCTATAGTTCTGCTGCTATAGGCTTAGACTGCTGGAGGACATAGGGACCCCTTTTTCTTCATTCTGCTTCATTCTATCTCTGTTCTCCCACTCTGCAGAATCTGTTAGTTCAATCTCTAACGTTCTGCTCTCTCTGCTTTTTCTCATAGTAGCTTCATCTGGTCTGTTCCTGTTTGGCTGTGACTTCTGGAGAGAAATATCTAGATGTTTCTAGATGTTGGAGCTTGGCCTGTTTTCCAGTGTAGTCCTGTTTCTCTGACTGTGACTAACTGGATGTGCTCTCTTCATCCTCTGACATGGGAGCTGGCTCGGAGCTCGTCTGCCTGGCTGTGTGTTTCCTGGACGGGGCCGCCTGTGGAGCTGGTTGACAGTTGCCTTTTGTATCTATGCTTCTTTTTCTATGTCTGCTTCTGTCCCCTGGAACAGCAGATGGCCGCTCACACTGAGCCTGGTTCTGCTGGAGGTTTCTTCCTGTTCAAAGGGAGTTTTTCCTCTCCACTGTCGCCACAAGCATGCTTAGTGTGAGGGATTGCTGAAGAGTCAATGAGTCGATGCAATCAGCTGGTTTTCTCTCAGTTTTTAATCTTTTACATAAAACTGTAATCTGTGATCCTTTGGCCCCCACCTCACCCATAAGGAAAGTGTTTCCTCGTTATTATTTAGGTTTACATTCAGCGGGTTCCAATGAATTATTCACCCATTCACACATACTGATGGTGGCAAGCTACATTGTAGCCACGGCTGCTCTGGGGCTCTCTGACCACCATCAGTAGACAATGCAGGTGAAGTGTCTTGGCCACACAACGACTGAAGCCAGGGCTTGAACCGTCAACCCTTCGATTTCAGGGCAAACTCCTACACCCAACGCCACAGTCGCCCCGACAGAAACACAATAGACTCATTGAAAGCTAAAAACAACACAACAAAATAATCAAAATCTTGCAGTCATGCTCCTTTTCAGACGCACCCTGCTGGGCGGCATCAATAATGATATGATGTATCACGTAGTTGCATCCAGCTGATAGTTATCTCATTTTATCAATATATTCTTTCTTTGTTTTGCTGTTTACTGCTGAAAAATGAGGGAGGACATGAAGATTTATTATTTTAATTAAATTCAATTCAGTTTATTTCTACAGCTCCAATTCACATCATGTCATCTCAGGTCACTTTCCAGTTCAACCAGATCATCCAGTCAGATTGATTAAAGTTTTCTATCTAAGGAAAACCAGCAATCCCTCACACTAAGCATGCTTGTAGCGACAGTGGAGAGGAAAAACTACCTTTGAACAGGAAGAAACCTCCAGCAGAACCAGGCTCAGTGTGAGCGGCCATCTGCTGAGGCCCACTGGGATTCAAGGAATTTTACTGATGGATTTTCTTTTTATATTTGAAAAATAAAAGCAGGACAACTTTTCTTAAGCTCTATGGCGGTGGCGGCTCTGCAGCGGCTCTGCAGCAGCGGTTCTGCAGCCTATCTCTGACCTCATACAGGTCAGAGTTGGTCCTGCTGTTGTTGTCAGCAACACTTTTCTGCAGTTCTGCATTTATTAAAATGTTTTAACAACTAAACAGAAACCAAAGTGACTCAAAGACGGATTGATAAAATAAGTATGAAGAACTAAATTTTTAAAACTTCAACAATAAACAGACCATTTTAAAATTTTTATGCTAAGCTAATTAGCGGCTTCCAGTCTCCTCATCTGACCCAGCAAAGGAAAACAGGGTTAGGGTGAAAAGTTCATTGCAGTTAACCTGCAGGCAACGCTTTGCTTTTTTAACCTCTTCCATTTGTCCTTGTTGCTCTTGCCAAGCAGTTTTTTTTCTTTCTATCAGCTTCCTGATTCTTTTAATTCTACCTAATTGTTTGGGAAACGAAAGATAAATATTCCAGGTTGCTGTCCTGGCCATCTTTCCCCCGCTGGCACCAGTTTACAGCTTTGGATCCAAGCCTGTCCTCTCCCACCCGCTTCCTGCCTTTCTTCAGACAGAGACGCGGCTCTTGCTTTGAAGTGAGCAGACACTGCGGTAGACGGGCTGAGCCTGGAGGACAGGGAGTGAAGGGAGAGACAGGAGAAGGACAGGATGCAGCAGAACAGATTCATCATGCTCTAACTTTTCCCTGAAAAAGATCTTTTTAGGGTTTTACGTCGGTAAACAACAAAGAGCAACATTTTTATAAAGTAAAAGGAAAATGATTCTTGGTTTCACAAATAAAAATAAAAAGTGGACAAAACCTTTTACTGCATGTGAACTTTTCCTGTATTTATTTCCAACCATCATCCCATCTGCTTTCAGCGGCTTCCCACAGCATGATGCTGCCACCCTTTGTTTCACCACTGGGGCAGGAATCTGGAATCTAACCCACAGTTTGATCATTTCCTTTTTATGTGGGAGATTCTTTCATAATCTAATCCTGCACTTCAAAAAGGATCTTAAATGAATAAAAGTTCGTATTATTTACCTGCTCAAATCAATTTGAGCAGTTAAATAACATGATCTGTATTTTTACCCTTAAAACAAGATAATTACATATTATGCTCAGGGGCGGATTTATGAAATTTGGGGCCCTAGGCAGACAGGCAGGGGGCCCTATGAATTGAAACACATAAAGCAGACAGATAGAGAAATGTTAATAGAATAGACATCCATTATCTGTTCTAGGTTTTGTCCCTCTCTTGTACCATTTCTTCTTGTTTTCCTCTCTATGTTTTGTGATGGGAGTAACGCCGTTGAAAGTAACGGCGTTACTAACGCCGCTATCTTTTTCAGTAACGAGTAATCAAAATTATTACTCTTACTGTAACTATAATGCAGTTACAACTGCCGACACCCCGTTACTGCACGTTACTCAGGTCGCACAATTAACCTTTTTTCATGATAGGACTCGTCTCGTGTCATGAAAGAGGGGAGGATGGAGAGTGAGGAGGATCCAGCAGCAAAACAGCGTTTTCCAGATGGAAATACTGGTGTTACGTCGAGCTGCGTTTCCCCATCAGATACGGTTTCCCCTGCATCTCCGCACAGCGCAGGCGGCACGATTCACCGCGCAAGCGACAGGAAACGCGCATGCTAGCTAAAGGCGCGCAACAGTCGCCCTGTGCTCACGCCACAGGGGAACTACGAGAGTGTGAACGATCATTAGCCTATATGGAGAAAGGGAGAAATATGGATGGATGGATGGATGGATGGATGGATGGATGGATGGATGGATGGATGGAATAGATAGATAGATATAGCTACATGTTGCAGTATCTATAACAACCCAAACACAGGATATCAGAATTAGACATCCCCAGTTATTAATTTCATACACTTGCAAAAGTAACTAGTTACTATAACTAATTACTTTTTCAAAGTAACGGGCCCAACACTGGTCTCTAAAGGAATGAAAGATTTTTTCCAAGCACTAAGCTCACTTAGCTGATTGCTCCTTCCTGTGTTTCCAAAAAGGCCAAAGTAAATAACCCAGTCCTTCTTTTCACTGTAGACAAGCCATGATCTGCTTATCTGTTCTCCATTTTTCATTTGGATGAAATAATAGCTGCATGAATCATGACAGCAGACAAGACAGAGGAGAGCAGGAGGCGGGGCTACCAATCTACTCGCTCTGGAGAGCAGAGTCATACCTTATGGACAAAGGAAATTCTTTTCAGGACCCGAATGTTCACATTTTGGACAAAGAAGACAGGTGGTTTGAAAGGGGTGTGAAGGAAGCCATCTATGATAAGAAAGAAAACGTCTTCAAACTTGGGAATACAAAGTCCAGTGGATTGTTTTTTAATTTTTTAGAATAACTATAACCTGAATGACTGAGAATCTTCACCAAACATTGATGCCTTCAGGGCAGCAGCTGGGTTTATTTGCTCATGGAAGGACATTCAGATCCTTTCGCTTCACCGCTTTGTGTCGCTGTGACCTTTAAAAGCCCAGAAATAAAATCTTCGGCTAAATGAAATCCTGTAAAATTTGTTCACTTTTTATGTTTCGGAACAAATAAAGTTAAAAAACCGAATAAAGACAAAACATTTCAGTAAAGTAGTCTCTGACATAAAATACTGGATATAAGAGGATTTCCCAACTCCGTGCTTAATTGGTCTCAGTCCTGTTTGTTCGACTGCGGATTGTGACATTAAACAGTCTAACCTCTCTTTACTCTCTGAGCTCTTTGTTCTGTTTAATCTGAATTAGCTGGAATGCTAATATTGATTTCCTCCGGTAACAGGCATGTAAAATAGCCCAGCATGAGAACAATGACACTAATAAAAGCCAAGTGCTCCCATGAGAAGGAGCTCAGAATGAAATGTTCCCCGCCTTAGTTCATTTTTCCTTTTTATTTCTGAGGAACATGTTTAACGATGAAGCTCCACATTAGTTGGAAAGCCTATCATTACGCCTCTGTGTTTGAGCTCACAGACAAGATAGAGGCAAGCAGAAAATGAGAGGTGGTGGATTAGTGATTACAGGCAGGGAGGGGCCGCTAACTCAGTTCCAGTACAGACCGGTTCCTTCCAACGTCTGAGATGAGGAACTGAACATCAGCTGCCCTCACGGTTAAGATTAGTCAGCATTCAGCTCAACTGCAGAAGAAAAAAAGAGTCAGCAGGGATAAATGTTTGGGCTGCTTTGATGAACAGGTTGGGGATGTGGCATTTGGCCGCCTTCACATTAACAAAAGGCTTCTCCTGCTTCTATCTTTAGCTTGTTTTTATCTCTAACTCTGTCAGGGTCCTTCCTGGGTTAGATCAGGCATTGGTCGGTCGGCGACCAAAGCGTGGTGCTGTCCATAGCCTCTCCAGGTCCCATTTTAACCCCCGCAGCTTGTTTAGAGGAGCAGATTTAAACAACTGCTCAGCCGCCCGCCACCGGCTGATAGGAGTTCTTTAGAAACGCGCTCCCAGCATCAGGATTTGTTTAAGTTACCGTGAAGTGTTTATAATTCATCATAACAATAAGTTTCAGACTATTTTCTAAATAAAAGACAAATCTTCATATGTGACATGAGTAAGAGGTAAAACGGGAACAAAACAATGAGGAGATAAACTGGTTTAATGGCCACTGAATTAGGTACAGGTGGCAATTTCCTTCATTACAGCAACTGAGTCAGGCTTCAATGGACTTCAGATGGACTCTGAACGTTTTTGGTGATTTTATATCAACACTAAATGAAACAACTGCTCCCATTTTCAAAACCTGGTGTTTTTTTTAACTCCTCCGCCATTATTCTAATTACAGGTGCTGGTCATAAAATTAGAATATCATGAAAAAGTAGATTGATTTCAGTAATTCCATTTAAAAAGTGAAACTTGTATATTATATTCATACATTACATACAAACTCATATATTTCAGATGTTTATTTTGTTTCATTTTGATGATTACAAATGACAACAAATGAAAATCTCAAATTCATCATATCAGAAAATTAGAATATTACTGAAGACCAATAAAAACAAAGGATTTATAGAAATGTTGGCCAACTGAAAAGTATGAACATGAAAAGTATGAGCATGTACAGCACTCAGTATTTAGTTGGGCCTCCTTTGGCCTGTATTACTGCAGCAATGCGGCGTGGCATGGAGTCGATCAGTCTGTGGCACTGCTCAGGTGTTATGATAGCCCAGGTTGCTCTAATAGTGGCTTTTAGCTCTTCTGAATTGTTGGGTCTGGTGTATTGCATCTTCTTCTTCACAATACCCCATAGATTTTCTATGGGGTTAAGGTCAGGAGAGTTTGCTGGCCAATTAAGAACAGGGATACCATGGTCCTTCAACCAGGTACTGGTAGCTTTGGCACTGTGTGCAGGTGCCAAGTCCTGTTGGAAAATGAAATCTGCATCTCCAAAAAGTTGGTCAGCTGCAGGAAGCATGAAGTGCTCTAAAACTTCCTGGTATGTGGCTGCGTTGACCCTGGACCTCAGAAAACACAATGGACCAACACCAGCAGATGACATGGCACCCCAAACCATCACTGACTGTGGAAACTTTACACTGGACTTCAAGCAACGTGGATGAAGTGCCTCTCTTCTTTTCCTCCAGACTCTGGGACCTTGATTTCCAAAGGAAATGCAAAATTTACTTTCATCAGAGAACATGACTTTGGACCACTCACCAGCAGTCCAGTCCTGTTTCTCTTTAGCCCAGGCAAGACGCTTCTGACGCTGTCTGTGGTTCAAGAGTGGCTTGACACAAGGAATGCGACAGCAGAAACCCATGTCTTTCATACGTCTGTGTGTGGTGGTTCTTGAAGCACTCACTCCAGCTGCAGTCCACTCTTTGTGAATCTCCCCCACATTTTTGAAGGGGTTTTGTTTCACAATCCTCTCCAGGGTGCGGTTATCTCTCTTGCTTGTACACTTTTTTCGACCACATCTTTTCCTTCCCTTCGCCTCTCTATTAATGTGCTTGGACACTGAGCTCTGTGAACAGCCAGCCTCTTTAGCGATGACCTTTTGTGTCTTGCCCTCCTTGTGCAAGGTGTCGATGGTCGTCTTTTGGACAACTGTCAAGTCAGCAGTCTTCCCCATGATTGTGTAGCCTATAGAACTAGACTGAAAGACCATTTAAAGGCTTTTGCAGGTGGTTTGAGTTAATTAGCTGATTAGAGTGTGGCACCAGGGGCCATCAATTTTGAACCTTTTCACAATATTCTAATTTTCTGATATGATGAATTTGAGATTTTCATTTGTTGTCATTTGTAATCATCAAAATTAAACAAAATAAACATCTGAAATATATGAGTTTGTATGTAATGTATGAATATAATATACAAGTTTCACTTTTTAAATGGAATTACTGAAATCAATCTACTTTTTCATGATATTCTAATTTTATGACCAGCACCTGTACACCCCTCTTGTCTCTGTCATTTCAACCTGTAGAGACTCTTCAGCAATCCCTCACACTAAGCATGCTTGTAGCGACAGTGGAGAGGAAAAAAACTCCCTTTTAACAGGAAGAAACCAGCAGAACCAGGCTCAGTGTGAGCGGCCATCTGCTGAGGCCCACTGGGGTTCAAGGAGACAGAAGCAGACATAGAAAAAGAAGCATAGATACAAAAGGCAACTGTCAACCAGCTCCACAGGCGGCCCCGTCCAGGAAACACACAGCCAGGCAGACGAGCTCCGAGCCAGCTCCCATGTCAGAGGATGAAGAGAGCACATCCAGTTAGTCACAGTCAGAGAAACAGGACTACACTGGAAAACAGGCCAAGCTCCAACATCTAGAAACAAAGGTGTTGATGGCAGCAGCACAGCTGATATTTCTCTCCAGGATGGAGTCACAGCCAAACAGGAACAGACCAGATGAAGCTACTATGAGGAAAAGAAAAGAGAGAGCAGAACGTTAGAGATTGAACTAACAGATTCTGCAGAGTGGGAGAATAGAGATAGAATGAAGCAGAATGATGAAAAAGGGGTCCCTATGTCCTCCAGCAGTCTAAGCCTATAGCAGCAGAACTATAGAGATAGCTCAGGATAACCTGAGCCACTCTTACTAGAAGCTTTATCAAAAAGGAAAGTTTTACTGACTGGGGTTCAAGGAGACAGAAGCAGATAACATAATAAATGAAATAAGCTATATGGCACTCGAGCCCAGGCAGAAGTATTTGATGCTGTAAATCATGAGTAACTGAGTAAGGGGTTAGTGTAGTCTTCTCACAGGGGCCAGAACACTGGTGTTGGGATAAGCCAAAGGGTGAGAGGGACTGAGAATGAGGGAGGAGATGGGGTGGAACTGGTGCTTGTGTGTGCGGTAGAGAGAAGCTAGACCAGGAGCTAAATGAGGGGGATCATGAAAGATGATTGGCTTCGGAGAAGGTACGGGCCCCAAAGTTGATTGGCTGGATTTGAACGAGGGACATGGCAGGTGGTTCAGGTGAAGCTAAGAATCTTCCAGATCGAATTTACGCTTAAGCTTCATTTCTTGTTTTTAAACTTGCTAAGAGTAAAGACTTCATGTAAAACCATCTAAATGATGTTACTATTCCTAAAAGCTCATTTTCTTCAGTAAGTCAATAAGCCTCAGTGGAACAGATATTCTAATTTGTTGAATGTTTTGCCTCCTGGACGTCTCCCGGGTGAGGTGTTCCAGGCACGTCCTACCGGGAGGAGACCCAGGGGGAGACCCAGGACACGCTAGAGGGACTATGTTTCTCGGCTGGCCGGGGAGCGCCTTGGGATTCCCCCCGGAGGAGCTGGCCCAAGTTGCTGGAGAGAGGGACGTCTGGGCCACCCGAACTGAAGCTGCTACCCCCATGACCCGACCCCGGATAAGTGGAAGAAGATGGATAGATGGATGGATGGATGGATGAATGTTTTGCATGAATTCTGGTGGTATCGTATGCTATAAGAGCCCAAACCATCAGGTTCTTACCAGCAAACTTCTGTTCTGACAGTAAGTTCAGGCGGTGATAATGAAAACTCCATGACTGTTCGAACATCCACCCTAACCCCTAAATCCCTCCATCACTATATAGTGGACTTTATAGCGAACTCAGCTAACTGACCGTTCAGACAGATCATCACATTTTTTTGCTCCTCGTTGGTCAAGTGACTCCGCCTCCCAGCGTGGTGCTGATGGCATTGGGCTGTGGGAACAGATCAGTGACGCGTGTTTACCCAGGTCGAGCGCCTCGGCTGTGGGATTGCCCGGTAAATTACGAGACACCATTGAACACAAAATTTGGTGTCAACAAACCGCGCCAGTCGTTTCTGATCTAACAAGCAGAATCAACTCTGTTTACATTCAATACACATGGAGCAGCTCTGGTGAGAGGGATTCAGACAGATGATAGAGAGAAACAATAAAGCACACTGACTACGCCCTGGCTTCCTTACATGTTGCTCTCCATTGTTTACTTTCCTGATTTCTGTCGCTTTGGGTCAGAGGCCACGCAGCTGCCAGGAGGGGTTAGATCAGCTTTATTAGCCAGTGGGAAGGGAGCCGGTTGCTTCATGGTGCAGCAGTGGGTAGCGCTGCTGCCTTGCAGCAAGAAGGTTCTGGGTACAATTCCTAACCCGAGTTTTTCTGCTTGGAGTTTGCATGTTCTCCCTATCAATGTGTGGGTTCTCTACTCCCACACTGTTAGGTTAATTGGCTTCTTTAAATTCTCATTAGGTGTGAGTGTGTGTGCATGGTTGTGTGTCTCTGCATTGCCCTGCGATAGACTGGCGACCTGTCCAGGGTGGAACCCGCCTCTCGCATTTTGAGAGCTAGAGATAGGCACTGTGACCCGGACAAGAACCAAGCGGAAGAATTTTTATTTTTGATTGTTGTTCTGCCAGGGTAGCCTCGTGAGATCATCCTGATCTCACGAGCTTTCAAGGTTTCAGTCGTAAATCAGTCTGGAGACTCTCTGTTAAAGAAAATTTGGAGCCGTTCACCAAACGAACGTCCAATCAGCGTTGGCTTTGAGGCGGGTTGAGGTGTGTTGCAACGAGAAGCGTGACAGTTCAGTCTAAAGAACATGGCGGCTTCAGCCGATGAAACTAGCGTTAGCGTGGCTATCGAGCAAGTTTTATCGGAATTACAGAGTATTTCTTCACTAGAAGAAGAGCAAAACACTGCTCTGGAGGCTTTTCTCAGAGGAAAAGATGTTTTTGCTCTTCTCCCGACTGGTTTCGGCAAGAGTAGCCTGGCTTGTGGTTGTGTTTTCGCCGTCGCTCTGTTAGTACGTCATATGCTTCGTTGATCTGATTGGTTTATTTGGCCCGTCTATCACCAACATAGGCCAATCAGCTAACCAGTATTTTCGCCCCTTCCCAAAAATACTTCAACGGAAGGTTTCCAGATGGATATGCGGAGCAGGTTACTGCCAGGGACCCTGATGGTGAAAATATGGCTCATATCTGAAGATTCAAATGAAGCTGTAACCATTGCTTTTATGTTACGCGTAGACTCTATGTAAAGGTCCCTCTAAATTAATCAAACCTTACTGTGCAATAATGTCTTACAAACAAAAACCTTCATATAGTCCAACAGCTCAGTTTAAAGGAGCTGACATTTACACACAGTAGCAGGAATGCTTTCTGAATACTAAAGCTGGGCTTACACTGTATGATTTATTTGCCCTTTTTGGACGATTTTCCAGTCGTGCGAGAACTTTCGGATCTGGCTGACCTTCTGCCTGGTGTGTGGTGTAGTGAACAAGGGGTAAAGAGGGGCGATCAGCCTCTAACAGCCACCTCCCCATCAGGAATCATAAGGTCGGGAGAACATCAAACATGTTTGAAATTCACTCGGCCATAAGGTGGTTGAGTGCAAATCACTCAATGGGCAAATAAGGATTCTTCTTCTTCTTCTCAGATGAAAACACAGAAGCATAGCGGGGGTGTGAGTGAAATTTAGTTCTTTCTGTAAATTCTGTAAAATCTGTAGCTGCGTGCAACGATTGAAAAAGTAGTATAGTGTATGCTCGGCTTCACAGAAGTTATGAATGTTCAGAATTTAGCGTGTCACCGGCAGGAAAGATGACGTTTTTCTGGTGAAAGATTGAATCCACTGGAATGTTTTGCATGTTTCCGCCCGGAAGCGCTGCCCCTTTTCGCACCGCGTGTGCCAAGCAGCTGGATGAGCGGATGATCAGGACCGAGCTGCAGTCAGAAGGTGACCGTAATGTCAGATATATCCAGGAAGAGGTTTACATTTGGGAACATTATGCAGGAAAATAACCGGCTCTTTGTATTTGCTAGTTCTTTCTAAAGCTGCGGCGTGTCTGACTCATCACACATCTCTCACTGAGGCCCCATGTGTTTCGCTCCATTATCCAGAGCTATCTATGTCTGCAATACTTTGACTTAAAGTGACACTTAAGACAGGCGATGCAACAGGGACTAGAGGAATTTGGCAAATTTACAATATGTGGCTGCGTGTGCACTGGTGTCATTTGTTCAGGGACAAAGCTGTTGTGTTGAATCTGGATGAATAATCCCTTTGTGGAAAGCTTCCCTCTCTCTGATACGTAACCTGTGAATCCATTTGAACGCCGCTGTTTGCCCTGCGTCAGTAAGCTGCGTCAACAGTGACCCCTGCTCCATGGATGGCACCCGCAGAGACACCCGTCCCAAACAAAACAATAAAACCAACATGGTGGCTGGGCGCCGCACACCGACCTGCCACGGCCACGCTTCCTCTCCCCGTCTCTGCTTGTTGATTTAACAAACACAGAGTGGAAGTTAGGGGCGACTGTGTGTGTTTAACAGACAATATGACCCTAACTGGGAAACACCATGATGTTCCAGGTAAACCTTTTCCATGTGATGCGTTTGGCAGGTTTTCCACCTGAGCTGCAAACTCGTCATACCTGAACCTGTCATTAATGTCTGTGAGCTTTGCAAGATTAAATCAGCACGTCAGTCAGCTTCCAATCACATCCCTAGTTTGAACATTTTCCAGACTAAAACATTTTGGACAGAAAAGCGTCATCCATAATGGAAAACGGGCAGGAACACCATAAACAGTTAGTTTGAAGCGACCGGAATGTCCAGGAAGATCCTGAAAATGAAAGGCAAGAGCGTCCTATTGTAAAGCAAGACAAATGTATTTTTATAGCACAATTCAGTACATGGACATTTCAAAGTGATTTACATGAATTAAATAATACAATTGATGAAAAAAAAGGCAACTTAAACTAGTAATACTCAGTGATGGGCAGTAGCGCCACTACATGTAGCGAAGCTATTAGTTTAACTACATTTTCCAGTAGCTTGACCGTAGCGTTGCTGCTTTATTTATCAAGTAACTTTCCTGTAGCGACGTTATTGCTTTGATCAAGTAGCGACGTAGCGTCCACAAACGCTACAAAATCCAGGGCATAACTAAGAAATGAAACCAGGTTTTCTATTTTGAAACAACAATCAGCCACAAAACTACTGTAAATAGCAGTTTCCGCTGACGCTCTTATAAGAGGCGTAGTAGCACAGCCACACTCCGTAGGGTAAAACAAGCGCACCCTTTCTGAGGCTGTCGTTCTATTGGCTGGAAAGGTTGCTAGGCAACGATCCAACTGCAGTCTGAGAGAGAGCAAAAAAAAAAATCCGCAAGCAGAGCCTACGGGTTTGCGAGCGTATCTGAGACCCGAGCAGAGCGCGGATTGTGCACGAAGAGAAGGAGAGAAGAAGCATTAAATCTGAGAGAAGAAACAAAGATTTGAGAGAGAAGAGAAAATATTTGAGAGAGAGCCCATGTTTTGAGTGTGAGCATTATAAGTTTTGAGTGCAAGAAGATGAAATTCTTCTCTCAAATTGAAATGATGTGCTCTTGCATTACGGCAGGATAATTCTCCCATATCTATGTGCCACTAAGATACTCTAATTAGAGAGCAGTAGTGAAACTTCGATATTGTGTTTTCATGGCCTAGTTTACCTGACAGGATGTTTACATAAATCTGTTTTTAGGCTTTGCACAGACAAGATTTTTTTATTTATGGAAGAACAGCTCTACCGTATATAAAATAAATACATAAATAAATAAATGCTCAATAAATAAATAAATAAGCATTCAATTAATTGCCCCCAAAAATAAAATGAATAAATATGTAGGTAGAAATTAAATTATATGGTGAGACATAAATATATGTATCTCTTAATTAGCTTCTTTATTTTTTCACCTTTTTGTAAACCGTTTCATTTGTTCCTTGAATCGACTGTTTAATTGAAGTTTTCTCTAAGGGAGGCCCTAAAGAAATAAGATGCCTTTTGTAGGGTTTTGTTTTCCCTAGAGATGTCCATTGAATGCAAACTCATAGCCATGTCTCCATGTGTAGAACACTACACAGTACCTTTAATTTGGTTCTAATAACAGCAGATTGTTTACTAGTTTGTCTATTAGAAATTACTTAAGTTTTTATTTTAATATGCTGATCATAAAGCAATGTTTACACTGTGTTATGTCATTGGCTGATCTTTAATAAATGTTTTAACCAGTGTATCAGACTCATTTTGAATTGACATTAGGTTGGTACAACGTTAAGTAGCTTCTGATGTAGTTAAGCTACTTTTAACACATTAGTGTAACTTAGCTTGCTATAATTCTTTAGGTGGTAGCTTTGGTGTAGTGAAGCTTAATTTATTGTTGAGTAACTGATAGCTTAGCTCACTACACTGGACAAGTAGCTTGCCCAACAATGGTAATACCTCAGCTAACAGCTTAACTCCATCAGTCAAAGGCAGCTCTAAACTAACAGGTTTCTAACTCTGACTTCAAAGAACTCAGGCTTTCAGATCTTTTCCAGTCTGCTGGGAGTTTGTTCCAGATCAGTGGAGCATAGATGCTGCTTCTCCATGTTTGGTTCTAGTTCTGGGTGGAACTAGAACAACTGAGTGGTCTGTGAGGTTTATCCACTGACAAGAGATCTGTTATGGATTGAGGTGCTGATCTATTCAGTGATTTCTAGACTAATAAAAGGATTTTAAAGGAAAAGTCTGGCCACATTCTGAATAAAAACTTCTGAAAGTTCTTTAAATCTGAAATGATTCCATCCTGTTCAATAAATGATCAGTGTTTTTAATTCAGAGTAATTTTCATGTGAATGTGCTTTACTGGAGGCATCCATGTTTGTCAAAGAACACTACTGCCACCTACTGGTTAGTGACGTCACAGTGCGGTATCGGCTGTTGATCAAGTCCCAGTGCTGTATCTGGTGTTTGTCACAACGCGCTATTATCCAAGTCATCTTGAAAACATTCTTCTTCCAAATGTTGGCTACATATTACGGGTTTTTTCTCTGGCCAGAAGTTCGATGGCAAATCCTCCCTCTTCAAGTTGGCGATCCAACGACCAACCCGTCCGTGGAGGATCAGGAATCAGAAAGGTGGAATAACTCTTTTTTTCACTTTTACCCGATGTATTCCAGCATCCAGCTGCCATGCACGTGGGCATTGTCAGTTTCACTATAGCTCTGGTGAATTTCAATGGTGAAGTCCTCTGGAAATCTTCAATAATTGTTGTTGATTGCAGATGTGTCTAGTAGTTCCCATTGATTTAGCTTGGAAAGCGGGGAGAATGGCGCTAATAATTAATAATTTATTCATTATCGATAATGTGACATTATAAAAGGTACCGTTCTTATTTCGTAATGATGTCCTAATTGACTTAATTACACTTTGAATAATTAAGGATACCTTTAAGATGAAATAATTAAATTATTTTTAAATTTATTTTTGAAACTGTGTCAAGATCGGTCCGAGCACAGTAACCGAGATAACTGTTGAGTGTAAATGGAACGCACACCTCAACCGGACCATGCCAGACACCATCGAACCAGGCTAAACTGGTACTACTCCGCCAGTATGGCTCGGCGCGGTTCAGTTCTGGCTCGGTTCTCAGATAACAAAGCAGACAAGTCATCTCCTTACAGTCAGCCTCCATAATCAGGAGATTTCAGACATTCATAAAAATCCTAGCTTTCCTACCGTGCCACATGATTTCCAGTGAAGATTCTGCTTTGCAGTGCGATGAAGCTCCATGTCTGTCATTGATTCCTGCATCTATAAGCCCTGATTAGACTATTGTATATCTTATCCACTTCCCAAAAGCCAACTCGAGTCAAGTAAATTCACCAAAGGCTTCCTTCTTCACCTGACTCTCCGCAAACAACGAAATATCACAATGATAACATAACCTCCTGAATGTTACGGGCGGGAAATTACAGTACCGCAGATTGTCACTAGGAGGCGAGGAACCGTGCCAGCGTTATGTGCAAACGATCAGTTTTCAGAGGGTAGTGTAAATGAGACTTAATTTGTGGCATCCGTATTTTGGGGTCACATGCTGAAATATTTGGGAACCCCTGAGAGAGACAGTAGGGTTACGATGCTGCAGCCATGTCTCAGTGAGGCTCCAGTTTAGGTGTTTTATTTGGGTCGTGGTCAGTGCTTCTGGTATTACAGTTTTAATACAATCAATATATTGTATTAAAACCATTTAAAATTCTTTAAAAACCATTAACCCTTTAAAGTCATAACTACTGGAGGCTGGAGAACACCAGGAGCGTAGAGAAAAGGCAAAAGAACTCTTTAGAGCTAAAAACTGGAACATTGGCTGCATTGTTTGAGCTCCATAAGTGGTCAAAAGAAAAGTTAAGATGTTAAAACAAAATAAATGAGAAGCTCAGCATACAAACTAGAAGGAAAAATAATATCTTCTGTTAAAAAAGAAAGAGAATCTGTAAGGAAAGTGGACAATAATGTTAAAAAGCGAGGAATGAGTTTTCCTCAGTGCTTCAGCACAGAACTGAAGGAGCTTCTGCAGGAAAGCAGTTTTTGTTTGTGCAGATTTCAGTCAGTGCCACCGTACATCATTTTATTCACTCAGAGAGCTGCTCTGAATCACGGCAGACTCTATAATCTGCATTTCGAGGAATAAATTAAATGCTGAACACACAACAAATGTAAGACTCTCGAAATCTTATCAGTGACTCTTGAGATAAACAGAGGCGACTTATCATTGTCTCTTCACAATATCTAACCTTTGATGCTAAACCGATGAGCTGACACTGTTTGCTGTGTGTCGCTGGCAGCCAGCAATAGCTCTTTGTCCTGCAGACTAAAGTACTTATCAGGAGTAAATACATTTCCTTTGGAGCGCATCAAGTTCAAGTCTCGGGTTCAGAGAAAAGAAAGAAGCTGTTGGCCTTGGATGTTTTTTCCTCTTTTATCAACACTAAGAATTAAACCGGTCGGATAAAGCAGAGTTCAGTATTGATGCTGTGAAGAATCTTTTCTGACAGAAATGGAGCCTTTTAACCTCTGCCTCTGTAACTGTCCACCCAAACCACACAATGTGTTCCCTGGGTGTGAGGGAGAAGACTCCCTGGAGTTACGGCAGAGTCAGGTCCAGGATGGGGGCCTCTATTGTTTGCCTGTATCAGTGTGTAGCTGCGTGCTGTGTGACTATCAGATTGTGTGTCTGTTTCAGGCAGCGCTGGAGAAAGTCCTTTCCTGTGTGGCGCTGGAGGCTCCTTATAGGGCCGGGTGGCTGGCGGCCCGGCAGACTTGCTGTCTCGCTCCAGTTCCACTGTAGGGCCTTCCCATTGTTCTACCCTGCACTCCCTTTTGTCCTGTCCACCCTGCCAACCCCCATGTCTGTTCTCCAACACCTCCACCCTGCTCTCATGTCTCTCACCCTGCAGGTGTACCTGATCCGTGGCCGTCAGAAAGAGGAAGTGCAACTCTAGAAACAATGGCGTCCCAAAGCCCCTATTTATATGGTACATCTTTGTTTTATCTATGCATTCAACTGTCTATTCTGGGCTGGGACATCATTTTGTAGAATTGTGTAACCATGATAGGATGTAAAATCCCCTGCATCAGCATGTAAACATGTGCTGCTTGTTTGTTGACTGGACTGCTCTGGGTTTAAGGTCCATTCCATGTCCCTGCAGCGCTTCATGTTTATTACCAATAACAGATACGATAAATCCGCTTGTTTTATAATCTGTCAGCATGCATAACAACAACACAGATCATTATATAAATAAATACAGAGATGTGTGTGAAGAATGATTTGCATTCCTGCTTATTTTTTCTTTTTTTTTTGCCTTTTCTCACACTTAAATTTTTCATATTATGAAACAAATTCAAACATTAGACAAAAATATGCAGCATTCTTCCTAATCCTACTAAAACTGTTTCACTTTTTGTGTTGCTGAGGAGGAAGACTCTGTGGAAAAGGTTTCTGTACCTGAACTGCTGGTTGGAGTTCAGAAATTTATAGATTCAAGTCTGAACTTTGACTAGGCCACTCCTAAACCTCTTTTTGACCTGTTCTCAGCGGTAATGTGTTCCATTGTACAGGTGCATACACACACTGTGCTCGAGTTTAAGGTTAGGACATGATCAACCACCATCGACCTTCAGAATGTTCTGCAGGAGAACAGAAATAATGCTTCCATCAGTTATTTATTGTTCCTGATGCAGCTCTGCAGACTGGTCCACCGTGCTATTGGCCTGATGGGTAGGATTTTCTCTTTCTGAGATGCATTTAACCAGACAGACAGTTTTTCTATGTCAGTCCTCACAACATTTTCCTTAACTTGAATCTTTTTAAGTAGAGCACGATGTATTGCATTCGATATCTCATAACCTTCCTCCGACTATCAGGAAGTTTGAAGTGCTTTTATTTTCAGGTCTGGGTGTGGCTGCTGAAATTGCTTTCACTTTTTGTGACAAAACATGATCACTTGATGATCAACTACTTGTTGTGTTGTGTGAGTTTGTTCTTTCATTAAAGTTATTAGATCCTTTGGCTCTACCTTGGCCCCACTGTGACTCTACTTAGGTTCTCCTGAGCTATTTTCTACATTTGTTTTCTTCTATAGGCTTAGCCTGCTGGAGGACATAGGGACCCCCTTTTTCATCATTCTGCTTCATTCTATCTCTATTCTCCCACTCTGCAGAATCTGTTAGTTCAATCTCTAACGTTCTGCTCTCTCTGCTTTTTCTCATAGTAGCTTCATCTGGTCTGTTCCTGTTTGGCTGTGACTCCATCCTGGAGAGAAATATCAGCTGTGCTGCTGCCATCAACACCTTTGTTTCTAGATGTTGGAGCTTGGCCTGTTTTCCAGTGTAGTCCTGTTTCTCTGACTGTGACTAACTGGATGTGCTCTCTTCATCCTCTGACATGGGAGCTGGCTCGGAGCTCGTCTGCCTGGCTGTGTGTTTCCTGGGGCCGCCTTTTACAGCTGCTTTTTGTATCTATGCTTCTTTTTCTATGTCTGCTTCTGTCTCCTTGAACCCCAGTGGGCCTCAGCAGATGGCCGCTCACACTGAGCCTGGTTCTGCTGGAGGTTTCTTCCTGTTAAAAGGGAGTTTTTCCTCTCCTCTGTCGCTACAAGCATGCTTAGAGTGAGGGATTGCTGAAGAGTCAATGAGTCGATGCAATCAGCTGGTTTTCCTTAGATAGAAAACTTTGAACCAATCTGACTGGATCTAGTTGAATTATATCTGTAAAGTGCCTTGAGATGACATGTGCTGTGAATTGACGTTATAGAAATAAACTGAATAGAATTGATTTAGATCAGAGGTACCAAAGCATCATGTTTTTTTGGCGTCTCCTTGCTGTACGGGCCTGATTTACATCAATGCTCCCCCTGAACCCCTAATGGCTGCTAAGCTAAGACCATGCAGGCATTTTAATCAGGTCTGATGCAGCATCTCAGACATATATAGAAAGTAGAATTTTCTAACATTTTTTTCTCTTTAATATTGCTGCAGAGAAATCATTATATCATTCATGACTCCCAATGACAACGTTAAGGAAACACTAGAGCTGTGCTGGCAGCTGTTTACAGGATGTGAGACACATTTACCCTGTGATGTAACACAGTGATGACATTGCACTCACACTATCTCCCCTGTCCAAGTGCAAACAGTCACTTATGTCACTCATGAGGAGGTCCTGGGAGATAGACTAGGTGAACATCAGCAGTTTAAAATTCAGATCAAGGTGCCCGGTCAGTATGGCATGCATGAAGCATGTAACGGGTCTCTGAGTACATGACCCGGATCTCACAAAGCACTCTGTAGGTTTTTACTAACTTGTTGAACTTCAGACTTAAACTGTTGTAAGTGAACAGGTCACATTATTGCAAACATCATAAAGCAGCAGAAGATAAGGGGACGCTATGCTAACACAACCTTTCAAGTTTAAAGTAAAGAAATGAAAACTTCAGCATCAGGATGGATAAAGTTGTTAAGAGTTTGTACCATGACCAAATGCTCCAGGGCAACGACCCTCATATGGATATCTCACAGCAGGCAGTAAACTGAACAATGTGACATGATCCACCTCATACAGCCCTGTCGGTGGCTAACCTCCCGGATTTGTGTATAAAACACGTTATCAATGTTGTGGTTCAGTGCCTGGAAAAGTTAATGATATATCTTTAACATTTTATTCTATTTTTCTCACAGTGAAAGCTCAGATAACAGTTCCATAGTAACTCTGCAGGAGCTGCAGACGTCCGCAGCTCAGGTGAAGACAATTAGAGATCAAACCTGGAAGTAAACCTCATCAGTTCTGCAGCAGATATGAGACTGTGGTTCTATGGATACATAATCCTAAATATAATAAGAGAGCATCAGAGAAGGACCATAGATACAAGCATCGCTGTTTTAAACCTGTTTGTGGCTATTGCAAAAGAGTTGTCTTTCCTACACCTGTGTTGCACTAGGCTTGTTTTTTTTTTTATTTAAAAATCAAAGAAAGTCTTGATTTTCTTTGTAGTCTGGTGAAGAAATGAAGAAATAAAAGTCCAAGTTAATTTTTTCTCCTCCCCCTTCTTATGCTCCCCACTATGTTTGCTGGCTCGGTGATTCAATTTCAATTTATTCATTTTTTTGCTCGAGTTCACAACACATGTCATCTCAAGGCACTTTCCAGTTCACCAGATCATCTAATCAAACTGATTCCAAGTTTTCTATCTAAGGAAAACCAACTAATTGCATCGACTCATTGACTCTTCAGCAATCCCTCACACTAAGCATGCTTGCAGTGACAGTGGAGAGGAAAAAAACTCCCTTTTAACAGGAAGAAACCAGCAGAACCAGGCTCAGTGTGAGCGGCCATCTGCTGAGGCCCACTGGGGTTCAAGGAGACAGAAGCAGACATAGAAAAAGAAGCATAGATACAAAAGGCAACTGTCAACCAGCTCCACAGGCGGCCCCGTCCAGGAAACACACAGCCAGGCAGACGAGCTCCGAGCCAGCTCCCATGTCAGAGGATGAAGAGAGCACATCCAGTTAGTCACAGTCAGAGAAACAGGACTACACTGGAAAACAGGCCAAGCTCCAACATCTAGAAACAAAGGTGTTGATGGCAGCAGCACAGCTGATATTTCTCTCCAGGATGGAGTCACAGCCAAACAGGAACAGACCAGATGAAGCTACTATGAGAAAAAGCAGAGAGAGCAGAACGTTAGAGATTGAACTAACAGATTCTGCAGAGTGGGAGAATAGAGATAGAATGAAGCAGAATGATGAAAAAGGGGTCCCTATGTCCTCCAGCAGGCTAAGCCTATAGAAGAAAACAAATGTAGAAAATAGCTCAGGAGAACCTAAGTAGAGTCACAGTGGGGCCAAGGTAGAGCCAAAGGATCTAATAACTTTAATGAAAGAACAAACTCACACAACACAACAAGTAGTTGATCATCAAGTGATCATGTTTTGTCACAAAAAGTGAAAGCAATTTCAGCAGCCACACCCAGACCTGAAAATAAAAGCACTTCAAACTTCCTGATAGTCGGAGGAAGGTTATGAGATATCGAATGCAATACATCGTGCTCTACTTAAAAAGATTCAAGTTAAGGAAAATGTTGTGAGGACTGACATAGAAAAACTGTCTGTCTGGTTAAATGCATCTCAGAAAGAGAAAATCCTACCCATCAGGCCAATAGCACGGTGGGCCAGTCTGCAGAGTGGGAGAACTCTCCTCCTCTTGCATGTTTCCGCTGTCCATAGCGTTCCTTGACAGCGTCGTTTCTAAGTCACCAATTTAGTGCTACTTGGTCCCAATGGAATTTCCCATTGGGAACCTACTAGCGCTAAGTTGCTAACTGGTTAGCAAGATGCTTCCAACAAACCGGGCATAACCAAATGTGCTTATGAACCTTCTGCCACAACAACCCCCCTTTTGATAGCCAACCAATCACATTCACTTTATTCACTCGCGTAAAGTCGTGCTCCACTCGGGAGAATTCGGAAATGCAACGATTGGAACAGCCGCTTCCCTGCGACTTTAAAGCTGTTTTGATGCTTACTTTGTTTTTATTTTGTTTTCTTTTTACTGTTGATTTGTTTAGTTTGTTTTTTTCTCATGCAGGTGCAGAAGAAGACATTTAGGAACTAATGTGCATCTTTTGCATTGATTATTTTTTATGTTTTTTCTTGATTTGTTTTCTATATTTTCTCGCCTCTCCTCCCTCTTTCTTATCTCTACATCTTTCCCTCTTTCTGGTAGTTCTTATCTCCTCTCTCTTTCTGTCTCAGTTATATACAATTTTACTCTCTAAATTGTTTTCAATAAATTTTTACATACAAGCACCAAGCAGAACCTTATTGTTGGGATCCTCAGGCTTGCCCACCAGAGGGCGCCGAGGATCCTTTTCTGCTCTCTTTGTTTTTCCCTTAGGTTTGGAGTTACTGTGGGGATCTGGAGATTACCCTCTGTCTCCAGCAGGATGCGCTGTGGGTCTTCTGGAGCTGGAACCTTCCTGCACACCTGTTCCTAATCCTCTCATTAGAAGACCTCTCCTTTATAAGCTCCTGCCTGACCTTGATCCCACGCCGCAGTGTTGATCTTAGTTGGTTAGCTTCCTGAACCTTCTGCTATTGACTGAGTCTTGGTTGTTCCTAGGTCGAGACCAGATTTCTAATATCTCATGTCTCTGCCTCACAGGGATCCTGTCTCTTCGTGAAAGCTCTGGATGAGCTTAACCTCCTGTCTCCTCGTGAAGCTCTGGATGAGCTTAACCTCCTGTCCCTTCGTGAGGCTCTGGTAGAGCTGTCTCCCTGGCAACCTGTCTCTGGTCTGCAGCGTTGGGAGAGCTGCATCACAGGAAACCAGTCTCAAGCCTGAAGCTCTTGGAAAACCTAACCTGCTAAGCTAACCTGGTGAGCCAACCCTAAGATTCCTACGTGGTTGAAACCTGACGACCCCTATGTGGAGTTTCCCTAGAGGTTCCCATGTGGATTTCCCGTGTCTTCCCCAGTTGTTCTCTGAGCTGAGCTGGAAGCTCAGATCTTACATAGCTTTGCTAAGCTAACAGTTAGAGGCTTAGCCCCTCATGAACTCTGAAACCAACCATCACCCTTTCCCTGCTCGGACCCCAGTGAACCAGCCCCCCGGACTGAACTGTACCTGTTCATTTCATTGTGCTTGTGCCTTAAATAAACTCTTTGGACTTTTTACCAGTGCCTCTGTATGTGTTCTGCATCTTGGGCTTTACTCTAAGAGAACCCATCATGACACTTATGGCAACAACCATAAGGTTCTGCTTGTGAAAGTAAACCAAAAACTGAAACATGATCTTTTGTATTTAATAAAAGAAAATTACTCTTCATTAAACCTTGGTGTTAAACATTATAGAACAATCAGATATTGATCTTCAATATTCTACTACTGTAAAAAAAGAAAAAAAAAGAAGCAAAATACAGACTTAAATGAAGCGGAAATAAATTAATAAATGTTCCAAGGAGTCTATTGATTTACCAAGAAATACATGTGAATTTCTGCATATCTTTTGCTTTGCTGGAAACTCCTCCCAGACAATTGTTCATATTCACAGCTACCGTGATCTGCACCCAACAATAGCCGTCCTCCTTCCCATAAACCTGCTGGACACTCATCAGTAGAGACAGGATCTTGATAAGCCAAAGGGAAACAGATAAGGGTGAATTGCTCCACAGCTGATCCGTATCTTCGCCTGCAAACGTCAAGCCTCACTCTCCCAAAAGAGCGGAAACACGGTCCGTCTGCCGCTGTCACGCTTTGGCTTCAGCTCTCATCTGTATAAGCACATAATGTGTTGAGCAGCTGCCGCAATCAGTTAATCAGGTCGTTGAAGAAAACCAAACAATGGCCTTTGTTCACAGGTCCACAGCAGTGTGCATCATTTAGCACCTCAGAGTTATCAGGAAATAAGACCAAGATATATAAGATATATACACATCCCTGCATACATTACCTCTGCCTGCATTATGGGATCTTTCAGTTCCAACTGCATGGCCCTCATTAAAAATGTCCACCCCTGATTGTGGGAGACATTTGAGCAAAATCCGCATTCGCTCAAATTGCACATTTAACTATATTCCAATCTCTGCAAACAAACGAGGAACGATGATCTTTTAAAGATTTTCACACAGCTTTGGTGTGTAATTTAGCACATTATCTATTTAGCTATAAACAAGACAAAGAATCTAGAGCCATGTTAGTGACGCCTTGAGGCGGTAATTATTGTCGGGGGAGCTTGCAGGATGGATGCTTAGATTGGCATGGCAGCAAGCTCAGTGTCTGTTAGTTCATGTTTGACTGGTTCAGCATGTCCAACCATCAGTCTTGGATGAATCTGTTGGAGGGAAATTTAAGAATTTATGTATGAATTTAACAATGCATATTAAACCAATTATTTTATAAAAATTTACAGCGGAGGTTTAGCCTCCCTAGTCATCAATGAGAAACCGCCACTGCTCGTCGTACTGTGGGTACAGTATGACCAAAATTTGAATGGGTCCAGCCGAGCAAACAATCAAAGCGTTATATTCAAGATGGATGTTGTGGACACTCAGAAGCAACCGGTATCCAGCGAAACTCAGACACCAATTGCAACTCTACGTAAAGTAAAAAGAAGTTAGAATATATATATATACTCACCGGCCACTTTATTAGGTACAACTGCTCGTTAACACTTAATTTCTAAGCAGCCAATCACATGGCGGCAACTCAGTGCATTTAGGCATGTAGACATGGTCAAGACAATCACCTGCAGTTCAAAGCGAGCATCAGTATGGGGAAGAAAGGTGATTTGAGTGACTTTGAACGTGGCATGATTGTTGGTGCCAGAAGGGCTGGTCTGAGTATTTCAGAAACTGCTGATCTACTGGGATTTTCACGCACAACCATCTCTAGGGTTTACAGAGAATGGTCCGAAAAAGAAAAAACATCCAGTGAGCGGCAGTTCTGTGGGCGGAAATGCCTTGTTGATGCCAGAGGTCAGAGGAGAATGGCCAGACTGGTTGGAGCTGATAGAAGGGCAACAGTGACTCAAATAACCACCCGTTACAACCAAGGTGGGCAGAAGAGCTTCTCTGAACGCACAGTACGTGGAACTTTGAGGCAGATGGGCTACAGCAGCAGAAGACCACACCGGGTGCCACTCCTTTCAGCTAAGAACAGGAAACTGAGGCTACAATTTGCACAAGCTCATGGAAATTGGACAATAGAAGATTGGAAAAATGTTGCCTGGTCTGATGAGTCTCGATTTCTGCTGCGACATTCGGATGGTAGGGTCAGAATTTGGCGTCTACAACATGAAAGCATGGATCCATCCTGCCTTGTATCAACGGTTCAGGCTGGTGGTGGTGGTGTCATGGTGTGGGGAATATTTTCTTGGTGCTCTTTGGGCCCCTTGGTACCAATTGAGCATCGTTGCAACGCCACAGCCTACCTGAGTATTGTTGCTGACCATGTCCATCCCTTTATGACCACAATGTACCCAACTTCTGATGGCTACTTTCAGCAGGATAATGCGCCATGTCATAAAGCTGGAATCATCTCAGACTGGTTTCTTGAACATGACAATGAGTTCACTGTACTCAAATGGCCTCCACAGTCACCAGATCTCAATCCAATAGAGCATCTTTGGGATGTGGTGGAACGGGAGATTCACATTATGGATGTGCAGCCGACAAATCTGCGGCAACTGTGTGATGCCATCATGTCAATATGGACCAAACTCCCTGAGGAATGCTTCCAGCACCTTGTTGAATCTATGCCACCAAGAATTGAGGCAGTTCTGAAGGCAAAAGGGGGTCCAACCCGTTACTAGCATGGGGTACCTAATAAAGTGGCCGGTAAGTGTATATGTAACCTCGTCAAGGACGAGCATGAACTACGAGAACGAGCAGAAATAAGTGGAACAGTTGACCTAGTTCACTTTCTAACACTATCAGCACAGCTGTTATAAAGTTACTGATAGTAGACAGGTAACAGGGTCCAGCAGCTGGATGCACTCAGGGACTCCAATAGTTTAGATTGCTGAAGAGCCAATGAGTCGATGCAATCAGCTGGTTTTCCTTAGATAGAAAACCTTAGATCCATCTGACTGGATGATCTGGTGAACCGGAAAGTGCCTTGAGATGACGTGTTGTGAATCGGAGCTATAGAAATAAACTGAATAGAATTAAATTAAAGGAAAAAAAAAACCTAATGACTACAACTAAAACTAGACCAAGGAATAAATAATACCAACAATGCTGAAAAGTGATAACTGAAAGAAATAACAAGGAAGAAACTAATAGATGAAAAATTATACAAATCTTGACAAGCACAAAATAAAGTATAAGTGAGGAACCCCCCCCCCCCCCCCCCCCCCAAAAAAAAAAAAAAATAAATAAATAAATAAATAAATAAACAAAGTCCAGAAAGGGCAGAATCAAAGAACAACCCCAGTCTGTTGATTGCAGCAGAGGAGCAATTGGAGCAGCCTTCAAGGTCTAAACTATCAATTTCAAATGATAATGTTTTGTGTCATACAGACATGCGTAACAACCATGCATAACTGTTATATGGCGAATATTTGATTTAATCAGATATTATTTCAGCTTTTATATACTGTTTATGACACACAGCCCTACTAGCTGTGTGTTAGAACAATAGATGAAAGAGTGATTCGAGCACTAATCATGGTTAAACAGTTATTTCTGCACATTAATGGAATAAATTCACCACAACTTCTGTTCAAAATATAAGAGATTATTAACAAAAATCATTCAGCTCCAAGTCAAACGTATTTCAGTTTAAAACTCTTAACTAAAACTAGTGAAACTCAACTAAACTAAACTACTATCTACAAAGAGGAAGGGAAACATGGTTGAAAAACATATTACAGTTTAAGATGGATTTTGTGTTTGAAACCAAAGTTTATCTAGAAGAATCTGAAATATGATCAAATTAGCTTTTCACTAATTTAGAGAAATTGGAATGTTTTCAGACCAATTCACAATGCAAATCCATGAGGTGAATAAAACATTATTTGGCCAAATAATGTTTTATTGAATGATTTGCTTAATCAGGAACCAGTAAACTTTAGTTAAATGATTCTGTAGCCTCTTTCAAATAGCTAGCAGCAAACAGACATGAGGATTCTTGGTCAGACTTGCTAATGGAAATGTAATGAGCATCTGAGGAACACATGAACACTAATGTTATATCAGTGTTTAACCTTTAGTGAATAAAGCTTGTCCAAGTTTCAGCAACAGCTCAAAACTTATTCCTATAGTGCATCATGCAGTCCATCCTGTTAGCTTTGTCTTTACTCATCAGTAAAAACATGAAATGATCAACATTATTAAAAGAAATATTGCTTGTTCTGTCCCCAATTGTGCCAAACCTGAAAAACCTTTTTGTCCACATTGATTTGGAAAGTTGAGGGTCCATCCAGCAGGGATTAGCAGGCAGGCTAACAGCAAGGTAGGCTCTCTCTTACCCCATTTACACTACCCTTGAAAAACCGATCCATGCTGAGACCGGTCCGAGCTCGGATAAGTTAACCAGGCCGAGCTCGGTTCTGACGACTGTTTACACATCACGCTATCTCGGGTCCTCGACTCCTCGCCGCCTAGTGACGATCTGCGGTATTACTGCCAGTATTGAAGGAGGAAATCAAGCAGTTGGTGGCGGTAATGCACCAAAAGTTGTTTGCCAACCGCCATAAAACACAAGAAGAAGACTAAGAAGGAGGAAATCAAGCAAATCAAAATGGTGGCGCCCGTCAAATTCAGAAAGCTATGCTTGATTATCATTGCTGTACTTCGGTGTTATTATTCAAAATGCCATTATTTAAGATGTTGCGTGGAGAAGATTTTGATTGTTGTTCATAGTTGTTCTTCTTTTTCTGTTTTGTGTTGGTTGGCAAGCAACTTCCGGAGGGGCATTACGGCCAACTGCTGGAATGGAGTGTGAATCGCGATGTGCAGCCAGACGGAGATGATGCGTTCTGCTCATGCGCTCTTGTTTTCAGAGAACCGAGCCAGGGACAAACCGAGCCGAGCCCACCTCTGGAACTGGTCTGCAGTTATCTCGGTCCGGTTGTGACTAGCTCGGTTCAGTTCAGTTTGCTTTCCATTTACACACCATAAGTTATCTCAGTTACTGAGCTCGGACCGGTCTCGGCACGGTTTTTCAAGGGTAGTGTAAATGGGGTAATTGTCTCAGTGGCTGACATCAAGGCAGGCTTTGTCATCCAGTCTGGCTCTATAAGTTCTGAAACTCAGGAGAAATGTGTTGCAAAAGCTCGGTTTTGCAGCAGTTTGGTTCTGAAAGCTCACCATGATGACTTATCCTTGATGATTCAGGAGATCTGGGTCCTTTTGGGCCTGGGTCTCCATCTGTGTGGGAGATCCTGTGGCTGAAAAGTGTGTGTGTGTGTGTGTTCTTTTCTCTGGTCTCTCATGTCAAGATGAAATATGAAATATGGGCAGTGGTTCCCAATGTCCGTTGTGTGGCACAACAACGGCGTGCAACATCCCTTGGTTATGAACATTTATTGACTCAAACGAACTGAGCAAACGTCTATAGATGAGTTAGCTGCATTTAAATCGCAAACCCCTATTGGAAAAAGGGTTTCTGCAAAACAGTTACGTTGATGAAACCTGACAAGGTTCCCCTGATTATAATAAAAATAAAACTATCTTCTGCCCTGTCCTTGTCCTAAAGCTGTGCCTCTATGCTCTCCTTCAGTTTGTAGATACTGCAGGTTTTTAACAAACAAAATTTCACCGATGACGATTTCTGCAGCCTTCTGCAGTGATGATCTCCAAAGATGTTTCCTTTACTTTTTATCACTCTGTTTTCTATCTGAGGACTTTAAATGAGAAGTTCCTGCTGAGTGGACGCCTACCGTACCCTCAGGTCTTTTCTTCATGCATTGAAACAGCTTTGAGGTAAATGAATCTGGATAAAATCCATCAAGGCACAATGGTTTGTGCCTCCACAAAAAAAGCTGACCTGGTTTTCAATGTTTGTTCTGTACACTTTAATGCTGTGTCTTTATATCTACAATTGTGGTCGACCAACGACTTCCAGGGAAGTTCACCTCCGTTTAATCTTTTCTGCATTTGTGTATTATACAGTATGTTTTATACTCCAGTAGTTGCTGTTTAAAAACACTTTTGTAGAAGTTAAAGGATCAACTTCAGATTTTTACTCCAGTAAAAGTGTAAAAGTACTGTTTTTAAAACTACTTAAAGGATAAAAGTAAAAGTAATGCGGGAAAAAACTGTAAAGGACAGAAGCTTTCCTGCTCTACTCTATTAAAGGACCATTTATCTACAATTCTGGATGATAACTTCCTTAGACTTCATTTTCTTAATGTTATTACTAATGGTAACAGCGTCACATTTAACTTTGCATCATCTAGAAAAACTATTTATTTGAGATTTTGGAGAGCTTATGTGTTTATTCTGTGTCTTTTCTAATGATCTCCTCTTAAATTTCCTCTAATGGTTTAGTGATGTGTTTTGCTGTTTGAGATCTTTTAACCTACTTCATGCTGCAAGGAGGATTTTACTTCCACGCATGGATCTGGCAGTAATTATAATGCTTAAAAATACTGTTTCGTTTTTTTCTCTTTCCAAGACTAAAATGTGCTTGATGATCTGAAAAAAGCGTGAAAACAAAACAAATCAGAGACCTGTTGAGGCAGATGCTCTCTGACAGCACAGCATGACAGAAGAGGTCATTTTTAGACCAGGACATTTCATGTCTGTTTGCATGATTGTTTAAAGCTTTACGGGTGCAGAGATGAATCAGTAAAAGCTCTTGCTTTGGTCTTAACCTGACTCCGCCAGATGGATTTGCTCTGCATATCCATCTGGAAACCTTCCGTTGAAGTAATTTTGAGAAGGGGCGAAAATACTGGTTAGCTGATTGGCCTATGTTGGTGATAGACGGGCCAAATAAACCAATCAGATCAACGAAGCATATGACGTACTAACAGAGCGACGACGAAGAGGAGCCAATTGATAGATCAAACTCTTGCCGAAACCAGTCGGGAGAAGAGCAAAAACATCTTTTCCTCTGAGAAAAGCCTCCAGAGCAGTGTTTTGCTCTTCTTTCAGTGAAGAAATACTCTGTAATTCCGATAAAACTTGCTCAATAGCCACGCTAACGCTAGTTTCATCGGCTGAAGCCGCCATGTTCTTTAGACTGAACTGTCGCGCTTCTCGCTGCGTCACACCTCAACCCGCCTCAAAGCCAACGCTGATTGGACGTTCGTTTGGTGAACGGCTCCAAATTTTTGTTAATTTTCATGATAAACTAGAAGAAGTAAACTTTAAAACTGTTCAAACAATAAAACAACTCCAAAAAATGACCTTAATTTCATTCAAGAATAATTCAACTTCTTAAACAAAAAGCCTTGAAACCGTATAGAAAAACTAAAACACCAGTTCATGTAAATTACAAATAAATATACTTCTAAACTGCAAAACTTCATGACTCATTCTTTAAATCAAACTGTTTCAAACCCAAAAAGTTTGTGACAAACACGTAACAACATAAAAAGAAACAATAAAAAGATTCATTCTATTCAAATCCAAATAAATGTTGAGGGTATTCTTGTTACAGATCATGGGAAAATCATTTTGTGCTTTTAATGATTATTTTGTATCCTCTGTAAAAGGTAATAGCCTCTGGTTTCAATATCCTGATGCTCTACCACTGCTGCTATGTCCATCATGTCTATTTTCCTTTTCAGAAATCTCCCAAAGGGAATTATGTACCTATGGAATGGAAGAAAAACAGCCTCATTGGAATCTGCCATTTTTTTATACACCAGTTTATAAACACTGAATTTCTTCAGTCATTGAATTCCTTACACTGAATTTGTATCTGGTAAAAGTTTAGCTGCAGAAAATTTGACTGTAAATGTGTTGACCTGTTGGTGAACTCAGGCCAAATGATGGTTGGAAATTTGCAAATCCTTCCTCATACAAAAAATTCCTACATTCTGTCTTTTTATGGTTGCTACGGAGGCAAAATCGAGCCAAAGCAATCTACAGTAAACTGTCTGCCAAGGCTCTTGGTTTGATCCGGAAGATGCGGCCAGCAGCATTTTTTTTTCTGACCAAATGAGCTAATTTCATTGGCTAGAAGCTGCTAGACTGCATTGAGAGTAGATTGCTTTGGCTTGAGTTTAAAAAAGGTCACACGCTTTCACGCACATTTTTTGCAGGGGAATTTAAAATATGATGTACAAAAAAAGGCAGATTCCATCCATCCATCCATCCATCCATCCATCCATCCTTCCATCCATCATCCATCCATCCATCCATCCATCCTTCCATCCATCATCCATCCATCATCCATCCATCCATCATCCATCCATCCTTCCATCCATCATCCATCCATCCATCATCCATCCATCCATCCATCCATCATCCATCCATCCATCCATCCATCCATCATCCATCCATCCATCATCCATCCATCCATCCATCCATGCATCCTTCCATCCATCATCCATCCATCCATCCATCCATCATCCATCCATCCTTCCATCCATCATCCATCCATCCATCATCCATCCATCATCCATCCATCCATCATCAATCCTTCCATCCATCCATCCATCCATCCATCCATCATCCATCCTTCCATCCATCCATCCATCCATCATCCATCCTTCCATCCATCCATCCATCCATCCATCCATCCATCCATCAATCCATCCTTCCATCCATCATCCATCCATCCATCCATCCATCCATCCATCCATCCATCCATCCATCCATCCATCCATCCATCATCCATCCATCCTTCCATCCGTCATCCATCCATCCTTCCATCCATCATCCATCCATCCATCCATCCATCCATCATCCATCCTTCCATCCATCCATCCATCCATCATCCATCCTTCCATCCATCATCCATCCTTCCATCCATCATCCATCCATCCTTCCATCCATCATCCATCCATCCTTCCATCCATCATCCATCCTTCCATCCATCCATCCTTCCATCCATCCATCCATCCATCATCCATCCTTCCATCCATCCATCCATCCATCCATCATCCATCCTTCCATCCATCCATCCATCCATCCATCCTTCCATCCATCCATCCATCCATCCATCCTTCCATCCATCCATCCATCCTTCCATCCAGCCATCCATCCATCATCCATCCATCCATCCATCATCCATCCATCCATCCATCATCCATCCATCCATCCATCCATCCATCATCCATCCATCCATCCATCCATCCATCATCCATCATCCATCCATCCATCCATCCATCCATCCTTCCATCCAGCCATCCATCCATCATCCATCCATCCATCCATCATCCATCATCCATCCATCCATCCATCCATCCATCATCCATCCATCCATCCATCCATCCATCATCCATCATCCATCCATCCATCATCCATCCATCCATCATCCATCCATCCATCCATCCATCATCCATCATCCATCCATCCATCCATCATCCATCCATCCATCCATCCATCATCCATCCATCCATCCTTCCATCCATCCATCCATCCATCATCCATCCATCCATCCATCATCCATCCATCCATCATCCATCCTTCCATCCATCCATCCATCCATCCATCCATCCATCCATCCATCCATCCATCATCCATCCTTCCATCCATCCATCCATCCATCCATCATCCATCCATCCATCCATCATCCATCATCCATCATCCATCCATCCATCATCCATCCATCATCCATCCATCCATCATCCATCCTTCCATCCATCCATCCATCCATCCATCATCCATCCATCCATCCATCTATCCTTCCATCCATCCATCCATCCATCCATCCATCATCCATCCTTCCATCCATCCATCCATCCATCATCCATCCATCCATCCATCCATCCATCATCCATCCATCCATCCATCATCCATCCTTCCATCCATCCATCCATCCTTCCATCCAGCCATCCATCCATCATCCATCCATCCATCCATCATCCATCCATCCATCCATCCATCATCCATCCATCCATCCATCCATCATCCATCCATCCATCCATCCATCATCCATCCATCCATCCATCCATCCATCATCCATCCATCCATCCATCATCCATCATCCATCCATCCATCATCCATCCATCCATCATCCATCCATCCATCCATCCATCATCCATCATCCATCCATCCATCCATCATCCATCCATCCATCCATCCATCATCCATCCATCCATCCATCCATCATCCATCCATCCATCCATCATCCATCCATCCATCATCCATCCATCCATCCATCCATCCATCATCCATCATCCTTCCATCCATCCATCCATCCTTCCATCCATCCATCCATCCATCCATCATCCATCCTTCCATCCATCCATCCATCCATCCATCCATCCATCCATCCATCCATCCATCCTCCATCATCCATCCATCCATCCACCCATCCTTCCATCCATCCATCCATCCATCCATCCATCCATCATCCATCCATCCATCATCCATCCATCATCCATCCATCCATCCATCATCCATCCATCCATCATTCCATCCATCCATCCATCCATCCATCCATCCATTCTGTCATGCTTATCCCAAGCAGGGTCATGAGTGTTGCTGGTGTCTATCTCCAGCTGTCTATGGACCAGAAGGCAGATTCCAATGAAACAGTTTTTTCTTCCATATGCACCAAACTCCAATCCTTAAAGAACTCATATTCATGGGACTTCAGTGGATTAAATATGAACGTTCTAAAAGCACACCTAAAAGCAGGCCTACATGCATTTCCAACTACAGACCAATGGCAATACTCCCAACAATATCAAAATTATTAGAGAAAAGCCTTAAAAATCAGTATTTCAGTATGGCTTTTCACTCCAAACGCTGCTTACTGAACACATACGTTCTGCTTTAACTAAAGGATGGGTCGCTGCTGATTTCTAGAAAGTGTCATGATGGGTTCACTGAAGGCGACCCAGTTTTGCAGAACACCACTGACGGACACAAGGATGAAAAGTTCAACAGTTTATTAAAGCACAAACACACAGAATGTACTGATTCTGGTTCGGGGCCTGGATACTGGTTCACCGGAGTCTGCGTGAGAGACAGCACAGTTAGCGGTTTGTTGGCAGGGTTTTACTTCCAGAAGTTCACTGATTGTACCTTGAGGGTCTTGAGGTTAACTTTGGGAGAGTCACTGTTGGTTCTGGAGAAGGGTTCATCAGCAGAGTCCGTTAGCTGCTTCAAAGTCTCACGTCTTGTTAGAACAGACCTTGGCTAGGAAGTCCCAGCTCAGTCCTGAGCTGCTTGAGGTTTCTCAGAGGGATCTTCAGGGTTTGGCTCAGAGGGTCGGCTCGGCAGGTTAGCTCTTCCAGAGCTTTCTCAGAGGAGGCACAGGCTTTCCTGGAAGACAGAGATAATAGTTAGAATCCAGACTGGATTCAAAGTCATGGAGATACTCAGAGGATCTAGGCTTTAGCACTGACCAACTGGAACAACACTGCGGCATTGAGGCAAGGTCTGAAGACAGCTTAAGTAGTGGATCCTCTGATGATCTTGACGAGCTGCAGCTGTGCAGGGGGCTCCCTCAGAGGATCCACGGCGGACTCTGCTGGAGAAAGATGGGATTTCTCCAGCTCCCAACAGTACCCCCCCCTCAACGACCGCCCCTTGGCGGTCCGGAAGAGGTAGATGGGCGGGAACACTCGTACTCCTCGATGAGTGCAGGATCGAGGATGTACGAGCCTGGGACCCACTGGCGATCCTCCGGTCCGTAGCCCTCCCAGTCGACGAGGTACTGCCATCCGCGACCTCGTCGACGGGAGTCCACGATGCGGCGCACTGTGAAGGCCGGATGGCCATCGACCTCCAGGGCGGGTGGTGGGGAGTCGGACGGTGGGCACAAAGGGCTCGAAGAAACAGGCTTGATCTGGGACAAGTGGAATGTAGGGTGGATTCGGAGGGACTGAGGTAGTTGGAGACGAACAGCTGAGGGGTTGATGACTCGAGTGATCCTATAGGGTCCGATGAATCTTGGGGAGAGTTTTCGAGACATCCCCTTGAGGGGGATGTCTCGAGTGGAGAGCCATACCTCCTGGCCCTCAGAGTACTCGGGGGCGGGACGTCTCCTGGCGTCAGCGAAGCGTTTAACAGACACTGATGACTGGTTGAGTGTGGCGATGGTCTCCCTCCAAATCCTCTGGCAACGGCGGATGTGTTGATTGACGGACAGCACCGATATCTCTCTCTCATCTGCGGGAAAAAGAGGTGGTTGATACCCGAGACTGACCTGGAATGGGGATTGTCCAGTGGATGCAGATCTGAGGGAGTTATGGGCATATTCAATCCATGGGAGAAATTGGCTCCAATCCACGGGGTTGTTCGATGTGAGGCAGCGAAGGGTGGATTCCAACTGTTGGTTCATGCGCTCGGTCTGACCATTCGATTGGGGGTGGTAACCTGAGGTGAGAGAGGGTTTGCAGCCGAGCGCAGAGCAGAATGCCTTCCATACCTGGGAGATGAATTGAGGACCTCTGTCCGAGAGGATCTCTTGGGGGATGCCGTGAAGCCGGAAAACATGTTTAATGAGGAGCTGAGCTGTCTGGAAGGCCGTGGGAAGCTTTCTGAGGGGAACAAGGTGGCAGGACTTCGAGAAACGGTCAACAATGGTGAGTATAGTGGACATACCTCGAGAGACAGGGAGACCGGTGACAAAATCAATGGCGATATGGGACCAGGGACGCGAGGGAACAGGAAGTGGTTGAAGCAGGCCAGAAGGAGGTTGGTGTGAGGCTTTGTTACGGGCGCATGTGGGGCAAGCCAACACATACTCCTTTACGTCTTTGTGGAGAGAGGGCCACCAGAAGCGTCTGGAGATGAGAGCTACTGTTCTACTGACTCCAGGATGAGCAGAGAATTTGGCGGCATGCATCCACTGGATAAGACGGGACCTGACAGAAGATGGAACATATGTACGGTTAGATGGACCGTTACCTGGATCGGGTTCAGTGGCCAGGGCTGAGTTGATGAGGTCAGTTATCTCCCAGTTGACCACTCCCACAGTACATGAAGCTGGAAGGACAGGTTCAGGTGTCTCGGGATGATCGACGGAGTAGAGACGAGAGAGAGAATCGGGCTTCACGTTCTTGGATCCGGGTCTGTAGGAGATAACTAGGTTGAACCGAGAAAAGAAGATTGACCACCTGGATTGGCGAGGATTAACCTGTTTGGTGGACTGGATGTAAGCCAGGTTCTTGTGGTCTGTCCATACAAGAACCGGGTGCTCAGCTCCCTCCAGCCAGTGCCTCCATTCTTCCAACGCCAGTTTGATAGCCAGGAGCTCTCGGTCACCCACATCATAATTTTGTTCAGCGGAAGAAAGTCTACGGGAGAAGAAAGCACAAGGGTGTATCTTTTGGTCTGAATCGAGCCTCTGGGACAGGACAGCTCCAACACCAGAATCTGAAGCGTCCACCTCTAGGATAAACTGTTTAGCAGGATCAGGTTGCATGAGGACAGGAGCTCTGGAAAACAAGGATTTTAGTTTCTCAAATGCTGCTTGAGCCTCGGGAGTCCACTGAAAAGTGCGTTTAACAGAAGTGAGAGAGGTTAATGGAAGGGCGGTCTGGCTGTAGTTTCTAATAAACCGACGATAGAAGTTAGCGAACCCTAGAAACCTCTGTAATTGTTTGCGGTTCTCTGGAACTGGCCAGTCTAAGACTGCTTTGATCTTGTCCTCTGACGGTTTTACCTGGCCGCCCTCGAGCACAAACCCCAAAAAGGTGACTGAAGATTGATGAAATTCGCACTTCTCTGCTTTCACGAACAACTTATTCTCCAGTAGTCTCTGTAAGACAAGACGGACATGTTTCTTGTGTTCATCGAGGTCCTTGGAGTAAATGAGAATGTCATCAATGTACACGAAAACAAACACGTTGAGAAAGTCTCTGAGAACATCATTTACTAGGGCCTGGAAGCAGGCTGGGGCGTTAGTTAGACCAAAGGGCATTACAAGGTATTCGAATTGACCCAAGGGAGTTTTGAAGGCAGTTTTCCATTCATCGCCCTCACGGATCCTAAGGAGATGATAAGCGTTTCTTAAATCCAACTTAGAAAACACTGTTGCTCCCTGTACAGGTTCAAAAGCAGAGGCGAGAAGAGGCAGTGGGTATTTGTTTTTAATAGTAATCTGGTTCAAACCTCGATAGTCAATGCAAGGTCTCAGGGAACCATCCTTCTTACCCACGAAGAAGAACCCGGCGCCCAATGGAGAGGATGATGGGCGAATTATTCCAGCAGCTAATGATTCATTGATGTATTTTTCCATCGTTTCTCTTTCGGGCTTGGAAATGTTATACAATCTGCTGCTAGGAAGAGGAGCACCAGGTAAAAGTTCAATGGCGCAATCGTATGGTCTGTGTGGAGGTAGGGACGTCGCACTGACCTTACTGATGACAGGGGCTAAGTCATGGTACTCAGGGGGAACTGAAGAAAGGTCAGGATAGGCCATCTCCCCCCCACCTCTAGGAGACCCCACCAAGGGGGCAGCAGAACGAAGGCATGTTTCGTGGCATGAAGTGGACCATGATTCCAGGTGACGTTCAGTCCAGTTAATGTGAGGATTATGCTTCTCCAACCATTCGAAACCAAGCACCAGCGGGGAACATGCAGAGGGAAAAACAAAAAATGTTATTGTCTCTCGGTGGTTACCTGATAGAAGTAGCTCGAGGGGCTGAGTTTGGTGGGTAACTCGATGGAGTCTTTTTCCGTCTATGGCGGATACACTGAGAGGCTGAGAAAGGGGAATGGTTTCAATTTGGAGTTGCTGGACGAGGTTAGAGTCGATTAGGTTACGTTCACAGCCTGAGTCGATGAAAGCAGAAAAAGAGAGGCTTTGATTAGCACAGAAAAGCGTGGCAGGCAGTAACAGTCGAGGAGATTTCTTTGTGTTTATTTGGCCAGACTCCTCAGATCCTCTGGCGGGCCCCGGCTTTTGATTTTGCCGGGCAGGAAGCGATGAAGTGTCCACTCTCACCACAGTAGATACATAGTTTGCTTAGAAAACGCCTTTGTCTCTCCTCTGGAGTGAGCCTGGTGTGTCCCACCTGCATGGGTTCGACATCCCTTTCGCCCGAATGTGAGGCCTGAACAGGCAACGGTAGAGACTGGGGCTTAGACCTCTGAATGGGCAACTGCTCTATAGAGGGAGAACAAACAGTCACGTTATGAGAGGCAGAAGAAATTGTACCCTGCTTCTTAGAACTGTTTCTGGCTCGAATTCTATTATCTAATCTGATGGAGAGGAGAATTAAATCTTCGAGGGTAGCAGGTTCGTCGAGGGTTGCGAGTTCATCTTTAATGTGCTCGTTTAATGCCATGAAAAAGTCTCCTTTCAAGGCGTTTTGGTTCCATCCGGAAGCTGCCGCTTTAACCCGGAAGTTAATAGAAAATTCAGCCACCAAAGAGTTTCCCTGTTTAAGGTTGAAAAGAGCTCTAGAATCAATAGTTTGGTCAGTTTCCTTGTTGAAGACCTGGGTAAATTCAGAAATGAAATCAGAGTAGTAGCAATTTAAACTATCGTCAGCGGCAAATCTTGCCTGAGCCCATTCCAAGGCTCTTCCTGTTAACTGAGAGAGAATGAAAGTTATCTTCTTGTGATCCGTGGAAAAACAGCCAGGAGAGTTCTGAAAAATCAACCGACATTGAAATAAAAATCCTTTGCAATCTTTCATGTTACCAGAAAATCTTTCTGGGAGACTAGGACGGAACTCTGATGACGTCACAGCTGGTGACCTCGGAGGAGGGACTGGACCCGGAAATGGTTGCTGTACTGGCGCAGCATTAGCGCTGTTCACGTAGTTAGCATAGCTTTGAATAGCTTGATTCTGTCTTTCAATGTGGGTGTTTAACTCACGTAGAGCCAGGCCGTGTCCATGGATTCGGGCAGCCTGATCCTCTAGTCGACGGATGTAGTGATCTGCTGGGCCTTGAGTTTGGCCGCAGTGTTCTGTCATGATGGGTTCACTGAAGGCGACCCAGTTATGCAGAACACCACTGACGGACACAAGGATGAAAAGTTCAACAGTTTATTAAAGCACAAACACACAGAATGTACTGATTCTGGTTCGGGGCCTGGATACTGGTTCACCGGAGTCTGCTTGAGAGACAGCACAGTTAGCGGTTTGTTGGCAGGGTTTTACTTCCAGAAGTTCACTGATTGTACCTTGAGGGTTCTTGAGGTTAACTTTGGGAGAGTCACTGTTGGTTCTGGAGAAGGGTTCATCAGCAGAGTCCTGAGCTGCTTGAGGTTTCTCAGAGGGATCTTCAGGGTTTGGCTCAGAGGGTCGGCTCGGCAGGTTAGCTCTTCCAGAGCTTTCTCAGAGGAGGCACAGGCTTTCCTGGAAGACAGAGATAATAGTTAGAATCCAGACTGGATTCAAAGTCATGGAGATACTCAGAGGATCTAGGCTTTAGCGCTGACCAACTGGAACAACACTGCGGCGTTGAGGCAAGGTCTGAAGACAGCTTAAGTAGTGGATCCTCTGATGATCTTGACGAGCTGCAGCTGTGCAGGGGGCTCCCTCAGAGGATCCACGGCGGACTCTGCTGGAGAAAGATGGGATTTCTCCAGCTCCCAACAGAAAGCTTTTAATGTTGTTAAGCATCGTATTTTGTTAAAGAGCCATTACAGACTTTTTCTAATAATACTGCCACCTGTGGCCAAGACACGGAACTGCAGCCCTCTTCCGCTCACTCCTGTAGCTTTTCCCCCCAATGATTACAGGTGACACCAACCAACAAGAAGAGTTTGTATGTTTTTTCTGTTTTTTTCATTGGTTGTTCTAAACCTATTGATGTAACACACTGGAAAAATTATAACCTTGCTTAAATAAAAAACAATAATGTCCAGATATCAGATCTAAAATATTTGACCTCACAGAATCTGAATTTAATCACTTGTTATGACCTGATTATTTTATGCTAAGTCTAATTTGTGCACATTAATTATGTTATTGATAAAAATCCTTTGGCTAAAATGCCATCAGAACGCTGATAATATTAAGTGTGTCTCAGCCCCCCCCCTTCAGTGTCCACCATATTGGATCAGTCCATTTGCTGCACATGTTCAGAAAGGTCCAAACAGACAGCAGCAAACCATTTGGAAACAAACCATGCAAAGAGCAGTGTTGCCAACTTAGCGCTTTAGTCGCTATATTTAGCCACTTTTCAGACCCCTCTAGCACTTTGATTTCTAAAAAGCTCCTAGCGCCAAATCTAGAGACTTGTTTTCTGCTACTGGAGACTTTGGAGACAACATCTAAAAGCAGCGAACTCTGCTCTCCAGAGCGAGTAGATTGGTAACCCCGCCTCCTGCTCTCCTCTATCTTGTTTGTGAGCCCAAACACAGAGAGGCCTCCGGCGTAATGATAGGCTTTCCAACGAATGTGGAGCTTCATCGTTAAACTTATTCCTAAGAAGAAGAAAAAAAGGAAAAATGAACTAAGGCGGGGAACATACTTTCATTCTGAGCTCCTTCTCATGGGAGCACTTGGCTTTTATTAGTGTCATTGTTCTCATGCTGGGCTATTTTACATGCCTGTTACCGGAGGAAATCAATATTAGCATTCCAGCTAATTCAGATTAAACAGAACAAAGAGCTCAGAGAGTAAAGAGAGGTTAGACTGTTTTATGTCACAATCCGCAGTCAAATAAACAGGACTGAGACCAATTAAGCACGGAGTTGGGAAATCCTCTTATATCCAGTATTTTATGTCAGAGACTACTTTACTGAAATGTTTTGTCTTTATTCGGTTTTTTAACTTTATTTGTTCCGAAACATAAAAAGTGAACAAATTTTACAGGATTTAATTTAGCCGAAGATTTTATTTCTGGGCTTTTAAAGGTCACAGCGACACAAAGCGGTGAAGCGAAAGGATCTGAATGTCCTTCCATGAGCAAATAAACCCAGCTGCTGCCCTGAAGGCATCAATGTTTGGCGAAGATTCTCAGTCATTCAGGTTATAGTTATTCTAAAAAATTAAAAAACAATCAACTGGACTTTGTATTCCCAAGTTTGAAGACGTTTTCTTTCTTATCATAGATGGCTTCCTTCACACCCCTTTCAAACCACCTGTCTTCTTTGTCCAAAATCTGAACATTCGGGTCCTGAAAAGAATTTCCTTTGTCCATAAGGTATGACTCTGCCCTCCAGAGCGAGTAGATTGGTAACCCCGCCTCCTGCTCTCCTCTATCTTGTCTGCTGTCATGATTCATGCAGCTATTATTTCATCCAAATGAAAAATGGAGAACAGATAAGCAGATCATGGCTTGTCTACAGTGAAAAGAAGGACTGGGTTATTTACTTTGGCCTTTTTGGAAACACAGGAAGGAGCAATCAGCTAAGTGAGCTTAGTGCTTGGAAAAAATCTTTCATTCCTTTAGAGACAGCATGAAAAGTCAGCTGAGTACAAAACATAGAGAGGAAAACAGGAAGAAAAGGGACAAGAAGAGAGGGACACAACCTAGAACAGAGAATGGATGTCTATTCTATTAACATTTCTCTATCTGGAGAATGAGTCTGTTTTATGTGTTGTGTGCTTTGCCTAGGGCCCCAAATTTCCTAAATCCACCCCTGCTAAAGGGTTGCATGCAGATGCACTTCCTGGAGTTTTCTTAACATGCTTTGATAGTGTAAAACTTAAAGAGGTTTAATTCAAGTTGAAAAGAGATGATCTTCCACCGGCAGACAGCTAATCTGAAAGGTTTTAAAAGTAGAAGTTTTTTCACTGATGTATTCAACCTGTTTTCATCAGAAGATACCGTGGGAATAAATGGGGGCGATCAAAGACAGCTGCTGCAGGAACACCAATGTACGCTCACATTTTCTTCCCCCATTCAAGTCGTTCAGAAAGAAAAGAGAAGAGCAGATGAGAAGCACAGCAGGTGATTAGTGCTCTCTACGTCACCCAGACGTTGGAGCACAGATCGGTTTCACTGGGAACAAACATTACGGGAGGTTGATACAGCAGCTTGGGATGGAATCAGCAGTGAAATCAAGTCAAAGCCAGTATTTTGTAGCTTTGCGTGAATAGCAGCGGTAATCTCATCCATGATCTCAGCATTCAACCGCTCCAGGTAGTGAAAAGGCCTCAGCTAAGACAAAGGAGCTGCACTGTCTGCCCGGCTCATCTCCCATCTGTCCGTCAACAGCAAACTCACTCTCTCTTTGTCCTACGTCTTAGTTAACTCGCTTTGGTAGAACAAAGAACATCTTTAGGAGAACCCTGGTGTTTGGATCAGCAGGGGGAGAACAAAAAAAAAAGATCAACATGGTTACGTGGAGCGGCGGCTGGTGGAGTTTCCTGTAGGTAGGACTATAGCTTCAAAACAGACGTATAAAAAAAACAATCAAACAATACTAAGGCATCCACCATTATATTTACATGAATGCCAACAACAAAAATAAATGTTCTGTAAAGTGCTTTAAATCAGTCCTAGCTGTTTGTATCCATGCTGGGTCAGATCCTGACGTTTGAAAAAGTAAGCAGAATAAAGCCTTAGCCTCGCTGCATACAGTTAGCCTAGCCTTATAGGTAAATAATCCTATAAACCTGTCAATCAGCCACACTGTCTAACAGACGACTGTGACGTCAGCGCTGTGGAGGGAGCAGAGATGGGAAGTAACAAAGTACAAATACTTCGTTACTGTACTCAAGTAGATTTTTCTGATATTTTTACTTTACTACTTATTTTTATGGCGACTTTTTACTTCTACTCCTTACATTTTTACACAAATATCTGTACTTTCTACTCCTTACATTTTAAAAAATTGTCTCGTTACTTTAGTTTTGAATCATTTCAATGGAGTTACCGTTATTATTTTTCACGTCATCAATACCAAATTCAATCTAATTGGATGGGAATCTACGTTGCATTTGACGCACCGCTACAAGATGAATCGACAGATTCGGCGGTATTCATTGGCGGCAAATCATTGCAGCTTGGTGGCGGTGGCGTTAGCATAGTAGCATGGACGACGAGATGATTGAAAATGAACACAACGGAGATCTAGTCCTATTGGCAGACATCCATTTAAAATGTAGGCAACGGCATGAAAAAAGTGGTTTCTACTTTTACTTTTATACTTTAAGTAAATTTACAAGCCTGTACTTTGTTACTTTTACTTGAGTAAAGAAGTTAATCAGTACTTCCACTTTTACCAGAGTATTTTTTAACACAAGTATCTGTACTTTTACTCAAGTAAGGAAAGTGAGTACTTTTGCCATCTCTGGGAGGGAGGTGGTGAGCAAATAAAGCTGCTTTCAGCTCTGGGTGCAGGAGAGCTGCTCCCCATTGAAGAGGAGATACTGCGTATGTTTAACCAGAGACTGTGGGGGAAGATTTATGGAAATATGTCACCAATCTGACGACGAATAAAACATCTTTACTCGTCATCCATCCGTTTTCTACTGCGTAAGGGCTGGTTATCCTGCAGCAGTGTGTGGCAGTTAGCTTGTCGCAGGAATGACGCAGAATTTTTTGCTTTATGCCCAATATTGAAGCTGCGCTGTGTTATTTCACGCAACACATGAGGGACAATCAGGAACTAGCTAGGACTGTGGGTGTCTTTGTGTCGGCTTGTTTTCACCATCTACGACGCACAGTTCACCCATGAGTGTTCCCCAAAGACTGGCTGTAGCGCTGCGTGTTTTGGCTTCGGGTGCAAACCAACAGGCTGTCGCACAGAGCTACAAACTAGTGTCCTGCACGGTGTCTGAGTTGAGCCAAGCATTGTGGACGGCGCTACCGCCAGAGTTTCTGCCATCAGGTACCAAACGGAAAAGATGTAGAATTTACCAACCAGAAGCCTCCTTTTGTCTCCTCCCTGTGATGTGGCACTGTCTACGGTCACCTACAATTTTGGGGAGGTGCACCTGCAAAGGGAGGGAGCATATCTGTGTTAACTGCGACTCAGAGACGAGATGGTTTCTGAGCATAAACCAGGCTGTCGTCCTGTCAGTGTCGCGGTGGGGCCGGTGCCTGTCTCCGGCAGTCTATGGGTGGGAGGCGCCAGTCTGTCGCAGGGCAACAGAGACACAAAAACAAACACAAACATGCACACACACACACTTAAGGACAATGAAGAGAAGCCAACTAAACTAACAGTCATGTTTTTGGACTGTGGGAGGAAGCCGGAGTACCCGGAGAGAACCCAAGCATGCCTAGTGAAATCAGAGAAGCACAGGGAAGTAATTAATGAATTGATGAAAAAATGGTAACAAGTTTATTCAGCAAAAAATAAAGTTCAAGCTTCTAACAAGACTGGGCCCATCAAGGAAAACAGAAGACAAAAATCAATATAATCCAAACCTGACACAGGAAAAGACCGACCTAACTGACACACAAGGGAAACATATGTGTACACCGGTTGATCAGAAACAAGAGTGAAACATAAGATACATTTACCTAAACAAAACTACAACAAAAGACAAAAAAATCAGCACCTTACTAAATCAGCCACCTATGAGGAAGAGGACTTAAATATTAAACTTTCCTAATATAATTATAGAAAACAAAACCAAATACAGAAACCTAAACCCTTTCTACACCCCTTCTAAAGTAAGTGGAAGAGTCCAACTAGGCCTCCATGTCAATCCTTTGCAGCTGGGGCCTCCTTTCCTTTACTGGCCTCACTTATGACAGCCTCCCAGGAACTGGCAACTCAAATAAAAAATATATTAATGTACAGAAAACCAAGCAAGAAATAACAAAATGAGTCAACTAAATGTGTGCATCCAAACAGTTAACCCATGCCAAATCAAAGAGAAAAAAATGAAATATAGCACAGTAAATAAAATATAAAATATGCAACCACACAACCATTAGTTGTGTGGTTGCATATGCGGCCATCACACTCAGGAAGGACATGCAAACTCCATGCAGAAAGAGAATCGAACCCAGAACCTTCTTGCTCCCCATTAAAGATTAAATATTTATCTTGCACATCTAATAAAATATATTAACATATTTCAAAAATATTTAAGTGTCATTTAATTTAATTTTAATTTGTTTTGTTTTTAAATGTCTTAAAAAAGGTGATGGGGTGATTGGGGTGGCGCCCTCTATTGGCCCGCCGCCACTGGTTACATCGTAATTTGAATGAATGAATGTTTTTAGTGTTTATTCTGGCACCTCTATGTTTTTAAGATCCTTAATCTGACTAAAAATATTAGTTTCTAACTTTAAGGTTTTTAAAGAAAATCTTCCGGCAGTGACGTCACGGTGCGGTAAGCCTAGCGCCATTCTCCCCGCTTTCCAAGCTAAATCAATAGGAACTACTAGACACATCTGCAATCAACAACAATTATTGAAGATTTCCAGAGGACTTCACCATTGAAATTCACCAGAGCTATAGTGAAACTGACAATGCCCACGTGCATGGCAGCTGGATGCTGGAATACATCGGGGAAAAGTGAAAAAAAAAAGAGTTATTCCACCTTTCTGATTCCTGATCCTCCACGGACGGGTTGGTCGTTGGATCGCCAACTTGAAGAGGGAGGATTTGCCATCGAACTTCTGGCCAGAGAAAAAACCCGTAATATGTAGCCAACATTTGGAAGAAGAATGTTTTCAAGATGACTTGGATAATAGCGCGTTGTGACAAACAGCAGATACAGCACTGGGACTTGATCAACAGCCGATACCGCACCGTGACGTCACTAACCAGGAGGTGGCAGTAGTGTTCTTTCAATTCAATTCAATTCAGTTTATTTATATAGCGCCAAATTCACAACACATGTCATCTCAAGGCACTTTACAGTTCAACCAGATCATACAGTCAAATTGATACAAAGTTTTCTATCTAAGGAAAACCAGTTGATTGCATTGACTCATTGACTCAAATACAATCCCCCACACTAAGCATGCTTGTAGCGACAGTGGAGAGGAAAAACTCCCTTTTAACAGGAAGAAACCTCCAGCAGAACCAGGCTCAGTGTGAGCGGCCATCTGCCGAGGCCGACTGGGGTTCAAGGAGACAGAAGCAGAGATACAAAAAGCAGCTGTAAAAGGCGGCCCCGTCCAGGAAACACACAGCCAGGCAGACGAGCTCCAAGGCAGCTCCCATGCCAGAGGACGAAGAGAGCACATCCACTCAGTCACGGTCAGAGAAACAGGACCACACTGGAAAACAGGCCGATCTCCAACATCTATTAACAAGGGTGTTGATAGAAGCAGCACAGCTGATGTTTTTTTCCAGGATGACGTCACAGCCAAACAGGAACAGACGAGGCAAAGCTACTCTGAGGAAAAGCAGAGAGAGCAGAACGTTAGAGATTAAACTAACAGATTCTGCAGAATAGGAGAACAGAGAGAGAATGAAGCAGAATGATGAAATGGGGGTCCCTATGTCCTCCAGCAGTCTAAGCCTATAGCAGCATAACTATAGAGATAGCTCAGGATAACCTGAGCCACCCTAACTATAAGCTTTATCAAAAATGAAAGTTTTAAGCCTAGCCTTAAAAGTAGACAGGGTGTCTGCCTCACGGACTAAAACTGGTAGTTGGTTCCACAGGAGAGGAGCCTGATAACTAAAAGATCTGCCTCCCATTCTACTTTTAGAAATTCTAGGAACCACTAGTAAACCTGCAGATTGAGAGCGAAGTGCTCTGTTAGGAACATAAGGAACAATCAGATCTCTGATATAAGATGGAGCTTGGCCATTTAAGGCTTTATATGTGAGAAGGAGGATTTTAAATTCTATTCTGGATTTAACAGGAAGCCAATGAAGAGAAGCCAGGATAGGAGAGATATGATCTCTCTTTTTCATTTTCATTAGAACTCTGGCTGCAGCATTTTGGATCAGCTGAAGGCTTTTAAAACTACATTTGTGGATTTCCCCTAAATTAGTAAAAAATTTTACAATGTCCAGCCTTAAAAGTAACAAATGCATGGACTAGTTTCTCACATCCCCCCCGGGACAGGATTTTTTTTCAAATTTTTTTTGAAATTTTTCCTCGATGAAAGAAGGAAATTCTAGAAACCTTTTTTTAAAAGGGGTTTTAAATTGGACGGGCCCCCTAAATAAAAAAATTAACCCCAAATTTTTTTACTTTATTTTTCAAAAAACCCATTTTTTAATCCCACCCAAAATGAAGTACGGCTAATCAATTTTTTTTTTAAAGAGACTCGGGTCCAAAGACAATAATTTCCCTTTTTTTGGCCCTGAAATTCAAACAGAAAGTTAAGACCCATCCGGGTTTTTTTTAAGGGTCTTCAAGCCCAGCCTGTAATCTATGAAGGGGGAAACCCTTTCCACCCGGGAATTTATAGACAGATAAGCTGGGTACCCAACAGCAAAACCATGGAAATTAATCCCATGCTGCCCTAATAATTCTAAAAAATTTGGGGGCAGGGTAATAAAGTAAAGAAAATTTGGGTTTTCCCAAAGCACTGATCCCTGGGGTATTTCCACAGGAAAATTTTTGGGGGGCGTGTTGAAGACCCCAAACCCATTAACATGAACAAACTGAATTCGACAGATAATAAGATTTAAACCAGCCCCAAATTTGCTTTTTTCCTTTTTTAAAATTCCAAAAAAAAATTTTCCCCAAGTTTTTCTAAAAGAATTTTAAATGGTCAAGATGTATCAAAGGGAAAGCACTAAGATCCAACAGGACGAGCACAGATACAAGCCCCTTTAAACTGGGGCCCATGAGAAATCTTTAAAAGTAAACTTTCACCAAGCTTTTTCAGTGCAAAGGATGGGGCTCAAAAAGCCAGACGAAACCCCCAAAAAGTTTCTTTAAAGGGGGAAGTGAATCGAAAACCCTTTTTTGGGCAACTCCCTTTCCCCCAAGAATTTTGGATAAAAAAAGGAAAAATTGGGAATATAGGCCCTATAATTGCCCAAAATCGTCTGGGTCAAGAGAGGTTTTTTTTAAGCCGAAAGGGTTTTAAATTTCAGCAAAACTTAAAAGCTTTAGGTAAATAAAAACCCGTAACAGAATAGATTAATCACATCAAAAATGGAGGGGGGAAAAATCAAAGGGAAAAAACCTCCTTAAATAACCTGGTTTGGGAAATGGATCTAACATACAATTGAAGGCTTAGAAGAAACAAAAATTTTGCCCAATTCAGAAAGTTCAACTGGATCAAAAACAGTCTAAAACCGGGGGTTAAATTCCCCAAAGACTACCCAGGTACAAACCCGGATAGAAAGGGGGCTTAGGATCTTTTTTTTAATAAGATCAATCTTTTTTATAAAGAAAAACCCCCTAAAAAACATTTTCGCTTTAAAAGCAGGTGGAATGGGCGGTTCAACCCAACCTTTTTGGCTCTGGTTGGTTTTGGGAACTGTATTAAAAAGAAATCTAGGGTTTTTTCCTTTTTTCTCCTCTAAAAATTTAGTAAAGTATGCCTGCTTCTTTTTCAAAAAAGGGTCCTCTTATACAGCATTAAAAAACCCTTTTTTCCAGACTAGGAAAAGGGCTCTCGCACCTGGGGGGAAACGATAATTTTCTCTTTCCCGTTTTTTCCCAGCAATTTTTTTCTTTTAAAGTACGCACTTTTGGGAAATTTAAAACCCAAGGGGCAAAACTTTCTATTTTTTTAACGTTTTTCCCTTTTTAAAGGAGGGTGCGTTGCCCAAGGGAAAAGGGAAAAGAACAGCCCAAACCCCCCCAAAAAAATTTATCAACCTGTAAGGGGAAAAAAGGGTAAGCTTTTTCACCCCTGCAAACACTTCTCAGTGGAAAACAAAAGGAGAGAGAAGTGAAGCAGATTTCCCTTTAAAAAAATTTTAACTGCACTATCTTTAATTAAAAATCTACTTTAAAATTGGGAAACCTTTTTTTGGGGAGGAGAAAATCTGGGTTTAAAATAAACCTGAAAAGGGTTTTTAAAAAAATGGCAGAGAGGACAAGGGGGGTTTTTTAGGGAAAAACTGTTAATTTTTTTCACATTTTATGGGCCCTTTCAGCACAAGATCCAAAATATTAAGATGAGAAAAGCGTGGGCTATTCACAATTTTTAAAAAAAGGCCCCAAAAGGGCTAAGAAAGCAAATTAAAAAGGGTGCTCTTAAGCTATTTGCCTTCAATGTCCCGCATGGGATGGGAAAAATTTTTCCCACTATGATGAACCCGTTTAGTATTTTAAAAACCCAAAAACAGAAAGGAACTCTGGAAAAATCATTTTAAAAAAATTTAAGTAAGGAAACCCGGTGGACGAATTAAAAAAGTTACAAAAAGAAGAGGGTTTTTCTTGCCTTGAAATTTTTGGGTCAGGGAAAATTAAAGGGGTTTTAAAAGTTTAAAAAGTTTTTTAGGAAAATTAAAATTTTTTTTGGGAATAATTTTATAAGTCAACACCCGAAGAATTTTTTTCTACTCCTCCCCCCTCGCCCCCGAAATTCGGGGGTGTGAAAAAAATTTTAAAAAAGCTTGAAGGAATTTTCCTCATTTATTCTCACATTTAAACCTTTTTGCTCAGCCAGGTTTTTTTGTAAGGGGAAAACAAGGGCCCTTTTGATTTTCAAAAAATCAAAGTCATTTTAAATTAAATAGACTTTTTTGAAAGGAAAAACGATCTTAATTTTTTAAACCCCGACCCCCATTTAAATTTTTTTAACTTTTTTTTTTCCCCAAAAAGGGGGTTTTTATTTTGATTTTTAATTTGATTAAACCTGTTTACTCCCCTTTTGGGGAATTTTTTCTAATTTATTAATTTTTTGGGCCTGGGCCCAAAACCTGTTCCCGGATTTGGGGTAAAAAAATGGGGGGAACAGTAGAGAAGCCCGCAAAAGATTTTTTTTTTAAAAAATACAACTCCGCTTTTCCCGGTCTGCACCCTGGGTGGGGCCCGGTTTTTTAAAGGGCTAATAAATGTGGGCCAAAATTTTTCCAGAAAGAAGAGCCCGCAAACCCTCCAAATTTGGAAAGGATGCCTCCCCCCGAACAGAAACCCGGCTTTTTCCCCCAAAAAATTTTCCAATTTTTTAATTAGCCCACGTTTTTTTTTTTTCCCCGGGCAACCCCCCTAGACAACCACCATTGAATGACGACAAAGCGGCTAAACCCTGTCAATTTACTGGTCAATTAGGGAAGGGACCAGAGAAAATTACGGGGTCCCGACATTTTTTTTTTTTGGCAAAATTAAAACAAAACCCAAAACAAACTAATTTTTTGTGACCCCCGATCGGCGTAACCCCGGGGGTTCCCTTACCACCACGGTTGAATAACAAACTTACGTATTTAACCTTATCCTTTGCCATTTGTTTTTTGGTAAGGGGTTTTTATGTCCGCCCGTTCGGGCCCCCCGGGAAAAAATTTTTAAATATGGGCCCCCGGTGTCCCCTAAAGCCACGTTTTCTGACTTGGGGCTGGGCCCAAACACCAGAGTGGGGGTTCTCAGTGGGGTTGGGGGGCCCCTGAGGGGGGAAAAATTAGAAACGTGAAAAAAGGGGTTTTTTTGGGGACCCGTGGGCAGAGATTTCCCCGACAAAACCCTTTTTTTGCGTACAATTTTCCCCAACCCTGGCCCGCCCAGGGGACTTTTTGGAGGACAGCTACGTGGGGGGCCTACTTTTACACCCCCCAAGCCTGGGTTCTAACCCCCTGACAAACCCCCGCCCCCCAAAGCTTTCAAAAATACTGCCCCTTTTAAACATCCCCTTTTTCACTGAAGAGGCAAAAGGAAAAAAATGAAAAACTGACACAGAGAGCAGGGGAAAAGGGGGAGGAAAAGGAAGATTTTTAAAAAGAGTCAAGGGGGGGAGGGGAGAAAAAGCCATAGCAAAAGCCCAAGCCCAGCGCTAGCCTAGGCTAGTACATTCCCTTTCTTCAGAAAATAAGAAAATTTTCCCTTTGACGAACATATGCCTCCATAAAAGGGACATTCACATGGAAATTTTACCCGGAAATTTAAAAAAACGATCATTTATTTAACAGGATTTGGGAAACAAATTTTAGATTTTTAAAAACTTTCCCGAAGTTTTTAATTCTGAATAAAGCAAACTTTTAAATTTAAAAAACCTTTTTTCCCCCTGCTTTGGGTCTCTCTGACCCCCCCCCCCCCCCCCCTCCTTCTGCTTGGCCCAATCAGAGCTTGCTGACGTTCTTCGTACTCGTTGTGCTTCTCCGCTGATGCATTGACAGCTGATCTGCTAATTGGGGTTTTTTCGTTTGGGGGCCAAACCTGCCTGGGTAAAAACGGCGGTTCTTTCCCGCGACTTTTCCCCTGGGTGCCCCCCAAGGGTTTAAACCCCCCAGGGTTTTAATTTTGAAAAGGTTTTTTAGAAACCCGGTTTTTTAAAACAGGGCCCGGTCTCAGGGACAAAAACCCGATGGAAAACTCTGCAGAAAAATTAAAACCCTGCCCCCGTTGTTGGAAAAGGAAGTGCCCCCGCGTTACTTTTTTCCCCGACTTACCCTCACTGGGCACCTGTTTTAAGGCAGAGGTCAGCGGCCCCTTTTTATTAAAAAAGACACTTTACCCCCCTTTTTCTTGGCAAAATAAGATTTCACTAAAGAAAACATGGATAAAACTAAAAAATTAACAGGATTTATAGATACGTCCTAAATGATCTTTTTCATATGGAAAACCAAACCACATATGATTCATCTAACTTTAACAAACCAAAGTTTGTAGTTTGTAGAATGGCACTTGCTGCTCCATAAATGTCAAAAATAAAGAAACATAGAGACCAAAAAAATACATAGTTTATTATTACTTAATCAAAAGCCTTGTACCATTAGTGCTCCTCTTGTTTCTATGCAGATATTGCATAAAACGGTAAAAAAGAAATGCTTAAAGTCCTTTTTAAGAAATGCTGAATTGGTTTCATGATCAGCACATTTTAGGAGCCAAAGAGTCACATTGAGGTTGAGGCTGCAGATCAATTGGCTGTCTGGAAAATGGATATTTTTCTCAAATTGCACTTTTCATAACTTATTTTAACAGTTTATTCATCAAAACTACATCCGCCTCTGGATTCAGCACGTTCTATTCTAACAGAACTTGTTTTTATGCAGATTAAAGGAGGCATAATGTTGGGACAGGGTGACTGATGCTTATCTCCTGCAGTCCATGGGTGAAAAGTGAGGTGGACACAGAAAGCATTTATAGATCAGTGCTTCTATGTTGCTTTTCTATCTCTGCTTCTGTCTCCTTGAACCCCAGTGGGCCTCAGCAGATGGCCGCTCACACTGAGCCTGGTTCTGCTGGAGGTTTCTTCCTGTTCAAAGGGAGTTTTTCCTCCCCACTGTCATGCATCTGTCTCAATGTGAGGGATTTCTGCAGAGTCATTCTGATAACCTTCTGTCTGGATGATCTGAGGGATCTGAGGGAGGGAAAATTCTGAGTAAAATATAAAGGCTGAGGCGTGGGCTGACCTCTATCTGCCCTGTGCTGCTTTTGGATGAATCTTTAGAGGTTTCTCTTATTTCACCAACTCCAGGGTGTAGATTTGTTCACACTCTTCCAATCATCGAGTGTAAAAGCTGAAGGTTAATTACCTCGGGGCTCTGATGTCACTACTGTTTTCTATCTGATGCCAGATGAAGTATTGATCTCATAAAGTCAGTAACAGAGAGAGGATACCATCCTGAACCAAGCCCCTCCCACTTCCCTAAATATGTTTAACCAGAGGTGTCAAACGTATTCATGTTTATTCCTCCAGTATAAATCCTACACTGGAAAAATGATCTAAAAATAAGCAAAACTTTCTTAAATTGAGTGTATTTACCCTTAATTTGAGTAGATAAATGAGGTGGTTTGCCAATGGAATTAATATTTTTACTCTTAAAATAAGATAATTAGATAAAATGCATTTGAAATGAGACAATGCATGTGTGTTTTCTTATTTTAAACGTAAATTGTCTTGGTCCATTGGCAAAATGTCACTTTTACCTCCTCAATCCAAGAACAAATGCACTTATTTTAAGATAAAATTACTTATCTAGATTTAGATTTTTCCAGTGTACTGTTTAAAAGCAGTTTTGTAGAAGTTAAAGGATCAACTTCAGCTTTTTACTCCAGTTAAAGTGTAAAAGTACCATTTTTAAAACTACTTAAAGTACAAAAGTAATGGTAGCACATTTAACTTTGCATCATCTTGGGAAACGATTTATGTTGGTATGTGGTGAGCAACAAGTTGGGGCAGCACCAAGTCCAACCATAAAGAAATTAGTTGTCTGGATGAAAATAATTAATTTCATGATTTTTATTATTTTTAAATACCAACAGGCCAGAATGAAAATGAGCTTAAGTGGAACAAAACTAACGAATCTTTTTTTTTAAATGTAAGGAGTAGAAACTAAAAAAACTTGTGTAAAAAAAATAATTCCTCCAGTAAAGTATAGATAGCCAACATTTCTATTTAAGTAAAGTAATGAAGTATTTGTAATTTGTTTCTTGGCTCCTCTGCTGCTGGTATTTAAACACGACAACAGGTGGAGTCAGAAACAAACGGGAATCTGATCTAATTCAACAATAGATCTGATTTTCCAACGTCTCAAACGTCACTTCTTGTTTTTTTTAGCGACAGCTTTAAATAGCTTCACAGGCTGTAGATCAAAGGTGAAAAGAAATTAGTCACAAAATAACATGAAAAGCAGAAAGTTACAATCTAAACAGTTAAAAAATCCACTCAACGTGTTGTACAGCCGGAGAGAACAAAGATGATAAATCCATCGGTTCATCCTCAGCTCTTCCAGATTATACTAATGAAGACGTGCATCTTCTGGTCCTTCCAGATATCTTCCTATACAAGCTATTAGTAAAATAATTATGACATTTAACGATTTGCTTTCAGACTGTCCTGAAGCAAAGCGATGTCAAACTATAAAACCTTTCTCCTCTCTATGAGCACATATTCCCAGAATTAACTCAGGCCTGAGAATCCATCTAAAGTAATATTTTTAACAACAGACTATTGAGGAAAGATTTTTTTTTTTCTTGGCACTAATATCCCAGTATGCTACTGGTTTTTAACCACCACTGGACTGGATGGATATTCAAAAAGCAAACAAGGTACTGAAGAAATGAATAAATCTGGTAAAATAAATGACAAAATGCTTAAGTGGTTTTTTTTTTTAGACCTTTACTTCCATGAAAAGATTATTGTATTTTTTTGGGCATATTTTAATGTAATAGTGATTAAAAACTAGGAAGTTTCTGTTGTGTCTACTGATCAGTGCCTGCAGAGTCATTCTGAGAATAACAGTCCATGTGTGACCGACAAAAAAAAACAAAAAACAATAAATTCCTCCAATATATAAAAACACATCCTATGTGGTAAATAATGTAAAAATGCTGCTTGGGGAGAGTAGCGAGAGAAGAACCCAGCTGATTTAAATTCAATGAATAGCGCGCCATCTAGTGGTAAAACTTTACCTGACAGCATAGTTTGAGTTTTTTAATACAAAAAGGACAAAAAGAGGGGAAAAATAAAACTATATGAGAAATTATGTTCATTACTAGCAGTCAGTGTGAAACCAGACAATAGACAGCAGTGTAAAGTAACAGAGTACAAATACTTCATTACTTCACTTAAGTAGAAATGTCACTGTAGTATTTTTTGACAGCTTTTTCCTTTTACTCCTTACATTTTAAAAATAAACTAGTTAGTTTTGTTCCATATATACGGAAGAGGATTAGGGCCACAGAAAAAAAAAAAAAAAAAAAAAAGTTAACTGATTTTTACATTTTATTTCAGTATAGTATGGGAAAAAAGTCACAATTCTGACTTTAATCTCAGAATTCTGAGAAAAAAGTCAGAATTCTGAGAAAAAAGTCAGAATTCTGAATTTTTTCCCATACTATACTGAAATAAAATAAAAAAAAATCAGTTAACATTTTTTTTTTCAGTGGCCCTAATCCGCTTCCGTACATATAAGCTCATTTTCTTTATGGTCTGTTGGTATTTAAAAATAATAAAATAAAAACCATTAAAATAATTAGTTTTATCCAGACAACTACTTTCTTTGTAGTTGGACTCGGTGCTGCCCCAACTTGTTGCTCACCACATACCAAAATGAATAGTTTTTCAAGATGAAGCAAAGTTAAATGTGACTCTGTTACTATTAACTATAAAACTAAGAAAATTAAGTCTAAGGAAGTTATCATCCAGAATTGTAGAAAAATTTTCCTTTTAATAGAGTAGAGCAGTAAAGCTTCTGGTCTTAACATTTTTTCCTGCATTACTTTTACTTTTATACTTTAAGTAGTTTTAAAAATGGTACTTTTACATTTTTACTGCAGAAAAAAGCTGAAGTTGATCCTCTAACTTCTACAAAAGTGTTTTTAAACAGCAGGATTTATACTGGAGGAATAAACATGAATACTTTTAACACCTCTGGTGATGAGGAATGCCAATTTAAATGAGGTGAAGAGAGCCCCATCTAGTGGTACAACTTTACCTGACAACATAGTTTGAGTTTTTTTATTCAAACAGGACAAAAAGAGGGGAATAAAACTTTATAAAAGATCATGTTCATTATTAGCAGTCAGTGTGAAACCAGAGAATAGATCAGATTATATGAAGATAAAATGCTTCATCAGTTTGATGTTACATCAGAGCAGAATAAGGAGACCTCAGTTTAATGCAGTCGTTCCTTTGGTGTTGCTCTCAATCAGGTAAATTAATAAATATTTATTTATGTCACCGACTGGTATATATACAGGTGCTGGTCATAAAATTAGAATATCATGAAAAAGTAGATTGATTTCAGTAATTCCATTTAAAAAGTGAAACTTGTATATTATATTCATACATTACATACAAACTCATATATTTCAGATGTTTATTTTGTTTAATTTTGATGATTACAAATGACAACAAATGAAAATCTCAAATTCATCATATCAGAAAATTAGAATATTGTGAAAAGGTTCAAAATTTATGGCCCCTGGTGCCACACTCTAATCAGCTAATTAACTCAAACCACCTGCAAAAGCCTTTAAATGGTCTTTCAGTCTAGTTCTATAGGCTACACAATCATGGGGAAGACTGCTGACTTGACAGTTGTCCAAAAGACGACCATCGACACCTTGCACAAGGAGGGCAAGACACAAAAGGTCATCGCTAAAGAGGCTGGCTGTTCACAGAGCTCAGTGTCCAAGCACATTAATAGAGAGGCGAAGGGAAGGAAAAGATGTGGTCGAAAAAAGTGTACAAGCAAGAGAGATAACCGCACCCTGGAGAGGATTGTGAAACAAAACCCCTTCAAAAATGTGGGGGAGATTCACAAAGAGTGGACTGCAGCTGGAGTGAGTGCTTCAAGAACCACCACACACAGACGTATGAAAGACATGGGTTTCTGCTGTCGCATTCCTTGTGTCAAGCCACTCTTGAACCACAGACAGCGTCAGAAGCGTCTTGCCTGGGCTAAAGAGAAACAGGACTGGACTGCTGGTGAGTGGTCCAAAGTCATGTTCTCTGATGAAAGTAAATTTTGCATTTCCTTTGGAAATCAAGGTCCCAGAGTCTGGAGGAAAAGAAGAGAGGCACTTCATCCACGTTGCTTGAAGTCCAGTGTAAAGTTTCCACAGTCAGTGATGGTTTGGGGTGCCATGTCATCTGCTGGTGTTGGTCCATTGTGTTTTCTGAGGTCCAGGGTCAACGCAGCCACATACCAGGAAGTTTTAGAGCACTTCATGCTTCCTGCGGCTGACCAACTTTTTGGAGATGCAGATTTCATTTTCCAACAGGACTTGGCACCTGCACACAGTGCCAAAGCTACCAGTACCTGGTTGAAGGACCATGGTATCCCTGTTCTTAATTGGCCAGCAAACTCTCCTGACCTTAACCCCATAGAAAATCTATGGGGTATTGTGAAGAAGAAGATGCAATACACCAGACCCAACAATTCAGAAGAGCTAAAAGCCACTATTAGAGCAACCTGGGCTATCATAACACCTGAGCAGTGCCACAGACTGATCGACTCCATGCCACGCCGCATTGCTGCAGTAATACAGGCCAAAGGAGGCCCAACTAAATACTGAGTGCTGTACATGCTCATACTTTTCATGTTCATACTTTTCAGTTGGCCAACATTTCTATAAATCCTTTGTTTTTATTGGTCTTCAGTAATATTCTAATTTTCTGATATGATGAATTTGAGATTTTCATTTGTTGTCATTTGTAATCATCAAAATTAAACAAAATAAACATCTGAAATATATGAGTTTGTATGTAATGTATGAATATAATATACAAGTTTCACTTTTTAAATGGAATTACTGAAATCAATCTACTTTTTCATGATATTCTAATTTTATGACCAGCACCTGTATATGCACTACAACCCTTTCTTTTTTAGGTTATTCAGGAGACGTGTTTCTGTGGGTTATTGTGCCATCTAGTGGATCATTTATAAAAATACACTTTTCCACTCAGAGAAATGTTTATTTTTTGATTTTCTGTTAAATTCCTTTTATAACTACAGCTGGTGAGTAAAAAAAAAAAAAATAATAAAAAAGAATTTCTGCAAAGGTCCTTGGCTGATAAAAGATGAAGCAATAAACCCAAACTTCCCTCTACAGAGTTGAGTTCAGCAGCCAGAGCTTTGTTCTCTTCTTGACATTGTGACTCTTTACATTGTGTTTCATTCACAGAAGACTGGTTACTGTCCTTTTGCTTTTAATTCCTCCGTTTGCCAACGATAAACAGACTGGCACAAACAAAACTGGAAGAAACCAACAATCCAGAACAATCAGGAGGCGTAGGAATCATTGTGTCGTAGCTTCATAGAGTGACAGACATGCATTAAGGCTTTTGTCTGTCGTTTTCTGTCACATTCAGAAATGTAGGAGAAGGACTCTGAAAGAAAGTCTTAAATAAATCATTTAAACTCCAGGATTTACTATGGTTTGCTTTTAAAGAGACTGCTGCCCCCTAAATGCACCAGGGAGCGTTATCACAGATCCTTCCTCCCAGCAGCTGGAAGACTCTAGAACCACCACTGTTCCCAGCAACCTCAATCAGTTCTTCCATTCATGCTGATTTTGCACAGTTTCTATCTTAGTCAGTTAAATAACCTGCTGCTGTCATTCTGCACATCTCTGATGTTGCTGCTATTTTCAAATATCCATTACTGTAAAAATGTCCACAACTGTATATTGGTTATTTATTCTCCAGGTGAACTTTTATATTAGTAATCATTTTACAGTACATTATTTTATTGTTGATTTTTTAACCATTCACTCTTAGAAATTTTTCTAAGGTCAACATTTGTGTCACCCATTTTTTTCTAAAATGTTTTGGCTACTTCAAACACCAGAATTTCCCTATTGGGGGACAATAAATCCACAAATGCTCAGGATAAGATCTACACATGGACACACTGATTCAAACAGTCATGTGGAATTTACATATCCACGGGACAAGATTCACAAAGTAATTTTGAGACAATGCATAAATGTGTCACTATGATTGTAATTCAATTCAGTTCAGTTTATGTCTATAGCGCCAATTCGCAACACGCTGTGTGATCCTGAGCTCCTCCCCCTAGCTCTAAGGGAGAGCCCAGACACACTACGGAGAAAACTCATTTCAGCTGCTTGGATCCGGGATCTCGTTCAGCTCATGACCATAGATGAGGGTAGGAACATAGATCGACCGAGAACTTTGCTTTTTGGCTCAGCTCTCTCTTCACCACAACAGACCGGTACAGTCCACGCTTCAGAGCAGACGCCGCACCAATTCGCCTATCGATCTTCCGCTCCATCTTCACCTCATTTGTGAACAAGACCCCAAAATACTTAAACTCCTCCACTAGGGGCAGCACATCCTCCCCAATCCGAAGAAGGCACTCTACCCTTTTCCGGTTCAGGACCATGGCCTCGGATTTGGAGGCCATGATCCTCATCCTGGCCGCTGTTTTTGCTAGCTTGTTATATTGTAGTTCTAAAAGAGAAACTAAAATTCTTCAAATAAGGAATATTAAAGATGAACAAAAACCAGGATTGGAAAAGGTCAGTGTTGCATGGCATTTCTGTATGTACGATAAATTATGTCCAGTTCAGTGCAAAAGTCATGACTAAAAAGTAATTTACAGAAAGCTGCTAAAATGTTGCAATAATTAGTTTAAATTAGATTTAGATGTTTGGAAAGTGAAGGAGTCCTGATTGTTCTGCTAAAGCTTGCAGCCTGCTCTGAGCTTCCAAGGCACCAACAGAGGACCGACTGTCCTCTGTGATTACTGTTGCCAAGCTGCTGATTAAAAGTGCATTCCCCATGCGATGGCAAAGAAATGGTCCCTCAGCCACTCAGTAGCATTTATGTTTCAGACCAATTCAGCTGAATTTAGGAGCCAAGAGAAAATTAGCTGCACAGCACTTCCCCATTGGGAGCATTCAGAGCCCCGCTACAGGCACATCTGACTCATGGCTCTATTGTTATGGTAAAATGTATTGCAATGATCATCAAGGTTGTTTTCAAGGTTTTATTTTCCTACTCTGTCATCTTCCTCCCCCCGTTTTGTTTCACTACTGGATTTCTACTACAAAATCCATGGGGGACTTGAAAAATGACTTTTGATCAACAGCAATACTTCCTGTAGTCGTTTTGTGGCCATTCTCCTTTTCATTGCTCTTTAGGTCTCAACAGCCGTTTGGCAGAAAGCCTGGGTGTCTGAGCATTTGTTCTACCATAACAAAGCCCTGTATGAGATGAGCGCACAGTAGGTCCAGGTGTTTGAAGTATAAATTAGGTGAATAAAAGCTTTCTACTGCAGGTTTCCTGCTGCTGTCATGTCAATAGCGAAAAAAACAGGCACAAGAGGATGACTGGTTCAACGATTACAAATGTTGACTCCCTAAAGGCCTGAAGACACCGGTTGTGTACGAATTTTTAATCTCTGATCTGTTTTTAACTCCATGCCGCACTGACTGTATATAGAGATTGTTTCGGCTTTTAGTGGCAGTGGAAACAGCCGGGTCAAACGACTCAGCTTTGATTGGCACGCTGTGGGAACACCAGAGCCGGCTTCAACACCGCTGTACGTCATAGTAGTTCATTGATTGGGCTGGGAGATAGTAATGTGTGTACGTGTGTGTGATGTGACCGTACAGATGTCCTCTGCAACTTTTCAAAAGTCCGTTTAGGTCCCCTGCAGTTTTTACTGTCCAAAAAACAATGTTACCTTACAGTACACAGACAATGGTCGAGCAATAGGACCAAGCGGAAAACTGTAGCTCTACTTGAATTCAATTCGATTCAGTTTATTTCTATAGCACCAATTCACACCACCTGTCATCTTAAGGCACTTTCCAGTTCATCAGATCATCCAGTCAGATTGATTCAAAGTTTCCTATCTAAGGAAAACCAGCTGATTGCATCGACTCATTGACTCTTTAGCAACCCCTTACACTAAGCATGCTTGTAGCGACAGTGGAGAGGAAAAACTCCCTTTGATTGCTGATTCATTTTGATGTTCAGCTGATCAGGTTCAAACGGTTTCACCTCCAGCTTCTCTTAATAAGTTTTCTTTCCTTGCGACTCGGACTGTCAATCATCTGCACAACAACTTTTGCAACAGTTCCTGTCACTTCAGGACGTAGCTTAGCTGCGCCCAGAGCTCTCCTATACTTCTGTATTTCAGAAGAGCTACTGCTCATATAACATAACATAACATTTAACAAGAGTCAATGTGCAAACATTTTTGGCTTCATTCTTCTGTGCTAGATTTTATGCACCTCCAGCCACTGGCATGAAAGAGAGGATAGTTTTGGCAATATTTCTAGAGAAAGTCTATCCCTCTATCTATTCATCCATTGCCACTTTTTTCCATCAGCTCATTCCTTGTAGGGCCACACAGGGACTGGTGCATCTATCCAGCGTTAAATGGGTGTGAGGATAATATGATGTCAATCAATTTAAATTGTCCTTAAAAGGGCTGTACAAATAAACCAGTTTTGCTAGATTCCACCGCCTGTTCTGTTAAAGCATTTCTTTAATTGACCTTGTTCTTATCTAGCCTCGTGAGACCATCCTGATCTCGCGAGCTTTCAAGGTTTCACTCGCTAATCAGTCTGGAGACTCTCCGTTAAAGAAAATTTGGAGCCGTTCACCAAACCAACGTCCAATCAGCGTTGGCTTTGAGGCGGGTTGAGGTGTGACGCAACGAGAAGCGCGACAGTTCAGTCTAAAGAACATGGCGGCTTCAGCTGATGAAACTAGCGTTAGCGTGGCTATCGAGCAAGTTTTATCGGAATTACAGAGTATTTCTTCACTGAAAGAAGAGCAAAACACTGCTCTGGAGGCTTTTCTCAGAGGAAAAGATGTTTTTGCTCATCTCCCGACTGGTTTCAGCAAGAGTTTGATCTATCAATTGGCTCTTCTTAGTCGTCGCTCTGTTACGTCATATGCTTCGTTGATCTGATTGGTTTATTTGGCCCGTCTATCACCAACATAGGCCAATCAGCTAACCAGTATTTTCGCCCCTTCTCAAAATTACTTCTACGGAAGGTTTTCAGATGGATATGCGGAGCAAATCCATCTGGCGGAGTCAGGTTTGTTCTTATTATTATTCTCTTTTAAAGTCATAGGGAAGCAGCTGTTCCAACCGTTGCATTTCTAAATTCTTGGAAGTGGTGCACGATTTTACACGAGTGAATAAAGTGAATGTGATTGGTCGATTATCAAGGGGGCGGGAGGTTTACAAGCAAGTTTGGTTGTGCCCGGTTTGTCGGAAGCATCTTGCTAACCAGTTAGCAACTTAGTGCTAGCAGGTTCCCAATGGGAAATTCCATTGGGACCAAGTAGCACTAAATTGGTGACTTAGAAACGACGCTGTCAAGGAACGCTATGGACAGCGGAAACATGCAAGAGGAGGAGAGTTTAGTGTCGGAGGTCGTGGATGAGTCTCCTCCGTCATCCATTTTTTATTTAGAGGAGGAAAGCGGGGACGAAGATGTTGTGGAAGAGGACGCCAGGGCGGCAGAAGCTTGGTTTGGTGTAGAAGGCTTCCAGCCGTACATGTTTGAGCCCTTGCCTCGCAACGCTGCCAGTTCTGTTAGCTCTATGCCTGCCGAAGACACAGACGTCCATCCCCGTGAACACTGGGACGCAACTCAATGGGAAAGGATGACGTATAATAACTGTCATGCATAAAATAACGGAAAAAAACACAGATTTTAAGATCTTTAGAAATTTTCTAAATTTTGGGACAATATTATCTGATAAAGAGAACATTTATATGCATGTTTAAGCCAGAATGATTTGACATTTAAATATGATTTCCCTATTACTTTAAAGCTGGTTATTTAGCACATATATACTATATGGTGTTTTCGATAAGAAATGCCAATAAACAAAGGGAATACCCTATAACTCCCTCTGTAATTACTTCTAGCTGTAGTTCACCTTTGATTATGGCCTAAGCTTATTCATCCTTACAGCCTGATGTGCCCCACTTTTCAAACTTGCCAAATACAACAAGTGCGCTGAGAGGAGGCTGAGGAAGTGCCTGACAGAGCTCTATAAATTCTGCTTCCTTAAGAGGATAGGACATCCATTAATCAGGAAGATTTAGTGTCGAGTTCTCGGTTTCTCCGTTCTGTTCTCACCACTGCCAAAGCCAATCTGCTGTTCATCAGACTCATCAAAGAGCGAGCTATCTGTGCAACACCAACCTGAGTTTGGTTTCAGCTCATTAATCAGAAAGAAATGCCTGCAGCACTGACTGCAGAGTCCATTTGTTATCCACATTTCACTGCAAAAATAAATCTATATGGACAGAGGTGAAGAGAGGAATCACATATCAAAGTATTTCATTACTCTTTGATATTGCATCCGTTTTATAGTACATTTACTAAAAAATGGCAAAATGTTTTCACAAAATCTATCTGGAAAAAAAAGAACAGTTTCTGAACTTGCCAATCATTTTAGTTAAAGTTTCATTAAACTGTTACCCTACGCTGACAACTGTGAAAAATGTATAGGCTTAACTACGGTGGCCATGAAGTGCAACCTGCAACTACAAATCTAAAAGCGCAACTACATTAAGGAAATCGCAACTATATAAAGCAAAGCGCAACTACATTAAGAAAAACAAAACTACATAAAGCAAACTGCAACTACTACATTAAGAAAAACACAATTACATTAACCTACCGGAAAAGGTAGGTACCAGTGGGAAACATGAGACATTGCTGATTGGACGACGGCGCCGTTTGACCCTTGAACCGGAAGTTGCGTCGTCTGAACAGTCCAGCTTCTTTTAAGTGTGTCTTCAGTGTATGCAAACTAACTGAAATTTCGTGATTAGTCTTGAGCATATCCAGAATCACCCTGTACATATGTCCTGATTCAAAATATTCCTGGATAACGGCAGCTATGTTTGGGGCGCCGACAATATCCATGTTTTCAAAAGCCGCAGCAGGCAGAATGACTTCCGGTTCAAGGGTCAAACGGCGCCGTCGTCCAATCAGCGATGTCTCATGTTTCCCACTGGTACCTACCTTTTCCGGTAGGTTAATGTAATTCTGTTTTTCTTAATGTAGTAGCGCTTTGCTTTATGTAGTTGCGATTTCCTTAATGTAGCTGTGCTTTGCTTTAAGTAGTTGTGATTTCCTTAACGTAGTTGCGCTTTGCTTTAGGTAGTTGCGATTTCCTTAACATAGTTGCGCTTTGCTTTATGTAGCTTTGTTTTTCTTAATGTAGTTACGATTTGCTTTATGTATTTGCGATTTCCTCAATGTAGTTGTGCTTTGCTTTAAGTAGTTGCGATTTCCTAAACGTAGTTGCGCTTTGCTTTATGTAGCTTTGTTTTTCTTAATGTAGTTGCGCTTTGCTTTATGTAGTTGCGATTTCCTTAATGTAGTTGCGCTTTGCTTTAAGTAGTTGCGATTTCCTTAACGTAGTTGCGCTTTGCTTTAAGTAGTTGCGATTTCCTTAACGTAGTTGCGCTTTGCTTTATGTAGCTCTGTTTTTCTTAATGTAATAGAGCTTTGCTTTATGTAGTTGCGATTTCCTTAATGTAGTTGCGCTTTGCTTTAAGTAGTTGTGATTTCCTTAACGTAGTTGTGCTTTGCTTTAAGTAGTCGTGATTTCCTTAACGTAGTTTCGCTTTGCTTTAAGTAGTTGCGATTTCCTTAACGTAGTTGCGCTTTGCTTTATGTAGTTGCTATTTCCTTAACGTAGTTGCGCTTTGCTTTATGTAGCTTTGTTTTTCTTAATGTAGTTGTGCTTTGCTTTATGTAGTTGTGATTTCCTTAACGTAGTTGCGCTTTGCTTTATGTAGCTTTGTTTTTCTTAATGTAGTTGTGCTTTGCTTTATGTAGTTGCGATTTCCTTAACGTAGTTGCGCTTTGCTTTATGTAGCTCTGTTTTTCTTAATGTAGTTGTGCTTTGCTTTATGTAGTTGCGATTTCCTTAACGTAGTTGCGCTTTGCTTTATGTAGCTCTGTTTTTCTTAATGTAGTTGTGCTTTGCTTTATGTAGTTGCTATTTCCTTAACGTAGTTGCGCTTTGCTTTATGTAGCTTTGTTTTTCTTAATGTAGTTGTGCTTTGCTTTATGTAGTTGTGATTTCCTTAACGTAGTTGCGCTTTGCTTTATGTAGCTTTGTTTTTCTTAATGTAGTTGCGCTTTGCTTTATGTAGTTGCGATTTCCTTAACGTAGTTGCGCTTTGCTTTAAGTAGCTTTGTTTTTCTTAATGTAGTTGTGCTTTGCTTTATGTAGTTGTGATTTCCTTAATGTAGTTGTGCTTTGCTTTAAGTAGTTGCGATTTCCTTAATGTAGTTGTGCTTTGCTTTAAGTAGTTGCGATTTCCTTAACGTAGTTGCGCTTTGCTTTAAGTAGTTGCGATTTCCTTAACGTAGTTGCGCTTTGCTTTATGTAGCTTTGTTTTTCTTAATGTAATAGCGCTTTGCTTTATGTATTTGCGATTTCCTTAATGTAGTTGCGCTTTGCTTTAAGTAGTTGCGATTTCCTTAACGTAGTTGCGCTTTGCTTTATGTAGCTTTGTTTTTCTTAATGTAGTTGCGCTTTGCTTTATGTAGTTGCGATTTCCTTAATGTAGTTGCACTTTTAGATTTGTAGTTGCAGTTTGCACTTCAGGGCCACCGTACTTAACTGTGTTTTACAAAGTTTAATATAATCTGTTGAAATGTAATATATTTGAGAATAATTGTTGAACTTGTGAACCTGTGAGGCTGCAGAAGTTTGTTATCAGTGTTAATCAACCGGTGTTCTGTCAGATGAGCATACCCCGTCAGACCAGCATACCCATACTCAAAACCAGTTTATTCCTTTAGTTTTGTATGAAAAATAAATTTTAAACAATCTCAACAGGCTTGTATCATTTAGTCATGTACAAAAAAATTATTTAATTACTTACTTTTTCGTGTTTTTTTTTTTTAATATGGTGATCTGACCTTAAATAGTTATTTTGTAAAAAACTAAAGGGATAAACGCAAATTTGACGTGTTTTGGATGCGCATCGACTAAAGGTATGCTGGTCTGACAGATGCCCTTAGGGAAGGGCGGGCGGGAGCAGAGGGTCATGTTTATGTACTATCCAGGAGGAGTTTAGAATAAGAGCCCTTTCAAGGCCTACGAAGGGGAACCAGATTTCAGATAGAGACAAACCTTTTGTGTCAGGCTGAGGGCGGATTTTTCCATCAGCCTTCAAAGTCCCCCCGCCCCCCCTCTCGTCACAGTGTGGTATCGGCTGTTGATCAAGTTGATCACACATTTAAAGGGTGAAATATGAGTTTCTGTTGTGGAGGATTGTGGCTTCATTCACAAAATGAACTTGAACTTGTTAATTTTTAGGTTTGCAAAATTTGAGCTCTTCCTAACTATGAACTGGCACAACATTGCTGGTTTTAAAAATCCTCCAGTTTATACCATTCTCTGTGTTTTGTGCAATGCTTCCTGGGTAAAACATACTATTAATGTTCAAAAGAGCTGATTTTTACCCCATTTACACAACTCTTGAAAAACCGTGCCGAGACCGGTCCGAGCTCAGTAACTGAGATAACTTATGGTGTGTAAATGGAAAGCAAACTGAACTGAACCGAGCTAGTCACAACCGGACCGAGATAACTGCAGACCAGTTCCAGAGGTGAGCTCGGCTCGGTTTTTCCCTGGCTCGGTTCTCTGATAACAAGAGCGCATGAGCAGAACGCGTCATCTCCGTATGGCTGCACATCACGATTCACACTCCATTCCAGTAGTTAGCGGTAACGCCCCTCCGGAAGTAAGCAACAATGGGAATTTTCTCCACGCAACATTTTAAATAATAACACCGAAGTACAGCAATAATAATCAAGCATAACTTTCTGAATGTGACGGGCGCCACCATTTTGATTTGCTTGATTCCCTCCTTCTTCGTCTTCTTCTTCTTGTGTTTTATGGCGGTTGGCAAACAACCTTTGGTGCATTACCGCCACCAACTGCTTGATTTCCTCCTTCAATACCGGCAGTAATACCGCAGATCGTCACTAGGAGGCGAGGAGCCGATGAACCGAGATAGCGTGATGTGTAAACGGTTGTCAGAACCGAGATCGGCCTGGTTAACTGATCCAAGCTCGGACCGGACTCAGCATGGATCGGTTTTTTAAGGGTAGTGTAAATGGCGTATTTGATTCATATATAATAATAATAAAAAAACATCTTTCATACTAAAATGGGATTCATGAGCATTAATTTACATTTATTTTTATTTTTATTAATTTATTTTTTACAGTGTCCTGTCTGGCAATCATTTGCTCTGTTCGAAAACCTAGGACGCATCCTTAGAAGGCCAGATTCGAAGGGCGATTAAGTCATAGCGCGGCGCCGAGGTCTGGTCGGATTCCAAGACTCCTCGTTATGCGGCCTTAAAATGCGTCCTTCTTTTTACCCGATTTGAAGGACGGGTCCGATGTATCCTCGCTATCCTTGGTTTACCCAGAATTCATTGCGAGACCAAGCAAGCCGGCTGCTCAGTGATCAGAGGAAAGGTTACTTGGCGCCGAACAGTGGTGGAAATTGGAAGTTCAGTTTAATATAATCCAGTCTGTGAATAGTTCCATCTGAAATGAATGAAAATAGTTGTTTTAATGATTATAGAGTCAGATATGTGGCGGTAATGTTTGATTTATCTAAAGGTTTTTATCTGTTACTGTGGAAATGGGTTTGGCTGTAATTTAAGGACAGATTCTAATATATCTGCAGGGTGGGGATTATAAATCTGATAGGAGTTTTATCTTTTTATTGCTGTTTTGCACAATATGCTTAACTACGTTTTTTGTTGTTGAATATTAGATAGAATAGAATTTTATAGAATAGAAAATCCCTTTATTGTCCCACAATGGGCAAATTTACAGCAGCAGAAAGATTATTGAAAATAGTCACACAAATGAGGACCTTAGAAAAATCTATAAGAATAACATAATAGGGAAGAGTTAAAATATAAACAATAAAATACTGTAAAGTGTTTAAAACTGGAGAATTAATAACCAATATGCAGCTATGGACATTTTTACAGTAATAGATATTTGAAAATAGCAGCAACATCAGAGATGTGCAGAATGACAGCAGCAGGTTATTTAACTGACTAAAGTTTCTATCATTACATTTGATTTGATTTGTTCCTGCTCCCGGTGGTTGGAACCTTTATTCCACTCTGGATTCTTTTCAGTCTTTGTTCACTTTATAATAAAAAAGAAATAAATAAACAAACAGTTTTGAAAACTTCGGTTTTCATTCTTTTCCTGCTTTGTGTGTCAACTTTCATGGTTGCTAAGCAACCGCCGAAGGGTGGACCTGTTCGAATTCACAGCCAAAACTCCTCCGGTCTCCTTATTTTCACGGACTTCAAAGGATCCAGTCTAGGTAGGCGGCGTCCTTGGAGGATGCAGCCCAGGTTTTCGAACAGAGCCATTGTCTTGATGCTACAAAGAGCCCAACAGATTTTACTTTCACAAGTGGAGCAGTATGGCATTTCCATCTTCCTCCACTTGTTTAATGCATATAAATTGCTTTATTACAATTATGCAGGGAGTTTTACAGTTTATATGGACACTGCAATGTAAATAGAGCAGAAAAACAGAAGAAGAAAAGGAAAAAAGAAAAGAAAAGATGAAAGAAAGAAGAGATAGAAAGGAGACAATGACAAAACATTTTCAGTCTGCTTCATCACCTGTAACGAGATGAAAAAAGAACAGCACAACCGAAAGACATGGTACGAGATATACAATAAATCAACACCTTGAAACTATCGCTAAAGTAATATTATTAAGTCTGACATGTACTCTGTGTTACCTGAATTTACATTTAAATTGATGATGGTTTATTGATGGTATGATGGTAATTCCTCAGTCATGTTCCTATTAACAAAAAGGTATCCCTGTAATACATGCAGACACCATGATGGCGCGGATAACTTTCCAAACTGAGCCATTATTATTGCATTTAAGGACAAGATGAGTCCTGCAATAAATGGGTGATTTTTTTAAGCATTTGTTTGCTTTTTTTAAAAAATGAATTACACGCTAGTTAAAGCTAAAATAGCTGCTCTATTAAAAAATGCCATGATAGTTGCAAAGAGCTTAGCATACTGAGAGGATGGCAAGTTTCAGAAACAGGCAGCTGGAGAGACACTGCCAGAGATTTAAGCACAGCAGCTTACAAAAACAGGAAAACTGTATTATAATGCAAGGTTTATGTAATGTAAAAATGTATCAAACCATGATAAATAATTTTATATATAGATCATATAAATTACAATGATAACATTAAATATACGGCTGCACAAATTTACACACTTCATACCAATCATGTGTGGAAACATAAATTCATTTTAGCCTGTAGTTGGAGTCTGTCAGCATGGCAGAATTTAACCAAATCTCTCAGATTAACTTCCTCATACAGTCCATCTGTTCTTAAAGATGTAGACCTACTTAAAGTCTCTATTGTAGGTCTTCAAAAATGTTAACTTTCTCTGAATGAAGTCATCCTTTTGTTGGTTTCGACGTCCAGCTGAAGGTAAACATTCTTTATCTTTAGCTTACTTGCAGACATCTGAAGTTTTTGTCTCAAAAGTGACTGGAAATATATGATCAGCTTAAAATGCTTTATATTCAAATGGATATCAGGCAGTAAAGGTCTCTCTTTATATATCAGATATCTAAATGTTCCTTATGTTCCTAACAGAGCACTTTGCTCTCAATCTGCAGGTTTACTAGTGGTTCCTAGATTTTCTAAAAGTAGAATGGGAGGCAGATCTTTTAGTTCTCAGGCTCCTCTCTTGTGGAACCAACTACCAGTTTTAGTCCGTGAGGCAGACACCCTGTCTACTTTTAAGGCTAGGCTTAAAACTTTCCTTTTTGATAAAGCTTCTAGTTCTAAAGCTAGTTATGCTGCTATAGGCTTAGACTGCTGGAGGACATAGGGACCCCTTTTTCATCATTCTGCTTCATTCTATCTCTATTCTCCCACTCTGCAGTATCATTCAGTTCAATCCCTAACATTATCCTCTCTCTGCTTTTTCTCGTCCTTCTAAGACCAACCTTTCAGAAACATAGACAGGTATGGGGCATTACAGATCAAAAAAAAAGAAGCCAAGTGACCCCCATTCCAAAGGGGTGGACCCCTTTGTCTTAAAACATGGAAACTTAATTTTGAATACACGGAGTGTATACAAAATGACAATAAAAGTTATCTAAGTCTAATTCTAGCAAATGTTTCAGGTAAGGTGCATGTGTGCGAGTGGGAGTGTTGGTCTAGTGGTTAGAGCAGTGCGCTTGTGCTCTGAGAAGGTTGCAAGAACCCAGTTTGATCCCCACATCCTCCACTCTGGGTTCCTGAGCAAGATCATTAACCCCTGAATGCTCCCCATGCGCCACACAATGGCAGCCCTCTGCTCCCCAAGGGGATGGGCTAAATGCAGAGAGTGAATTAACACTCAATAAAAGAGATTTACATTAAATTATTTTCCAGTAACGAACTGGGCCTTTGTTACATGACTGTTGCCATAAGGTTCTGCTTGGTTCTTGTGTATGAAACGATTGAACATTATCTTGAATATAAACACAGGTTTGGTACAACCAGGAATAAAGAAAATAGATAAAAATCCTTATTTCAGTACGTTTTGTGGAAATAAGGCAGAAGAGGTTGCGGGCTGCACCCTGTGAAGCAACACAAACAGGCTCAACAGTTTCTGTCAGACCAGCAGTACTGGAAACCAGTGGAGGGTTCCAACCATTGCAGCATTAATACCATTGAGGATTGGTCTGAATTTCTGCAGGAAGCAAGGAAGAAAATATAAACTCTAAGAAAAACACATACTTATATGTACTAAGATCTGATCTAGCATAAATATTTTTACAGGATGCAGTAAATGTAGGTTTGACTGATTTTAAAGGAAAGTTTAAGCACCTGCATCTGTCTGAGTTTACAGATTGAAAGTGTTGAGAAAAGGAAGGCCAGAGACTGTTTTAACAGGGAAATTATTATCTGGCATCAACATCATGTGTTTGAAACTATTATCAAGTGTATGAATGTCTCCTTTTCCTGTTTTCCTTTTTGCTTCTCTGACTGCAGAAGCATTTAGATGCTGGACTGTTTTACTTTAGTTAAGTGACAGGTTGGGACCAGAAGCCCAAGGATGACATGACAGCTGCGGGTTTAATAAACATGATCTGATGAGGTGGATATAATTCAGCTGTAACCAGAGCAGTCACAGTTTGCTGCCAACGCTGGCAGCCTGTCTCCTAAAGTGACACTGGATCCAGAGCAGAACAGCTTCTGTACATGCCGGGGTCCAGGTTCCTGCTGAACCCACAGACAGGACTGGCAGAGAGACAGACGCTTTCTTCTGACTCGTCCTGCTTCAATTCAACTGATGAAGACAACCTGATCGGGTTCAGGACGCTCTCTGAGGCGGTGCGGCCTCGTATCAGCTGGCGGGTCACCCGGCTTTGACAGCAAACAGGTCGAGATCTGGTTGACAAAAAGCTTCTATCTCATTTCCTAAGAACCGAGCTAACGCACAGAAAGGTGGCCGTCCTCAAGTTGTTCTGGAAGCTTAGTGAAATAAGGCTAAACTTTGAGAATAAAGTGAGACATAATAATTATAAATTATTATGTACAATTAGTTAGTTGATGTAAAACATTCTGTACACAAACACATTTTAAGGTATAGATGACAATCTTTTATTTTGTGGATCATCTAAATTAGTGGTCCTCCTAATTGGCAATCATTCTGGTGATATGCTTACGTAAGGTCGCTGTAGGTACCAGACCTGCTCGGGGCCCCGCCCCTTCTTATGACGTCAACATATAGCAACTCCACTCTGACAAACTGTATTGCACCCGTTTCTTTTTTTTTTTTTTTTACTTTTTCTTTTCAATAACAATTTTTATATCAACACATACATATGTCCATCCCTGTCCAGAGATGGCAAAAGTACTCACTTTCCGTACTTGAGTAAAAGTACAGATACTTGTGTTAAAAAATACTCTGGTAAAAGTGGAAGTACTGATTAAACTTCTTTTCTCAAGTAAAAGTAACAAAGTACAGGCTTGTAAATTTACTTAAAGTATAAAAGTAAAAGTACAAACCACTTTTTTCATGCCGTTGCCTACATTTTAAATGGATGTCTGCCAATAGGACTAGATCTCCGTTGTGTTCATTTTCAATCATCTCGTCGTCCATGCTACTATGCTAACGCCACCGCCACCAAGCTGCAATGATTTGCCGCCAATGAATACCGCCGAATCTGTCGATTCATCTTGTAGCGGTGCGTCAAATGCAACGTAGATTCCCATCCAATTAGATTGAATTGGGTATTGATGACGTGAAAAATAATAACGGTAACTCCATTGAAATGATTCAAAACTAAAGTAGCGAGCCAATTTTTTTAAAATGTAAGGAGTAGAAAGTACAGATATTTGTGTAAAAATGTAAGGAGTAGAAGTAAAAAGTGGCCATAAAAATAAGTAGTAAAGTAAAGTAAAAATATCAGAAAAATCTACTTGAGTACAGTAACGAAGTATTTGTACTTCGTTACTTCCCATCTCTGTCCATGTCACATCTCACAATTCACTTCTTAATATCTTCCTATAGATCATTTTAGACCTTTCACTTGCATCAGACATACAGACTGTCTATTCCAGCTCCGTTAACAGTTATCCAGGGGCTATTGAAGGAGAAAATAACAAAAAGAACCTCCAAAAACGACAAATAAAGGTGCATTTCCTTCAGATAGACACTAGCCCATGCACCCGTTTCTTAAGGATCAAATCTCTTTTGGATTTACAACATATTATTACCCATTATATTTTTAAATTTCATTCATTTCAGGCAATCTAAAGTAGCCGAAAGAAGAAAGCAATCCTTGTCAGTCTTGAAGGAAAGTACTGCCTTTGAAGACAGACAGCTCTGCCATTTAAACAAAGTGACACAAAAATTTATTTTCATTCTTTTTATTAAGATCTGAGGGCAGGGAAGAAAAAAATTGGTACGTATTAATAAATTACATTAGTAGAGATTTTAGACAAAAATAAAATAAGTTATTAGAAAATGTAGGTTGTTGTTGACACAAAGTTATAAGTGGTGTAGCTTAATATGGCTAACTGGCCGAGCTAAAAGAGGCTAACCTGTTAGCTACTGAGCACAGCTAGCCACAGCGCTACCTAGTTCTCTTCCTTTATATCACGGTCTAGCCGTTACTTTGTTCACCAGAAACATATTTTTTTCAATTTTGTTATCAATCGGGTAAAACTTCATAGATCATCAGACAGGCTAACGCTACATATGATCCCGACTCGGCACATGGACCCTGCATGATTATTATCGTTGTCTAGGCGACCACAAGGTTTGACATCATGTGGCAACATTCAGCCAATCATGTAGCGTAACGTCACTGGCAGGAAGCAGGACCCAGCAGATCTGGTAGCTACAGCGCCCTAAGTAATCGTCCCGTTAGCTATCTTTTTCTGCGCTCTTTCAGGCGTATATCTGTGGTAAGCTACGGTTTCAGACAGTCATTGAAGCTCACCTTTCTAACAGCGGTTCTTTGAAAATGCCGAAGGTCGTAAGAGAAAAAAATGTCTACGAAGTTTATGAGAAGAAAAGAAAGGCCTCAGAAGAGGCAGACACATCTCCGAATGCTTTGCGCAGAGCTCTCCTTACAAAGCATTATGGTATTCCATTATGGGACTAATAACAAAGATGGAGCAGCCGCCACACGGAGGAGGAGGAGTTGCGTGATCCTGAAGGTGGAGAAGACCAAGGAGATCATGGTGGACTTCAGGAAGAACCGGCCTAACCACGCTCCACTGCTCATCAACATCAGCTGTAGAGGTGGTCAGCAGCACCACTACAGAAGCACCATAGAGAGCGTTCTGAGCAGCTGTCTCACAGTGTGGTGTGGAGGCTGCAGCGCCTCAGACTGGAAGAAGGTGAGAACAGCAGAGAGGATCATTGGGGCTCCTCTTCCCTCCATTAAAGACATTTCAACCCAGCGCTGTGTGTCCTGAGACCGTGACATCATCAATGACCCCTCACCCCCCCACCATGGACTCACAGACTCTGCATCGCACTGATAAAACCAAACGAAAACACTGCATATTTGCACCATATATAATAATGCTCTGAACTTCCACATCAATGCGTTTTGCATCATGTTTTTTTCTCCCACACTGTTTGCATTTGATCACTGCTGCACTTTATGGAATAGAAAGGTTCATTTCACCACTAAGCTGCTGCTCATTTACCGTCTGAAAGCTGCAAAAAACAAAATTTCCTTTTGTAAACAACATGTGTATACAAATGGCAAAAAAAAAAAAAATATCTAAGCCTAAGTCTTATTTTTTTGTGAAATCCGATTCTTTTGCATGGTTATTCACATTTCCAAATATATGCGACTCAAGTATCGCGAATGCGCAGTATAGGATGCAATAACGTCACAAGCAAGTGCTTTAACAACACAATCTTTTCAAAATGGTTGAAAATAAGGTTTACTCTCCACATTATCGTCCTCCATGGTTGTTTATTTTGTTCCTTCTCAGTAAGATGCAGAATAGTGACCTATGTTGAGTAGGGATGGAACAGTTTATGAAAACCGTCCGAACCGTTCGGTTCGACTGTTTCGGTTCGGTTCGCGTGTGTTGCGTTCGGTTCATGCGCTGCTCCTTTTTCTCATAGGCGAAGCGTTTACACTCCAGAGCAGAAGTTGGCGGTACTGCGACCAAAGCCAACCACCAGTAGTAAACGAGAAGAAGAAGAAGCGAAGCAGCGTAGCCGGGTGTAGCAGAAAAAAATCAGTTGTTGTGGAGAATTGTGTGGGTATGGCGAGTGGGAAAGAACAGGAGTTGGAAGACGCGCCAGCAGCACTTTATAGGTCTGCTGTATGGGACCACTTTGCATTTAGAGTGACCTACGATGACGGCGGGAAGAAAGCTGTGGATAAAAGTGCAACAGTGTGGAAGCATTGTGCAACACGTTTTGTTTATGCTAACAGCAACATGACCAACATGTCATGCTAACAATCAACATATACCGCACCGAAAACCGTGACCACGAAACCGTGAACCGAACCGTGGATTTTGTGAACCGTTCCACCCCTAATGTTAAGTATTAGTGGGGATCAGGTCGGATGAATGCGACCTGGCTTTGAGGATTTTACAGGTTGAAGGAACCAAGTGGATTTATTTTCTGCATCTCAAGGCAACATCACTGCGTACAAATGGTTTGTGCAGATGGAGGTGTTTCTCTGGTAGAGAATCATGTGTTCCCATTTGTTCTTGATAATAACCAGAATAACTTGGTCCAAGCAACAACTTTTTTTAAATCAAATTTGTCAGGTTTGGTCAATGTTTGTAGAGGATCCCAATGCATATATGTTTTTTTTTTTTTTTTTTTTGTAGGTTTAAGGATGAGGTTGGTGCAACAGAAGCATAAATCCAGACTGAACAGTCATGGAACTCAGAAACCAAAACAAGGAGACAGTTGTGAAGGAACATACGTACAAAATTAACAGAATCAGCTAGAAAAGCTATCAGCTAAACAGCAGCTAGAAAGGAGCTAAGGGGAAAGGAAAGGGACACTCCGGCTTCTTCCCACAGTCCAAAAACATGACTGTTAGGTTAATTGGCTTCTCTAAATTCTCCTTAGACGTGAGTGTGTGCGTTAATGGTTGTTTGTCTCTCTGTTGCCCTGTGTTGGACTGACGCTCTTTCCATGGTGTACCCTGCCTCTCGCCAGTAGACAGCTGGAATAGGCACCATCACCCCTCGCCACCCCACTTGGGATAAGCGTGTCAGAAAATGGATGAATGGATGGAGGATGACTGGTCCCAACAGTGCAAAATCACAATGAAAACAACAAACAAACAAAGCCTGACAAAAAATACCGCATGGCGGGCTGGAAACGTTAGCTGAGGCCTACAGCTACTAAAGACGGCAGTGCACCTGGTCAGGATGCATCCTCTGTGGTGGTGATAGACGAACGAGAAGAGGGGCCTTAGGGCTCATGCCAAACATGTCAAAACTCACCATATTTATAGGCGCTCCAACAGCCCAAAAATTAACAAGGCCAAAATAATTATAAAAGGGCAGTATCCAAACTCCAAAGTATACTAAACAAGTCATTTAACTACAGTAGTAGCCATTCAAAAGGTCCCCATTTTCCTTGATGGGCCCTTGGCCGGACATTGGCTGGTCCTCCACCAATTCCTGTTTAAACATCAATCTTTGTACTTAAATATTCTTTCTGTCATGATTCGTGGACATAAAGATCTAAAGAGAAGCACCATCTCCTGGTCAAACCCTGTAATTGAGTGAAAGGGTGGAGTTCAGAAGGTCAGTGGCTGGAATTTGAAGGGGATATTGCTGGGAGTTGCAGAGAAGTGGGCTGCCATTCAGCTCGCATTTGACTGGGTAAGGCCATTTTGAATGGCTGTTACTGTAAAGTCAATACCAATACAATACTAATCTAAAAAAGAAAAATGAACAAAAATGATTATGCGCCCAAAGCACATAACATTGGAAATCTTAAAAACTGGGAATATTTTTTTCTAGCATGTTTTTTAGAGATGCTGTGTCTTCAGGACTCACAATAGTCTCTTTATTCTTTTTATCACTGTTGGTCTGTGAAACATTCATTTTGAGAAACATCCCTTAAGAGAAAGTGTGAAAAAAAAAAATATATGTATGACTAGCAGCTACAGCCTTCATTTAAAAGGTCTCTTTCTCAACAGGAATATTCATTAAATGAATCTCTTCTGCTGTTTACTCATTTGAAATGTTAAGCTGCTCTGGTAATCCTCCAGCTCTGCTAGGAATCTTTAATGTTGCCTGAAATCTCCCCCATTAGGGCAGCAAATGTCTGCATGCACATTTGTGCCAACGTTGGTATCCTTATCAGCTTTACGCCCACATCCTGTGCTTTTTCCAAGTGCAGTTTTAGCAGAGATTTGGACCATGTTCTCATAAATAATACAACTCTCTTTGGCTATACTTAGCTGAATCATGCATCTTGTAGAGCGGATAAGTTTCCATGCTGTGTGGTAATGGACGTACGTTTGGCCGGCTGCTTGAGGTGGAGTACAGGCACTAATGTTGCTAGGAAATATTGGGGATGCTCTTACAAGTGGAAGTCATCTTTAATTTAAAGACTCATGGAGAGATTGTTAGTAGCAAGAATATTACTGGTTAATGAAAATGTTCTTGTCTGTTGGCAGACTGGAGAAAATCACTTCCAGGCAGAGAAGCTACTAAAAACTGAAGATGAGGTTCGGTCAGCAAGGAATAATCAGTCGCTCATTATTTATACCCAAAACTAATACGTTTGCGTGGATTTAAGTAATGTAGGATTAATCAATTAAAATATAAAAATGATAATTTTCATTGTGATCACTGAGTCTGGGAGCGGCCATTTTAGCCCAAATATAGTAGCCCCTCCGTCCTGCCATCTTCCAGCAGTGACGTCACGGTGCGGTAAGCCTAGCGCCATTCTCCCCGCTTTCCAAGCTAAATCAATGGGAACTACTAGACACATCTGCAATCAACAACAATTATTGAAGATTTCCAGAGGACTTCACCATTGAAATTCACCAGAGCTATAGTGAAACTGACAATGCCCACGTGCATGGCAGCTGGATGCTGGAATACATCGGGTAAAAGTGGAATAAAAGAGTTATTCCACCTTTCTGATTCCTGATCCTCCACGGACGGGTTGGTCGTTGGATCGCCAACTTGAAGAGGGAGGATTTGCCATCGAACTTCTGGCCAGAGAAAAAACCCGTAATATGTAGCCAACATTTGGAAGAAGAATGTTTTCAAGATGACTTGGATAATAGCGCGTTGTGACAAACACCAGATACAGCACTGGGACTTGATCAACAGCCGATACCGCACCGTGACGTCACTAACCAGTAGGTGGCAGTAGTGTTCTTTGACAAACATGGATGCCTCCAGTAAAGCACATTCACATGAAAATTACTCTGAATTAAAAACACTGATCATTTATTGAACAGGATGGAATCATTTCATATTACTATTTCCACCATATACTGAAAACGTCGGAGAAGCCCCCGCCACTGTCCCGCCTACAGCTATCGTCTTCACTTATGGGCTAAGAGCTGTAAGTCAAAGGCTTCCTGACACTAAGGCCCCGTCCACACGAAGTCAAACCCTGGCCTAAATTCACAAATTTTTCACCAAACCAGCCTCTCATCCATACAAAGCCGGCGTTTCGGGGGTCTGTAAACGATCTTTTTTTTATTCAGCCTTCAGAGTGGGAAGATTTTGAAACACCGTTTCCGCGTTTCCATCTTTAAGGTCTGACCGCATTTTTTTTCTTACACGCATGCGTCATAGCGTCGCCTCTAAACACGCATGCGCGACACAGTATCACAACGACAATGGCGCCGTACTGTGTTGAATGGTTGCTGCTCATGCTACTCACCCTGCTGTCGGGCTTACAACAGAATCTTCTTCTTCTGGAATATCTCCAGGAAGAACAGAGCAATATCGACGACATAGTTCAGCACCTGAATTTGACTGAACCACGAAAATGGACCCGCAGGGCAACCATGTATAAATATTAGTGCGCATGCCCAACATTTCGTCGCCTATTTTTGCTTTGGCACCACAGCGCCACTTACAGGCCTGGCATACATTTTGCAGCGTTTTCATGCATTCGTGTGGAGGCTCACATTTATTTTACGTCTCCGTCTTTACGACAAACGTTCTGGAAAATATTAGCATTTCGTGTTCGTTTTGACTTTGTGTGGACGGGGCCTAATAGGGGGTTTTCATGTGACGTCGCGCTCACGTGACTACTCAGCGCGTCCGCCATATTGGGTGGCAGCCTTAGGCAGTATTGACAGTGAAAATTGGTGAAATCGTGTGTAATTGTTGGTTGCACGGCCCGTGGAGGTGGAGATCAACGCTCTTTCTATCGCATACCAGCCGTAATCGTGAATCAATGTGAAAAAACAAAACAGCTATCTGAACAACGCCGTCACCTATGGCTGACACGGATATCCAGGTCCGATTTGGACGGTGTTAAGCTGGAACACGCCAGAGTCTGCAGTGCTCACTTTGTCACAGGTAATTAACTGTCAAGCATTTAAAACATGTAAGAATATATTAATAATAGGGCTTGGGCGTCATGACGTATTACTTTCCGTGGCCGCAATGTTGACCGTCTCCGCCGCCGCTACTCAGACTACTGCCTATGACCACCGCGTACTGGACTCCCTCTCTCTGCCGTGTTTTAATTTGATTAATTTCACCTTAACTTGATTTCAACCAGCGGGAAAAGGCTCAAATATGTGAGAAACCCGGAGGGTTTAGGGAGGTTTGGCATTTAACGTTACTAACCAAACCTTTGAAACACATAGCAGCTAGTTAAAAGTACATTACATGCCTGAGTGGTTGTTAGCACTAACCGTTAGCACTGTTTGCTGGCTTTATGAGCTGCAGCTCCTGAACCCATCCATTCGTAAACTGCACATGAGACTCCAAGGACTTGTAGCTTTGGAACTGTTCGCGCACCGCCGGCCGTTAGCCACCTAGCATAGCGAGCCCTGCGTCGGATTGTTTACATTTTTACCATCTTATTAAAACTCACCCGTCCACGTATGATGGCGATTTCCTTCATGTACATCACTTCGACATCTCGTACCCAACCAGATGTGAACTGGTTGTGAGCCTCTAGACCCTTGTACGCTCTCATTTCCTCCAGAGTGTGCAGAGGGTTTTCACTGAACACCGGGTAATGAACTATGTTACCGTGCTCTACATTTGGCCAATCATCTGGATTAGTGCTAAACAAGGCACCGTGGAGGGCATAGGGGTCCATATGGTCGATCACGGAACATTTCCTCAGATATGTTCCATGATCTGGTGGCTCTAGCGTGCTGGCGTACTTATCTATTCGCGACATGATATATTTAATATACGATAATATGCCACCCAAGATGGCGGACCAGAAGCTGGCCAGTGACGTCACTGAAAACCCCCTATTCCCCTGTGACTGTGTCTGCAAGGCCCAATCAGGAGGAGGCTTAGAGGAATTGTTGGCCTCGCTGAATAGGCGAGTTCTTCTGTTCCTCTGTAAAGTGGTCTGATAGTAAAGACACAACAGTTGGTGGAATCCACATTTTCTAAACCGATCCACTGGCAGAAGGATTGTCTGCAGTTTCTTCTGCCAGGAGTCATTGGTTGGAAATAAACTGTAAAAGTATTAATTTTCAGTGAACAGAACAAAAACAAAAACAAACGAAAGCCTTGATGGAAGAAACCCAAATGTGGAGGGAGGCCAGCAGTCACAGCTTATAGATCACAGGATCAAAGTTGTAAATAGTAGGAATTCCCACATCTGCCCCGGCTGAAGAGAAGATGTTAGAATATTTGTTCGGTTGCATCCCAAAGAGATCTTCTGATGCTTATCAGTCAGGGTCACTCTGTCCGCCTGCAGCAGACTTTGGGTTAAAGGCGATGGACCGGACTGGACTGCTTACCAGTCAGATGCAAAACAAAACATACCCAACATACACCCAAGGCCAATCTAGAGATGCCAATGGATGCCATGAACTAACAGTAATGTGTTTAGACCAGAGAGAACCCACATATGCACAAGGAGAACATGCAAACAAAAAGACCCTAGGCCAGGAAGTGAAGCAAGGACTTTATTGCTAAAAGCAGCAAGGCTACAAACTGAGGGACACTGCAATTGGAAAAGAGTAAGACAGGTTATGGAGTGTTGGACCAGTGGGTTAGAGCAGTGCGCTTGTTCTCTGAGAATGTTGCCAGTACCTGGTTCGATTCCCAACAGCTTGCAGTCTGAGTCCCTGAGCAAGACCCTAAACCCCACACTGATCCCAGAGTGCCGCACCGTGGCAGCCCACTGCTCCCGAGGCGATGGGTTAAATGCAGAGAGGAAATTTCTCCAGTTTGGGATTAATAATGTTCAATTATTATTATAACCTCCAGGGTTAACCCATGAGTGGAAACAAATTTCAGACGCTAACTTTTGATGATGCGTTTGGCCACTAAATGAAGATTTTAAACTCAACCAAATGCAGTCCTGCTCAAAGAACAGGGCCGTTAAACAGTCTGGATTTAATCCAGCTGATAAATTCTAATGGAAATGAAAGAAATATAGCAGAACATTAAACTGCGTCCAGAAAGCTGATCTAACAGCTGCTACATGTAAGAAGGTTAAAACCTTTAAGAGGTCAGGCTGAAGATGTTTTTTTCTTTCGATCTTAAAAAGAAACATGACTAATAAAAACTTAATGTCATGAAGGTTTTTTTATGTATAAGGATGATGTTGAGTGGCTTTCATGAATAGTGCTTATTTATATGTGCCACAAAAACATATTTTTCAGTATTGTTGTAGATTACCTTCATAATGTGAATTAATCTAATTATTTTTAAGCATAGTTTAACTGGATGCTGACCTGTTAATATCTTTGCTGGGAAAGAGGAGTAATAAACCATCCATCCATCCATCCATCCATCCATCCATCCATCCATCCATCCATCCATCCATCCATCCATCCATCCATCCATCCATCCATCCATCCATCCTTGTCATGAGCAAGGACAGATGAACCCATTATTCAAGGAGAGACAGTCAGTAGGAAAGTTCAAAAAGTTTATTAAACAAAACAAAAGCGGAGCTGTGGCTCGCGGACACTGCAGGCTGGGGGGGGGGGGGGGGGGGGGGGGGGGGGCACTGCCCAATCTCAGACACTCTGGTTTGACAGTCCAGACCAAGAATGTCCCCAGTGCTGCAGTCCCAGAGGTGATGCTGGAAGCTGATCCTGGTCAGGGATCCAGAACAGACAGGAACAGACAGGAACAGGATCCAGACTTCCAGGCATCCACAGGCTCCCAGGAGGGTTCAGAGTCTGACTGGGACCAGAAGCATGACCAGGTGGTCACGCACAGGAGCAGACAGGATCAGGTACAGATGAGCAGGCTCAGTGGAAGAGGGTAGCTGAGACAGGACGTAGGAACCAGAACTTGATGCAGGACTTTAAACTGGTCTCCTCCCTGGAGCCAGGCTTACTAGATAAAAACTGAACCTCCCCACATATTGTGCCAAAAACCCAGAGAACTCTGCGGGGGAGGAACAGTGGACGATCAGGAGACGAGACAAACACTAAAACCCTCTTTCCACTGGCTGCTAGGATCCAGGACATGAACCATGAACTAAAACTGAACAGACAGACTAACAGAAAGACAAATAATGTTCTGGCCCTGAATGCTCAGGCTGAACTGAATATAAACCAGAGGAAACAGGTGAGAGGAATAAATTATAATTGAGGCAGGGAGGGAAAAACGACAGGTGAAAGGAATGACTAATTAAGGGAGAGCAAACAGGCCAGATCATGACAATTTTCTTACACGCTTGTCCCGAGTGGGGTGAGTAATAAATTAATTAATTCATAAATTTCCATGTATTTAATAACATCGATATTTTCTGTGCCGGTTTCTAAACCTTTTACATACAGCCAGCGTACCTGGATTGGTTGAACTGGGAGCCCAGCATCTCTGCCTTCCTCCAGTGAAAAACAGACAAAAAAATTCATCTCATTTGATGTAATTTAGTCATCAAAGTAAAACATTGAAATTCTCAGCAGGAAGACGCCAGCAGTTGTTCCTGTTGTCATCCTGACTTTTCCACAGATTTACCTTGACAACCCTGAACCCGTCATAAACATGAGGAGTTCTACCGTGGAAATCTGACAGTGAACTCGTATCTGCTTGGTTGTTTTTCTTTACCAGCAACCTGATAGGAATAAGAAATTGCTGTTACACTTGCTGCGTGTTTATAGAACAGCGAATTAAACAGCGTGGATTATTGAAGTTGAGGGGAGGGTATCTATTAAGATTGCTCTGAAAGAACCAATGTTAGCACATAAAGATGCACAGCAAAGAGTTTAGACATGATTAAATTTACACATCAATGCAAAGCAACTCCATGGTTAAAGCTTGCTTCATGACAAATGTTTTTCCAGTTCATAATTAACGACCTCAGAGTTCAATTCAGACAGAAGGAAATGAACGATCTCACGTTCATAGTTCACTTATTCATGAACAATCTAAGTTCCTAAAACCATAAATGAACTAGTTCGAGTTAATTTATGTAAATGAACTCCACAGATCGAGATTCCAGCTTTCAAAAACCTGCAATGCAGCAATTGAGTTGATCCCTTCCTGCTATCATCCCAGCGCCAAACCCCATACAGTGGAACAGAAGACCTCGCCAGGCCATTCAGCCAGGCCAACAATTCCCTCTAACGACCCCCCTTTCAGAGACATAGACAGGTATGGGGCATTGCAGGCTAACAAAGAAGCCAAACGACCCCCATTCCAAAGGGGGGGACCCGTTCATCCGTTTCTATTTGCATGTTTTCTAATCTAAAACCAGGCTTTGTTGGCCTGCTGGATAAAACCTGGAACTCAACGCTATTTCTGACAAAATTTGAAAAAGCTTCCTGGATGGAAGAGAAACGTCTTGAAGCTTGGGAACAAAGTCCAGTGGATTGTTTTTTAACTTTCTTTTTTGGAATGACAATGACCTGAGTGATTGAGAGTCTTCACCAACAAAAGAGTATTACATTATCTGCCACACCTAATTACAGCAAAGACACCCAACAATGGTTAATTAGGTGACATTAGAATATTTCCCACGGCACACCTGACAGTCTCTCATGGCACACTAGATGCAAATCTCTGCTATAAACCAATGGGATGGAGGTAACACATAGGATGAAACTCAGGGATTTAATGATGGACAGTCATAAGCTCAGCTCTACCCTTTGAGTTTAAGTTTATTGACCTGGCACTCAGGAAAATGATGTGTGTTTAGAGACAGAGGCTGGACATCAGATCTGACCTGCATGAACCAACTTCAGCCGTGTATTGTTTGTTAGCGGCAGCTAGCATCTAGCAGCTTACTTTACACAAATGCTGCCATAAAATCCAGAGGAACATATACAGTATGAGTATCATGGTGGAGAAAAAACGAGTAGAAAAGGAATATGAAGCTCACTAGAGTGAAACTCGCTGCCTTGACAATTTTGCAATTTTGTGCTGAAAGCCCTAAAAAGAAAAGGAGACGACTTATTTGGACAAAGACATGGCTGAGCTAACGTGGCTACTACGGTCTGACAATTTGACAGAAAGAACTCCATTTCACTCATTGCACCCCCGCCATGCTGCTGGGTTTTCGTCTAAGAGGAAAACGTTTGTGCATGTGCACTAAGCGATTTGCCCATTTCAAACATGTTGGATTTTCTCCCGGCCTCACGATTCCTGGTGGGGAGGAAGTCGTGAGAGGCTGATTGCCCCTCCTTACTCCCTGTACACTACACCATGCACAAACAGGCTGAAAGTCGGCCTGATCCCCAGTGGGCCTCAGCAGATGGCCGCTCACACTGAGCCTGGTTCTGCTGGAGGTTTCTTCCTGTTCAAAGGGAGTTTTTCCTCTCCACTGTCGCTACAAGCATGCTTAGTGTGAGGGATTGCTGAAGAGTCAATGAGTCGATGCAATAAACTGGTTTTCCTTAGATAGAAAACTTTGAATCAATCTGACTGGATGATCTGGTGAACTGGAAAGTGACCTGAGATGACATGATGTGAATTGGAGCTATAGAAATAAACTGAATTTAATTTAATCTGAAAATTCTCACATGACTGGAAAATCGTCCCAAAAAGGGCAAAGAATGAGACGGTGTATGCCCGGCTCTAGAGACATCACAGGTGCGGTTAACCTTAGAATCTCAGAGAAAATAAGTTTTGTTGATAACTTCATCACCGGTTATGTTTAAACTGCAAATAAACACTTCTGATCAGGTTCTGACCTATTGTTGGTGGATCAAACCCAGGTTGTAAATTTACCTTGAAAATGCCTGAAGAAAGCTAATCCAGAGGCAAAAGAAAAGGAGAAGTCGGATTGTTGGAAATGGGAATGATGCTCAAACAAGCTGTGTGTTGGTAGATCAAAAGTTTAGAACTTTACCCCTAAAAAAAAATACACTCACCGGCCACTTTATTAGGTACACCTGTCCAACTGCTCGTTAACACTTAATTTCTAAGCAGCCAATCACATGGCGGCAACTCAGTGCATTTAGGCATGTAGACATGGTCAAGACAATCTCCTGCAGTTCAAAGCGAGCATCAGTATGGGGAAGAAAGGTGATTTGAGTGACTTTGAACGTGGCATGATTGTTGGTGCCAGAAGGGCTGGTCTGAGTATTTCAGAAACTGCTGATCTACTGGGATTTTCACGCACAACCATCTCTAGGGTTTACAGAGAATGGTCCGAAAAAGAAAAAACATCCAGTGAGCGGCAGTTCTGTGGGCGGAAATGCCTTGTTGATGCCAGAGGTCAGAGGAGAATGGCCAGACTGGTTGGAGCTGATAGAAGGGCAACAGTGACTCAAATAACCACCCGTTACAACCAAGGTGGGCAGAAGAGCATCTCTGAACGCACAGTACGTGGAACTTTGAGGCAGATGGGCTACAGCAGCAGAAGACCACACCGGGTGCCACTCCTTTCAGCTAAGAACAGGAAACTGAGGCTACAATTTGCACAAGCTCATGGAAATTGGACAATACAAGATTGGAAAAACGTTGCCTGGTCTGATGAGTCTCGATTTCTGCTGCAACATTCGGATGGTAGGGTCAGAATTTGGCGTCTACGACATGAAAGCATGTATCCATCCTGCCTTGCATCAACGGTTCAGGCTGGTGGTGGTGGTGTCATGGTGTGGGGAATATTTTCTTGGCACTCTTTGGGCCCCTTGGTACCAATTGAGCATCGTTGCAACGCCACATCCTACCTGAGTATTGTTGCTGACCATGTCCATCCCTTTATGACCACAATGTACCCAACTGCTGATGGCTACTTTCAGCAGGATAATGCGCCATGTCATAAAGCTGGAATCATCTCAGACTGGTTTCTTGAACATGACAATGAGTTCACTGTACTCAAATGGCCTCCACAGTCACCAGATCTCAATCCAATAGAGCATCTTTGGGATGTGGTGGAACGGGAGATTCGCATCATGGATGTGCAGCCGACAAATCTGCGGCAACTGTGTGATGCCATCATGTCAATATGGACCAAACTCCCTGAGGAATGCTTCCAGCACCTTGTTGAATCTATGCCACCAAGGATTGAGGCAGTTCTGAAGGCAAAAGGGGGTCCAACCCGTTACTAGCATGGGGTACCTAATAAAGTGTCCAGTGAGTGTATATATCTGCACTAAATGCAGATTTATTTGTCAGGCATTCACACTGATGTGCACCCCAATGCCAAAGCAATAATGTAGGATGTTCAGCTGCACAAGCAAGGTCTCCTGCAATGCTTCATCGCTGCAGAGGCGGTTGGAGAGTAATTTCAAATTTGCTGAAAGATGCTAAAAAGATTGGAACAAAAAAGATGAATTGGAGGATCCAGTTGCTTTACAGCTCATGTTTACTACATGCGTGTGTTTATTCACAGCAGCTTTCTAATCTCCTTTCCTTTAATAGAATTCCTATTACATTAAGAAAAGCCGCTTTGGTTATGAGAGCTGAGCTTGCAGACGGCTTTAGGGGAGTTTAAGGGGGCTGTGTTTCACCCTCGAGGAATCATGAAGCCAAAAAACATTATTTATTAATGTAGCATTAAAAATTGATTCACGTTCATTAGTTTATCTGATAACTTCCATCCACTTTGTATTCAGGGAGCAAATTTCATTTCCTTCCAGAAGATGCATTAGTGGTTTGATGCAATGAGGAATTAATACGCTTTCACAGATGACTAAATTAGAGTCAGCGTTGAACAAAGAGACAGCAGATTCAAAGCTCATCACCGGCCGCTGTGTGCTTAGTGAGGTGATCAAGCCGAGTAATGCTGGTTTTTACTTTTTTCATATGCGGCAATGAGCAATAAATAGTTTTTCAGCATTTATTAAAAACTTCAAACGCAAGCTTCACTGATCAAAAAGCTTTAATCACCACATGTAATGAGTGAAATTACGCCTTAAAATGACTTTCCAGCTGTTAACTATTTGAGAATTTAGCTGCCTTTCCAGAAATTAAATGTTTTATTGCTTGTTTTCTAAGAAAAGGTCCTATTCTTATGCCGATGGCTGAACTTATATCGTTATCATGTAACGGAAAACTCCGTGTTTCCACCTTAAAGCTTTCTCTCCCCTCAGATCACTCAGGAAAAACTCTGAAATGTGAACGAGATTCGAATGGAAACTGGTCTATTATTTATTATATATATTAGCTGCAACTATCGATCATTCAATCGATCATTCTGTTGATTATTTTTTTGATTAATTGATTATTAATTTGAAAGCAAAAGGTTCCTAAAGGAAACTGTTTACTAAATTAAATCGGGTGAAATTAAAACTTTTCCACTTCAGGATAGAGCTTATTGACAGACCTAAACTTTTTTTAAACTTAAAAAAAATAATTATATAATATATATTTATTTATGTTATTATATATTTTCTTTAAAATCTTGTTATAAATACCAGTGTTGTAGTACTGGAGATCGGTCTTGGTCTCGAGACCATTTTTTGATGGTCTCGGTCTCGTCTCAGACTTGACCGCATTTGGTCTCGGTCTAGGGCGCTGAGGACTCTGCATTTTATTTCAAGACCGGTCAAGACCACAACTGTGGAAATAACGCTAATCATCAGAATATTATCAGTTTCTTTAAGCTCCTTCTTTTTATTGGATGCTTGGATTCAAATCCAAGCAATAACCTCATAGTCTCATTGGTGAATGCAGTGAAGGAGATCAATCTATTTTTTCAACTAATTATCTGTCTCATAACATATTTCACAACTTGGTGACAGATATAGATTTATTTAAGAAAAGTTATATAATATAGCTTTAATCTGTATATGAGAGAGAAACAAGAGAAATGATTGGCTTTTTTTCAGTTTTACACATTGTTTTGAAATAGCACATATAAAAACAACATAAATGTTTGTACTGTTCATGAAAGGCAGAGAAAATACTATTTGGATCGACTTTGATTAATTGTTTGAAATTCTTTGATTACTACACAGAAGTACTAAATAAAGATGTTTATGTTTAGTCCAGTTCTGTGTGTTAAATATCTAGGTGTTTTTACTGTATGTGAATGTGGTTCTTTTAGATCAATTTTTGTGATTTTGATCATGTTTCACATTTTATTGTCACATACTGGCGCTGGTCTTGGTCTTGACTTGGTCTTGACTTCCCTCAGTCTTGATCTTGACTTGGGTGTTCAAGTTAAAAGGCCACCATTAATATCCAGTTTGCACATCAAGCCTCAAGATGGAGGAGCAGTTGCTGTCTTGACCATTATTATTTAGCATCTTGCACAACAGATAGCTGATGTCCAGTGGCAATTAGTGACAAATATCAAAAGGTTATCTCTATTTTTAAACAGAGAGTTAACTTTGGCCTAGTTGCTATGTTTGAGTATGCACGTACTTAAAATCTGGTTCTAGTTAAGAAAGGAATTCCTTTCAAGGGAAATACAGATTGTTCTGTCAAAAGTCCTGTGGCCCTGAAAACAGATAGAATCAGCCCAGTACTCATGTGTGCTAAAGATAAACGTTGTTGAACAGGTCCATCTAGAATAATAAAGCTGTTGTAATGATCCAGTCAGAAGACCCAACGTTTCAGCCAGAACACAGAATAGGGATTTAAACAGTTTATTAAAAACTCAGGACATCAGGAGCACATCCACCGTGGGTCAGGGATTTCTAAGGAGGGAGATTTAGGTTAGTGGCTTGAAGGAGTTCAAATAATGAAAAGCATGAAACCAACAAAACCACTAACCTTAAAAGAGTCCTCCCTTCAGCAGCATGAATAGAGCAGATTTCTCCTTAAAACTGTTGTTGGGTGGCCAACAGTTGGGTGGCTTGGAGCACAGAGGCAGGAATTAGGTCCAGGGGCCTGTTTCAATAAGGAAGTTCAACCAACTCTGAGTTAAAACTTGAACTCTGAGTTGACCTATCCTGAGATTGGAAAATCTGAGTTTTGGGTTTCAGAACAGCTGAAATGAGTTAGTTCAATCAACTCTAAATTGACTGACTCTGAGTTAAGCGCGTGCACCACAACTATAAAAAGCCATTATCAATGGAGCACAGATATTACGAGTCACCATGGCAACAGCGTCAGACAAAAAAAGGTGTGCATAGTTCTCACCGGCAGAACTGGATGTGCTTATGCAAGCATATGCAGAATTTGAACATGTATTTAAAAAAAAAAGCAACATGGCTGCAGAGGCGAAGGAGAGAGAGTTAGCTTGGGTGAAAATAGCTGCTCGAGTCAATGCGTAAGTTTACATTTTAATTACTTTTATACAGTGTTGGGTGTAATGAATTAAGTTACTTAAGTCATATAAATACTGTAATTAAATTATAGACTATAAAACAATAGTGGATTTAATATCAAATTTTAAAAGGTATATTTTGATTTGAACTTTCTCCCTCTAGTTACACACTTTGGTCAATTTAAGATTAATTCATGCAATTGAATATTGTTTATTTGAAAGCATTAGAAGGGCAGTTTCTTGTCTCTCCTTGTATTGTTCAAGTGGTTGAGGTTGATTTGGGATTTAGAAAGTAATTAATAAGTAAGTAAAACAAATTAGTAAGTAGACCAATACTTTCTAGAGACAGTAATTATTACATTAATCTAATTAGACTTGAAGATAAAATTTGTAGTTAGTAATTAAGAACTATTTTAGAGTAACTTACCCAACTGTTATAATATCAGAGGTGAAACTGGAAGAACAGTATTTTATTAAACCCAATTTAGTTTTCATGGATAGGTGCAATCCTGCAGGCATCAAAAGAACATGGCAGCAGCTGAAAATGAAATATAAAAACATACTTCAAGCAGGTAAGCCTTGAGCACATCATGGGAGTAGAGTAGCTACCTGGCTTTACAAACATTTGACATATTAAATGACTAAATGGCATTCAGTGTCTAGCAGTGCAGCAGCATTTTTGACATAGGTCTAAATGTTCATTCTCATTTGACTTATACTCAGCCAACAAAAAGAAGGCAGAGGCTTGTAAAACAGGGGGAGGACCTGCACCACCACCCCTGACAAATGCACAAGAGATGGCCCTGAGCCTAAATGCTGGAAGGCCAATGGCTGAGGGAATTCCTGGAGGGACTTCATCAGAGCCAGTCACTCCAGAAGATTTAAGTGCCTTCATAAAATGTAAGAGGTCTACCTACAGTGTTATTTTTTTTATGTAGACTAAATGTGATATTTCCATTTATATTACTTTGGGTTGGGTTTTTTGTTGGTCCCAACAGATTCGGATGGTAATATCTGCCTCTTGGAGCCTCCTGTCCCAACAGTACCCCATCCAGTTGTCAGGAGCCTACTCCATACACCATCAATTATGACAAATAGTATTATAAAGTGTACTCTATGAAATGCTCATCTTCACAGGATGATGGGGATGAAGAATCTGCTTCTGCTGCCACAGACAGGCCTAGAGAGGTAATTTTAATATTATTTGTCTACACATCAAACAATCTACACATTCACATTTATATGTGGAGTAGCCTATAGAATCCAAGTTTATATCTATAAATGGTCATTCTTATCTCTACACCCCAGAGTGTGGAAGAACAGCAGGAAGAAGGTCCATCAACTTCTGGTGCACAGATGGACACAGTTCAGTGATTTACAGTAAATGCCAGCTTCATTCTGAATTGTAGACTACATTCATGATGTGACTCTAATCTAATGTATTTTCAGTTGCCAGTTAAGGAGTTATATAGACTTCTTCTTATTAAAAAGATAGAAAAAAACAGCAAAGAACTTGTATACTTGGACCGCCAGATCCAAAAGGCAGATCTGGAAATCGACATTCTGAAACTAAAGCTAGAGGTGTGTGTATGGTCACAGGTGAATTCTAGGAAGTATTGAAACTATTTTAAAATCTTTTTTTTTTTTTTTTTTTTAGCAAATGAAGAACACCATATAAATTGCTGTGATTTTGTTTATTAATTAGTTTATTTTGTGGTTGCATCTGTATGAAATAAAGAACATCATAAATTGCTGTGATCTTGTGTTTATTCATTTTTTTTTGTGGTGGTGGTGGATATCATGTGTATTAATCTGAGAAGACATTGTGGCATATCATATCCCGGACTACCCTTCCATCCTGGAAATCTGCAGGGTTGATGGGCTCTTCCTCAGGGTCTTGTAATTGTAGGGCTGGGATGCATCCCCGATGTTATAAAGAAAACTTCCATTCGCAAAGAAACGTAAGGCAACGCAAAGAATAAGAGCACGGCCACGATGGTTGATGTTTCTGATGTAAGGATGGAGGAGATTATGGATGTATCTTATTGACTGTAAAGAAAAACGGTAACGCTCAAATAAAAATGGATAGGGATATGACAAAAAATCCACTCTGGGCCTCAAAATCCTTTCCCGACGTAAATGTAACTCCCTACGAAGTAATACAGCCTCTTCGTCAACAGGATCATCCATAAAAGGACATGCCATTTAATTTCCTTTGATGCGCTCTACGTGACTGAAATGTGTGCAATGAATATGTCCCCAAAGAATCAATGAGGTGTTTAAACACCACTTCCTCTTTAAAAAAGGGGAGGAGACCAAAATAAACTCTGGATTTTCTGAAGAAAACCTACTCTCGACCAGGTTAGGTTCACAGAGTAAATTCCCATGGTAACTGACTCTGAGTATAAGTTACCTCTCTTTCAGAAACGGGCTTGACTTACTCTGCTTTCTCAGGTTTAACTTACCTCCCTTTCTGAAACAGAAAACCTAGAGTTTCCCTCATTTCAGGGTTAACAAACTCAGAGTTTTCACTTAACCTCCTTTCTGAAACAGGCCCCAGGAAGCCAGACTCAGGCTTTAGTGAACAGGGAGCTTGGCAGGAGGCAGAAGCAATTATCTGGCCCTGTCTGCCTGCCACAGGCTGTCTTATAACTGCTTGAACACAGGTGAGAGACATTCTGCTGATTGCACTGCAGTGCAGCAGGCAGCAGCTGGAGATGATTGCTCACAGGGAGAGCAGAGCTGGCAGACAGGCCTGAATCATAACAGCTGTGGCTCCAGTTACAGGAGAACGGATGGAGCCTGCAAGAGTTAAGAGTTTTACCAAATAACCTCATTGACCGAGAACATTTACATGTTTATGAAGTAATTGTATATAGTGGCAAGACACTCTCTGATATTTTGAAGATCTCTGAAGGAAATGTACGTGATTATGAAGGCTGTTGATTAAAATAATCTTCCTATTTGGCACACAAGAGATTATTTTTATTAAATGGTTGTTTTTAAAATCAAGTCTCTCCAACATAAATAGTGTTGAAATCCAGCAGTTATCTCTCTTACGGGTTCAAAGTAGTTTCCTGTCCTAGACTTGAAATCTGGATATTTTCAGATTTAGATGGCTGAAAATGACAAACAAAAGACTGCTTTGTCACAACTGGTGGATTCTGGCAGTGGCATAGGATGCCCCAGGGAGTAACCAATGCTCCCAGTACTTTCCAGAGACCTATGCAGATGTGTCTGGGGATCTTCATTTAAAACAAATACTGGTGTTTCTGGATGACATTATTATTTCCACTGGCACTCTTGAGGATCACGATTAGTGCCTTCTTTGTGTTCTCAATAGACTGAAAGAATGTGGAATAAAGTTGTCCCCTGAAAAGTGCAAGTACTTCCAGTCTAGTGTACACTACGATGGCCATATAGTGTTCCAGAAGGGAGTTGAAACTGCCACGAGAAGATACCCTGTTAAATATCTTGGCAGTTCCCTGAAACCTTACTGAGCTTCGGTCTTTTCTAGGTTTTGCTGGATAGTATCGGAGGTTTATAAAAGATTATGCAACCATAGTCTTTCAACACCCTCACTTATGGCTATGTACCTGTTTGCCCGTCCTCCAAGGCCAAATTTGCTAATGCAAAGTTCCTAGATCCAATACAGTCCTTAGAAGATAGATGGACTAATGAGTGCCAAGTTGCTTTTAACACTGTGAGTGCAAAACTATCATCTGCACCTATGCTTGGCTTTCTAAATCCGAAGTTGCTCTACATTCTGCACATCCATGAAGGCAAAACAGGGATAGGTGCGGTGGTATACCAGCAAATAGATTGACATCTCCATGTTATTGCATATGCTAGCAGAGGACTATCTCAAAGTGAGTTTCGGTACCAAGCTGAAAAGCTTCCTTACATTAAAATGAAGTGTCTCTGAAAAGTTCCATGATTAACTTTATGGAGCTAAATTCTCACTGGTTACAGATAATGCCCCTCTTTCATATGTGTTGACATCTTATAAGTTGAATGCCACCAGCCATCATAGGCTAGCTACACTATCAACATGCCTCAAATTGAGGAGTGTGATTCTGGCGACTGCTTTGTTGAGAAGTTGTGTCCAGACAAAACGGCAGATCTAACACAACGTAGTTAATGCAATCTGCCAGAGAGGTATGTTGAGGGGCTACCATCAATCTGGGCCATTGCCATCTGGGCTATCTTTAGTCAAGTCCTCATTTCCCCTGCTGATGCATTTCCGGAAGAGTTCTGTGAAGAAGCATTGCATTGGCTACCGGTTATTTAATCTTGGTCAGTTGTCGACCTGAAGGATAAACAGCAAGCTGACCAGTTGATCCCTGAAATCATCCACCAGATCACCTCAGGAGATAAAAATTTGTTAGGAAGGAACTCTCTGAGCTTCTTCTGCTATTACGGAAGTGAAATCTGTTGGAGCCAGCTGATGGAGTACTGTATTGGCAGAGACAGGAAGATGATAACTTGTCCTACATCTGGTCCTGCCCCATGTTCTGTATTCTACTGTCCTGACGAGTCTCCACAGCTATTTAGGGAAGATGGGCATTGAGCGTACTCTGGATTTGGTCCAACAGCGGTTCTTTCGGGCCGAAGATGTCAACTGATGTAGTGACCTGTGACTCTTGCGTAAAACCTCGCCAGAGAAAGCACCTCCATTGGAGAACCTTCAAACTAGCTAAAATGTAAAACCTTCCTAACAGTTTAACCTGAAAATAGCAACACAAAAGACATTGATGCTTACTGACCACTTCACCAAGTATGCTGTTGCTTTTCCAACTGCGAACATGAAGGCTAAAAATATGATGAAGTGCTTATACACAACTTTGTGGTGTGTTACAGTATTCCAGAGCGCCTACATTCTCATCAAGACCTAGATTTTGAGTCTTGATTGATCAAAGAGCTATGTAACGTTGCTGGAATTAAAAAATCAGGTATCCCATTCAAGTGATTAACCGGGCTCTGCTATGCATGCTGGGAAAGCTTGAGTATGAGCAAAGGTCAAAGTGGAAGGAGTACCTTAAACAACTTGTCCATGCATACAATTGTACACAGAAAAAGGTGATAGGGTTTATATCCTATGAACTCCTTTTTTTGTGGTCACCTCAGCTCCCCATAGATTTGGCTTTTTATTTACCTGCACATGAACCACCATCTCCATCACATTCCCAGTTTGTTAGGAGTTTAGGATCACGCCTTGCAGAGGGCTACGAGCTTTGCTCTCCGAATATCAAAAAGTCTGCCAATAAAAACCCAAAACACATGCCAAATAAGCGTGTAAAACTTGGAGGTTGGGGACAGTCCTTGTTTCAAATGTTCGACTTCAAGAAAAACAAACTTTAAGGTAAGTGGGAACAGAAAGTGTATGTTGTTTTTTAATGGGCAGGGGATCTTCCAATCCACACTGTTAAACCCAAGTGCTCTGATGGACCTTCCCACAAAGTCTATTATGACCTTCTTTTCCCAGTTTATTTCAAGATACACCAGGGACCTCTTCTGTTTCAAGACCGCACACTCGAAGCCAGAGTCAAAACTTGTCTGATACTGATGATATGTTGGAGGATGAGGAGGGGGGGGGGGGGGGGGGGGGGGGGTAGCTGATCTTGTGACCTTTGGAAGTACTCCTTAGTCCCCAATCAAGTTTAGTTTGGATAAAGTGACACACCAGGACCCAGTGTCAAAGATCTATGAAACTAAAAGATCTGCCATTCCAACTGAATGCCCTGAAAATGACTTTGACCAAACCTTTAAACACCTTGGCATACACAGGAACAGTTGAAACCCACTTATCTGAAGTTGTACAGCCCACATCAGCACCAGGTGAAGACCTGCTCATTTTCCTTGGTGAGACAGTCATTCCTGTTAAAGTGGTTGAAGAGAACACTCCTAAAAAATCACGTACCTGAATCTGTGAACCAACCTGTGGAGAGACAACTTAATCTAGCAGTAGAAGAAAAATTACCTACAGTAGTACCCATTCAAAATTTCCACACTTTCCTTGATGTACCCTTGGCTGGTCCCCTACAATTCATTTTTAAACATCAAATTTCGCACTACAATATTCTTTCTGTCATAATTTGTGGACATTAAGATCTAAAGAGAAGTATCGTCCTCTGGTCAGACCCTGTAATTCAGTGAAAGGGTTGAGTCAGAATAAAAAGCTATGCACGCCCAGGAGGAGGGGGTCACTCCTTTGGCTGGAAGTTGGAGGGGATTTTGCTGAGAGTTTCAGGAAAGTTGGCTGTCATTTGGCTGGTGTTTGACTAGGAAGGGCCATTTCGAATGGCTGCTACTGTACCTGAAGTAATTTTACCTGATGGTGACGTACCTCTACCTCCCGAGGAGCAGTGTAAGGTTAAGGGTCTTACTCAGGGACCCAGAGTGGCAGTCTGAGGGAGTGGGGCTCGAACTCTAAACCTCAAGATCCCAAGCTCTCTGCCCTAACCACTAGGCCGCCACTCCCCACATGCCATGTACATGTTCTTGGTCAGCTCTGCCATTGTCGTAGGAGGCTCTGTAGCCACCCTCTTTCTCCACACTCACACCACCGTTACTCTCCTAGCAGTGAATATTGGTGTGCTTTGATTTTAAAGAACTGATACTATCTCATTTTGCCCATTCAAGAACTGAATTTGGACTGTGGATTGGATTGAAATTTGGAGTAAAACTGGTCGTTGCAATTTTACACAGTCTGAACCATCTATGAACTTCTTGGAACCTTGATACATTGGCGTCTTGATATTCAGAGAGGATATTATTATTTCTTGCCCTGGTGCACTGTGTACATTTTGTAAATAATGATTGCAAACATTCACTGTGGGGAAAAAAAACCACTACAGTACAACTATGCAATCCAATTTGTTGTCTGTGTATTATTGAGCCCACCATTTTGCTCTGAGCCAAATTTAGACATATGGTACTAGCCCACTAATAAGTTTTGCTACTTGATATATTTGCAGCATTGTATTTGCTACATGTACAATGATACCTTTTAATTGAGATCCTGCAGCCAATCAGAAGTGAGTATTCATTCAGACCATGTTATATTCTCTGTATTGTTTGGAAATTTGAAAAAGAAATTATAACGTTATGAGTTATAATTTCTTTAATTTCAATTGCAGGGAGGTTGGAAGGCTAACAGCTAACTGTTAATAAATAAAACCTGCAACATACTCTTGCTGAGGCTTTTCCTGCTTCCTTAGCCTAACATCTGTCCCATTGCTTCATAATTCTGTGGATTCTGAGATAACTTCCACACAGCTCTGTTATTCCTACCGTAGACATATACCATTGCTTTTCTTGAATTCTACAAAAATCCCATAGTTTACCATATGTCTGCCTGAATGATAAAATAGGAAATGTAATGTGAATGGAAAATGACTCAGATTTAATGTTGCAGGGTTTTTTATTTTTTTCCTCAGACAATAGAATACATAACCCAGAGCACAAAAGGAAAGGGTGCATGAGAAGCAGCTAGTTAAAGCAACATTGGAACTGAGTTATCTTTACAGATAAGCAAAGCAGTTAATTTGAGACTTTTTTTGATTGTGATAACAAATCAGACGTGCAAATTGTACTTTTCATATCAAAATCCCACCTAGAAATTTCCCCTAAAGTCATCGGTGTTGGGACCTCTTCCACCTTCTGGCAACTGTGACATCAGCCAGCGGTTTCTGGTGCTCGGTCTATAATAAGGAGTTCTCTCTCAAAAACAGTCGAGCTCTAAGTTCAAGTTGTTCCAGCGGTCGGGAAACAAAGAATTTTTGCAAAAAAAAGCACTTTTTATGACAACAGTCGAAGCTACATTTTCATCGAACACAAGTCTGCAGTTGATCCACCAATAAAATTGATAGAGAATAAAATCCTTTCTTTTGTAAACAGATAGCAATAATAACATTATTTGATCCATAAAATCATAATTTTTGGATAAATGGCTCTGAGGTCAAAATTTTTATTAACATGACATCTAGAAAAAGAAAGGAAGGTGCTATATAAGCTAAGGATACACACATATATACATACTCATATATATATATATGAATTAGCTTTCCCCCTACTGTTCCACAACATCAATATTTTACAAAGCCATTACAATTATGACTGAGTCCTTCCCTTGTACACAGTCTATTAAGCTCTAAAAGGAAATGGATTTAATAAAGATGACTTTTTCACCCTTAGCAGCAGCGTTTATTTCCTAAAAAGCAACCAGTTTGTCCTCCCTGAGAATAACGCTATATTTAAATCTAACCGTAGCACTGACAGCTTTAAATACGTTGCTTTACACAGCAAAATACCCCCCCCCAGGATAAAACATACACCAGATATCATATGAAATATTCTAAACATTTAAAGGACTTAAAATGACCTAGTTTATAGAGTGTTGACCACATGAGAGGATAGCAGGGATGAGGAGTGTGTGCTGTACTGTCAGATGCTTATGCTAAGATGACCAAATCTTAGATTTTGCAGCTTGTATGGTTTATGTATGTTTAGGCTCTGAACGACATTTGAGAAAGAGAAGATATTATAGAAACATTTTCGGGAGAATAAGAATCTTCATTTTCATCTCATCAAAGCTTTAACTAGTCCATATATGAAAGTTTGCTTTATTCTAAGGTAGGTGTATGCCATCTCCTCTCAGTTTAAGTGTTTTAGATCTTTTACCATAGAGAATCCAATCAAGAAGTCCCAGCACAATATAAAAAGGTGAAACCGCCCTGAAGTCCATAAATGATAAAGCTACCAGGCAGATTAATTCGAAAGCCTCACAGTCTGCCTGTGCGAATTATCAGTAATCCGGGTCAAAAGAAACTACAAAACAGACTAAAATCGGAAGCTCAATTTTTTCGAAGATGACCACAACTATCCAGGACTCTGTCAATTCTGTCAACTCCACCAGTGTGAATACTGAGGTTTACCAGAAACCTACACATTCAGGCTAAAAAAACAACTACGCAGACACACAGAGCAGCATAGCAGAGCCAGTAACGGAGCAAGATTCAGCTGGAACTCAACAACAAAGCACACACCTTTGAAGACCAACATGTCCAGATTTTGGACAGAGGATTCCAAAGAGCAACTCACTCCTGGAACTTAATCCAAAGAAGTTACATAAGATCTCCTATCATGACTCAAGTGCTCAAACACAAAACCCAGACACACAAAAAAGACTCCAACAATCCAGGATGGACTGACATTTGCATCTGACAGAGAATGTGCTTAAGAGGACTGACCTCCATGTTGCTTAAAAACATCTCCAGATTGCTCTGGTGGAGCCGACAGAGATGACAAAAGCTACGTTCACACTGCAGGTCTGTATGATCAATTACGATTTTTTTGTGAAATCCGATTCTTCTGTGTGGTCGTTCACATTTCCAATGTATGCGACCTGTATGTGATCTCCTCTGTGAATCATTCATACAGCTTAAGTGTCCCACATGCGCAGTAGAGGAAGCCATGATTTCAGAATCAGCATTTATGTGTTTATGGAAGTAAACATGGATTGTAGCGCTGGAGTGCATCTAGCAATCTTTTATTTTTGTCACATCTTGTCAAGATGGTTGAAAATAAAGACTGCTCTCCATATCATTGTCCGCCATAATTGTTTTTTTGTTTGAAGAAAAGTGACTTTTGTTGCAGTGGCGGATTTAGAGGGCGGCTACTTGGGCTACAGCCCCGGATGTTTGCCCAAGAGCCCCAATCTCCCTTCTGAGCTGGTCTGAGCAAAATGTGCAGTACTGGAAGTCATCTGAGGGTGACAGCATGCACAGGAAAGCATCCTATAGCATTCCCCTGCAGAAGAGGAAGTGTTTGACTCTCGTCGCTGCCGGCTTTTAGGAGTGGAGCGCCTCTGTGGCATATTTTAAACGGATAGGCCAGTGGCGGATATCAATGGATATCAGAAGCTTTTTCAAAAAGCCACCAGCAGCACAAATATCTGCTTCTAAACTGACGGATGTGCAGGTATGTGAAGTTTTCACTAACTTTGTGACGTCGTTTGTCCCGGGGAAAATCTCCCCTGTGAAAATGTTTTCCCCCTGCGTCAGGAAGCATTGAAGCCAGAGAGGCGGATCTGGCAGATCTGACCTTTTTCTCAAAAACTATTAGTATGATAGCATGTAGTATACTCAAAATTTCCTTAATCCAGTAATCTGTCACATTTTACATTAGAACTGGATTTACCAGAAAGTCTCATCTTCACCCTCAGGGCTAAGTCCCTGATCTCCTAGAATCCTAGATCCGCCCCTGATTTGTTGATTATTAATGCCATTTACGTCGGATAAATGCGACCGGTGTCTGAAGGTGCATTAAGCCGACATCAAAGGTGCAAACTCTCAACACAGGTCACTGTTCTGCATCTTGCTACGCTGAAGATGGAAGAAAAACAGCAACTATTTGTATCGGATTCAGGACAACAGAGCCCAGTGTTTTACAAAAATCGGATCTGTGTTGTTCTGACTGTCATGAAAAGATCAGATCCAGGTCGCATCTGGGCAAAGGAATTGTATTTGGGCCACTTTAAAGGGATATTTCGGGATTTTTGACATGAATCTGTATGGCATCCCCATCACCAGTGTCATGCAATCACACTGACTTACCCCTGGCAGCATCCTGTGAGCAGAGTTCTCGTCCAGTTTTGGTCAAGCCGAAAGTAGTCCGGCAGGTTTGCTAGACCCAGCGAAATAAAATGTTTCTCTCCCCAAAACATTATGTGTTCAAAAGAGTGATATTTTTGCATCCCAAAAACATTGTAGTGGAAAAAGTCACACGTCGTTATCACTTGGTCCTATTTTCTCTCTGTTCGTATCAGTTCGCGCGACACCATGACCTGACAGCTAGGGCCTACTAACGTGACAACAGCCAGATGCATGTCTCGCTCCGCCTAGCTAGGAGCTAGGCGGAGCGAGACATGCATCTGGCTGTTGTCAGGTTAAGGGCCTACCTGTTTGATTCGCGATTGTTTACTACTGGGGAAGATGTCTGACTACGAGAGCGACGAGGAAAACATCGACTTCCACTTAGAGCCAAAGGGATATCTTTATGAACCCGAGTACTCTGACGATGAACTGCGACAAATGAAGTTAGATCGGGCAGAAAGAGAGAGGGTGGACAGAGAAGTGATGGAAGCTGAAGCCGGAGCCACAGGTGCCTCAGCTGGAGCTGCGATATCCAGGGTGGCCGACAAATCATGGTGCACTTGTTTCAAGTGCGAATTAATGCAGACAGAGGTGGATGCTACTGTTGCCACGAGTGAGATTTAGTAATGCCCGAGATACAGAACCTTTCCATTGATGAGGATGTCGGAGTTGCAGCAGCTGCTGTCTGCATCACAAACAACAGCGACTTCCCTGCCCTCCTCAAAGTTGAGCTCGCTGTCAGAATGACGGCGCGCACTGATACGAACAGAGAGAAAATAGGACCAAGTGATAACGACGTGTGACTTTTTCCACTACAATGTTTTTGGGATGCAAAAATATCACTCTTTTGAACACATAATGTTTTGGGAAGAGAAACGTTTTATTTCGCTGGGTCTAGCAAACCTGCCGGACTACTTTCGGCTTGACCAAAGCTGGACGAGAACTCTGCTCACAGGATGCTGCCAGGGGTAAGTCAGTGTGATTGCATGACACTGGTGATGGGGATGCCATACAGATTCATGTCAAAAATCCCGAACTATCCCTTTAAGGTGCTGCATGAACGTAGCCAAAGACTTCTGAAAAGGTGTGGAAACGTTTAAAAAACTGAAAAGTGTGGTTGCCTCAGATTGTTGGCCTTTTCTGTGATGGCTAACAGTCACTATCCAAGAAATACTGCCACAAAAACTGCAACTATTGGCAGCTTCTTTTAGATAAAATGCTCTCACTGTTATATCTGAGGTCCAAAAGAATTTCTAACTTTCACTTTACCAGATTAAGTTAGATGTTGCTCCAACTAATCAATATTAAGGTGACCAGATTTCAGAAATCTAATCTAGGGAAATTTCCAGCTCCTAGATAAAGAGAAATACATTTCATCAAGATGAAATTAGAAAACTGGGACAGTAATGGTTTCATTTAATTTTACACATTTATTAATATCAAAACAACAAAAATTTATTTTAAAAGCCAGGAATGCCTCTCCACACTAACAGTAGTTCCTTAGATTAAAAAAAGAAATAAATCTGTAGTGTTATCAATAGAAAACTTGAACTGTGTCCCTGGGTTGGGAGAAAGGTGTGGGAGTGGAGGGGTCATGGGTGGTTAACAGGGTTTTCCAGTTTAATGGAGCCTTAAAGTGGAAACGAAACGTTCAACGAACCTAACTTCATTCAAGAGACTGTCTTACTGTTATTAATAATTATATCACAAAATATAAACGTTAAAGGAAAAAAAAAGCTTTGTCTTTTGATTTTATAATTTTAACCCATCCCGTTGGGGGGCCGCCATTGTGCGGCATTGCGTGGGGTTAAGGATCTTGCTCAGAGAGTGGGGGGCTCAAACTCAGAACCTCAGGATTCTAAGCTCTATGCCCTTACCACTAGGTCACCATTCCCCAAAGTGGGCTTTAGCGTGAAGGGTCTTGCCTGTAGGTTTTATGGTTGTTTTGTATTCCAGATATAATATCCAGTGAATTAAATTGCTTGCAGAAGCATTGACCAACCCGGTGACATCATCATTTTTCAGAATTTTTAATATAACTGTTGATAATAGTAAGACACAATCTCTTGAATAAAGTTAGTTTGGTTGAATGTTTCATTTCCACTTTAATGGGAGTGGGACGTGAGGTAAAGAAAAACTAGAAAACTAAAAACAGGACAAACATTTATCCAACCGATGACCGCGGTTCTCTATGCAGACAGAGTTCGCCCAACTCTTCAAAAAAGTGCAACGAATGTTGTTCACATCTACATACCTTACGACGGAGTATTAGGCCTGGGCTAGAAATCTTTTTTTCTACTTTGAGAATAAAGTCATAACATTAAAAGAATTAAGTAATAAATATACGAGAATAAAGTCGAAACGAGAATGGTCATAAAATTACGAAAATAAAGTTGTAAAATTGCGCGAATAAATTCATAAAATTGTGAGAATAAAGTTGTAACATTATGTGAATAAAGTAACAAAATTGTGAGCAGTATTCAAATTACGAGAATAAAATCGTAAAATTATGAGATAAAAAAGCAACATAACGAGAATAAAGTCGTAACATTGTGACAATAAAGTCGTAAAACTATGAGATTAAAGTTGTATTTTATGACAACTCTTACAAGAAGTACCATCTTGCCTAAAATGAGGAATGTGGAGCATCATGTGAAGTTATACTTTAGCATTGGTTTGACAAATCAGGAAATCTTTTAGCACCAGCATCAAACTGGGCAGGATGTCAAACTGGTTGCTGATTGGTGGAGCTTGTCGGAGCTTGAAGCTTTCTTTTTGAAACGGGTTATAGTATGACGACTTTATTCTCTTAGTATTACAACTTTATTCTCAAAATAAAAAAAAATAGAAAATCTCTAGCCTGGCCCTAATACTCCGTCATAATACCTACAGTATGAGAATACACACATTTTCCCCTTCATTATCAAACGGTAAAATTAAGGACATTTCTTTAGCCAGGGACAGGGGATCCAAAATGGGGACTGTTCCCAGAAATCAAGGACGTCTGGTCACCGTAATCAATACCAAGAAGATTCCAACCTGGAAGTTGGAACCTGGAACAGAATGGACAGCTCTGTTTGGGATATGACTGATGATCTGCTTTTCTCTGACCTGGTTACTGCTTTGATCATTACCAGAATGACAAATCAAGCTATAAATAAGGAAAAGCCCAGGAGAGTGTTGAGAGAGTTGCAGCTACCCGGTTCGATCCCCTAAGACTCCACTCTGGTGCAATGATAAAGACCCTCAACCCCTGATTGCTCCGCGGGCGCCACACAATGGCAGTCCAGTGCTCCACAAGGGGATGGGTCAAAATGCAGAGAACAGATTTCCCCATTGTGGGATAGTAAAGGGATTTACATTAATGCCACCAAGGTCCACAAAGATTTGAAAAAGTTTGTGTCAAACCACACTGGTTTTAAATCCGCAAAATAAACGGACACAAAGGTGCCCAACTGAGGCTATATCTAATGCGGCGCGCTGCGTAAAGGCATGTTAGGAAATATCTGACTTGAGAAATCTGAATATTGACCATATTGGGCTTTCAAGTTGACATATCTGAACTGTAATTCTGCAACTGCATTTCCTTCATATCTTCTCAACCTTAGATAAAAAAAAAAAGTTAAAATATTCTTGACTAAGGGGTTGTGCAATGGTACATGGGTTACCCATGTACAGAGGTCGTGGTACTTGATGCGGCCGCTGTAGGTACGAGATCTGCCGCTGCCTTGCATACTAATGACCTTACGCTATTTGATTAGCTCAACTTCGTGGTTCCCCAGAAAACGATAATAACAATCCAGAGTGCATGTGGCATGTCTGGAGCATCTGTAATGGCAGCTTGTCTAATGACCTATGACGTTTTACCTGATTGAAAACACAGTTAGTAACCGCAAGACCATGATCTAAAGGATGACAGCTGTGCTCAGTAGCTAACAGATTAGCGTATTTTAGCTCGGTCAGTTAGCCATATTTAGCTACACTACTTTTAACTTTGTGTCAACAACAACCGTTCGTTTCCTACAAGTCAAATATATGTTGCTTTCTTTGTCTAAAATCTCTGAATAAAAAGAAGCTCTTAGACTTTTTGTGTCACCTTGTTAAAAATGATTCTTCAAGACTGAGAATGATTGTTTACTACTTTTGGCTACTTTACATTGCCAATGAAACATAAAAATAAAAGCAAAAAAGGGGAATGATATGTTGAGACTCTGTTAGGTTAATTAGCTTCTCTAAATTCTCTTTAGGTGTGAGTGTGAATGGTTGTTTGTCCTGTTTGTCTCTGTGTTGCCCTGCGATGGACTAGAGACCTGTCCAGGGTGGACCCCGCCTCTCACCCATTGACAGCACCCCTCGTGACCCCATTTGGGATTAAGCGTGTTAGAAGACGGATGGATGGATGGATGTTGAGACTCTAGGAGGTCCGATTCCTAAGAAACGGCTATACAGCAACAGACATTCAAAATGGCCCTTCCCTGTGAAATACCAGCCGAATGGCAGCCCACTTCCCTACAACTCCCAACAAAATCCCCTCCATACTTTTTGTAGCCTGGGTGCCATTCCGAACTTAGTCCCGCCCACAAGGTTTGAGGTCGGGAAGTTCGGTCTGGCATTGCTCCATAGTAGCGCGAGTATGATCGCCCACTCTCTGGCGGGCCAATCAAATTGTCAGGGCGGGCTTTATACGATGATGGACAGATGATCAACAGTAACGTAATCAACCACGTCACCAAAGCGCGCTTGGGTGACAACAACAATGGCTGCCGCCGGAGAGTTGAGGTGAGTAGATTCTGCTATTAGGTCTGTTCTAGAAGATATCGACAGCAAATAAATTTTAAAAGAGGAACAGAGAAACGCGATCAAGGCTCATCTTCTTATTCTAGGCGTGCAACTGCACGCTTTGATTTTTGTTGACAACAACTATGCGTGGCTTAACATACGTCACGCACTCCGTTGCTCTTATTGGTTGTAGGTCTATCCAATTGAGTGCAGAGGCATTTTTTTCCCCTGGTTCATTCGAAACACGCCCCATAATCACAGCTCTATGGAGCAGCATCAGACTCATTCTGACTAGAATTGAGTAGGACTACGTCAGGCTATATTTTTTGCATATTTTTTTACACCAACCATTCATTGAATTACAGGGTCTGACCAGGAGATGGCGCTTCTCTTTAGATCTTAATGTCCACAAATCATGATAGAAAGAATATTTTACTACAAAGATTGATGTTTTAAAAGGAACTGTAGGGGACCAGCCAAGGACCCATCAAGGAAAGTGGGGAAATTTTGAATGGCTACTACTGTAACACAGTTTGTCTGAGTGGTGTTGCCATATAATGAGATCATCAGCAGAAGCAGGGCCCCAAGCAAAACCTGATCCCTAAACAGCAGAGATGGCAAAAGTACTCACTTTCCATACTTGAGTAAAAGTACAGATACTTGTGTTAAAAAATACCCTGGTAAAAGTGGAAGTACTGATTAAACTCAAGTAAAAGTAACAAAGTACAGGCTTGTAAATTTACTTAAAGTATAAAAGTAAAAGTAGAAACCACTTTTTTCATGCCGTTGCCTACATTTTAAATGGATGTCTGCCAATAGGACTAGATCTCCGTTGTGTTCATTTTCAATCATCTCGTCGTCCATGCTACTATGCTAACGCCACCGCCACCAAGCTGCAATGATTTGCCGCCAATGAATACCGCCGAATCTGTCGATTCATCTTGTAGCGGTGCGTCAAATGCAACGTAGATTCCCATCCAATTAGATTGAATTTGGTATTGATGACGTGAAAAATAATAACGGTAACTCCATTGAAATGATTCAAAACTAAAGTAACGAGCCAATTTTTTAAAATGTAAGGAGTAGAAGTAAAAAGTCGCCATAAAAATAAGTAGTAAAGTAAAGAGTAAAGTAAATATATCAAAAAAATCTAGTTGAGTACAGTAGCGAACTATTTGTACTTCGTTACTTCCCATCTCTGCTACACAGTCACAGGTTTGAATCCTGGCCTGGTGTCTACTGGATTCCCCCTCTCTCTAATCCTATTTCCTGTGACAAAAATAAATGCCATTACATAAAAAAAAAAGATTGTTGAAAGAGAACTTTATTCTCTAACAAAAAAATCTTAATGTGACCAGATCAGACCAGAGAAAACATGTTGGAGTTATGGTCTTTTTTGTTTTAAAAGTCAAGGATGCTTCATTCTGCTGGATGGAAGCTGAGCTTTAAAAAGCAGAAGGAAAACAGAAGCATGAAAGAAATCAAATAGGGAAGGTAATTTAGAGAAACTGCATTTAAAAGCTTACCTATACTACAGTCGCAGCCATTCAAAATGGTCCTTCCCAGGCAAACGCCAGCCGAATGGCAGCAGACTCCCCTGCAACTCCCAGCAAAATCCCCTCCAACCACTGACCCCCTCTTGCACATTTTCTTACTCTGACTCCATCTTTTCATTGAATTACAGTTTCTGACCAGGAGATGACGCTTCACTGGAGAGCTTAATGTCCACAAATCTATATTTTAGTACAAAGATCGATGTCTAAAAAGGAATTGTAGGGGCCCAGCCAAGGGCCCATGAAAGTGGGGGAATTTTGAATGGCTACTACCGTATCTGCTTTGGTCTCCTTCTCCTGTTTCTTCTTTTTGTGCTTTAAAGCTCTGCTAACAACCTGATAAAGATGACACATCAAAATATGTGGAGACTCAATTTCTCTCCTGATTTAGTTTATCAGAGTATTGTGGGTAAAATATATAAATTTGATCCAGAATCCAGGAATGTTTCCTAGCAGATTGATCCACGAAAAGAAAAAAATACGAGCATATAAGAAGAGATGTAGGGATTTCTAGGACGACAGTTAAACATATCCTGCTTTATGCTCAGCATAGTAAACAGACAGTTACACTTTACAACATAGTTAGAGTTGAACCAGTATTATTATTGCTATCGATCTATTTCAAGCTGCAAATGGGTTTAGGTCTACGACAGGAATGCAGTGTATCTAGTAAAATTCACTGTGTGCAGAGAAGAAAGACAGTGAAGAATCAATATTAAACACTGAATTTATCATTAGAAATGTTCCATTTCTTTCAAGTAAGACAAACAAACCCTCATTTCCTCAGTTAAAAGTCCAACATAAAGTACTTGACATTCTGTTGAAAAAAGTAGAGCTTTGTTCATGCATTGTAAAAAGGCTGCTGAGTGTAAGATCCACTTCAATGCTTTCAGGCTAAAAGTGGATGGAAAGAAAAAGGAAGTACGCGGTTCCAGTGGAATGTCAGAGATCAACCATCAGAGTGCCTGGTAAAGTGGACAAAAGCTGAAGCTCTTTTATTCTGATAGTGGAGACGGTCATGCGGAAGTTGTCCCAAATAAAACCCTCCTTTGAATCCCTTCTTAGCCGGAATACTGCGAGCGGCGAGAAAAAAAGCGAGATTCAAATATAAAAAAAAAAGAAATGATGGCGAGGCGAGTGGAGCGGAGCAGAGGCAGAAAAAGCAGGGCAAGCTGACCACAGCTTGTCTGACATCAATCCAGTAGTTGGTGTGTTTATCGTCGTCCGTGGTTCACTGGACACATATCTGATTCTTCAGACTGGTGGGAAAAAACAAACAGAGTAGAAAGCTCATTAATAACAGCATGTTATACACAGCTAAATTCAAGCAGATAAATATAAAATCCTGCTTCATACAGCTCAGCACGTTTCTGTTTCTTAAAAATAAGCACAAAGCTTCAATTTAACCAATCATTATACATTATGGGTAACACAGGCTACAAATAGTGGGATGCAAAATTCATTATCCTTCAATCATCTGGATTAACTTTGCAGCTACTTAATTTCAGTCCAGCTGCTGCTGCTGTATGGTGGCTGTCATATTTTTATATAATGACACTCGAAGGTTAGCATTTTAAACCCAATATCCACTGATGATAATTAAACCCAGAAGTTTCAGACTTGATTTGAATTCCCAACATAAATAAAGCTTCTAGTTAGAGTGGCTCAGGTTATCCTGAGCTATCTCTATAGTTCTGCTGCTATAGGCTTAGACTGCTGGAGGACATAGGGACCCCTTTTTCATAATTCTGCTTCATTCTATCTCTATTCTCCCACTCTGCAGAATCTGTTAGTTCAATCTCTAACGTTCTGCTCTCTCTGCTTTTTCTCATAGTAGCTTCATCTGGTCTGTTCCTGTTTGGCTGTGACTCCATCCTGGAAAGAAATATCAGCAGTGCTGCTGCCATCAACACCTTTGTTTCTAGATGTTGGAGCTTGGCCTGTTTTCCAGTGTAGTCCTGTTTCTCTGACTGTGACTAACTGGATGTGCTCTCTTCATCCTCTGACATGGGAGCTGGCTCGGAGCTCGTCTGCCTGGCTGTGTGTTTCCTGGACGGGGCCGCCTGTGGAGCTGGTTGACAGTTGCCTTTTGTATCTATGCTTCTTTTTCTATGTCTGCTTCTGTCTCCTTGAACCCCAGTGGGCCTCAGCAGATGGCCGCTCACACTGAGCCTGGTTCTGCTGGAAGTTTCTTCCTGTTCAAAGGGAGTTTTTCCTCTCCACTGTCGCTACAAGCATGCTTAGTGTGAGGGATTGCTGAAGAGTCAATGAGTCGATGCAATCAGCTGGTTTTCCTTAGACAGAAACTTTAAATTAATCTGACTGGATGATCTGGTGAACTGGAAAGTGCGTTGAGATGACGTGTTGTGAATTGGCGCTATAGAAATAAATTGAATAGAATTGAACCTGAGCGCTGCAGTAAATCTGTGAAAAAGGAAGGATTCTGTGAAAATCTGTGCTCCATAAAGATGACAAAGGGGAATTTTAAGTTCAGAGTAGCTATTGTTTCCCAGTAATCTAGTAAATGTTAGAAGGCCACCTAAAAACTAAATTAGGTTTACTGCAGGGGTCTGCAACCGCTTAAACCACCTTCTCTCCAGTGGCTCTTAATAGTGGCTAAAAGTGATACTATCTAAAGTACTATAACAAACACCTGTCTTAGAAGCTGTAGTGGCTTTTATAAAGAATATTTGAATTGAATTTTCATAACAGAGTGACATGTAGCAAAGTGCTATTTTTCTTTAAATTAACTTAAAATTTACAATTATTTCAAAAGCTAAAAATACCGATAAACTGTATGTTGTTTTAAATGGCAACAAATTTCCTCTTGCAGATATTTAAGAAAAATATTAGGCTGTTTTTATTAAAAAGTCTTATAAAAGTGACTTTTAATTAACCAGACTTAAGGCAAGATGGCTCCTTAGATATGAAAGGTTGCAGACTCCTGGTTTATTGTCTCATTTTGGAAAGATAAATCACTAATAAAACACATTAACGATAAGAGGATAAGCTTTAAAGAAAATTTAATGCAAGGAACCAGAAAAACACCCAAAGGCTTCGTCTGAGAGTCGGCCGGTCTCAGTGAGCATATTAGCTTAAAGGTGAAACTCATTTCACACCACAGGTGAAAAGTGCTATGAGAGTGACTCAGCTTTTAAATAAGGACATTGAATACTAAGTCTTATTTTTACTAAGGTGCTTTGCTCTGAGGGAAATTACTTTTCTGATAATAGTTGTTAAGTAATTGAGTTTGAAGACTTTATTTAAATAAAAGATCTTTTTTCCCCCCCAAGCAGCTGGTAGCAAATTTTCTCCTCTACCACAAGGAGGCAGTGTTGAGGGGAGATGTTTGGCTGCTGAAGACTGTTTGTGTTGCACTTTAATATTTTTGACACATCTGCTGTTAGGGTAAGAACATAGAAATGTTTTAAAATGACTGAAAATCAATAGCAAATACCAAGAAGAGGGTGACTGTATGTATATATATATACTGTGTATATATGTTTAAGTTCTTTACACACACACATACACCCTCGTTCTGCCATCTTAGTGAGGAACATGTGTCAACTCACATTGATTTTCAGTTATTTTCAACCCTTCTATGCTCTAACCCTAAAACTAACCATACAACAATAACTTTATTTCTTTTAGAGTGTTTGTACAAAGTACCTCCTACCTGGGCTAAACAAAAGGAGATAGGCTCTTGAGTGACATGCGTCGGCCTGTGCCTTGCCGTTGACTCTCTGAACCGTACCTTTTTCGGTCAATGAACTGAATTAGGGGGATGTCATCGTGACACTAGTCCTTCACCTAACCAATTGACACCTTAGCCCTAAACCTAACCATTAGCAAAATAGCATGTGAAGACTGGCAAAAATGTCCGCACTTAGCAACAACTGGTCCTCAATCTGATGGTGAAATTGGAAAAATGAGGGATAGACAGGTACTCCCCCCCCCCCCCCCTGCCCTAACCCTAACCATTACCGACACATACCTATCCCTAAACCTAACCTAAACTCAATTCACACCTTAGTCCTAAACCTAACCCCCACCCCAAGAAGAGAAACTTTCTTTACAAGTACCTATGAGTCCCCAAAATGTAGCATATTCCTAAGAAATTGTCCCCACCAGGTATTAAAGACATGGCCACACATACACACACACACACACACACACACACACACACTCAAGCATGTTTCTCTATACCTTCAACTGACTTCCATTCATTTCTAACCCATTTCTACAGCCTAAACCTAACCATTACGGGTTAATACCTAATCCTAACCTGAACTCAGTTCACAACTTAGACCTAAAACTAACTCCCGAGCCTAAAACCTCATTCAGAACACCCGGTCCCCACCATGTGCTAAGATTTATGGAAAATCGTCCCCCCATGTAAAAAAACAAAAAAATACAAATCTTTATTTCTATATATATATAAATATACTATATATATATATATATATATATATAAATATACTATATATATATATATATATATATACATATATATATATATATATATATATATATACATATATATATATATATATATACATATATATATATATATATATATATATATATATATATATACATATATATATATATATATATATATATATATATATATACATATATATATATATACATATATATATATATATATTTATATATATATATATATACACTCACCGGCCACTTTATTAGGTACCCCATGCTAGTAACGGGTTGGACCCCCTTTTACCTTCAGAACTGCCTCAATTCTTGGTGGCATAGATTCAACAAGGTGCTGGAAGCATTCCTCAGGGAGTTTGGTCCATATTGACATGATGGCATCACACAGTTGCCGCAGATTTGTCGGCTGCACATCCATGATGCGAATCTCCCGTTCCACCACATCCCAAAGATGCTCTATTGGATTGAGATCTGGTGACTGTGGAGGCCATTTGAGTACAGTGAACTCATTGTCATGTTCAAGAAACCAGTCTGAGATGATTCCAGCTTTATGACATGGCGCATTATCCTGCTGAAAGTAGCCATCAGAAGTTGGGTACATTGTGGTCATAAAGGGATGGACATGGTCAGCAACAATACTCAGGTAGGCTGTGGTGTTGCAACGATGCTCAATTGGTACCAAGGGGCCCAAAGAGTGCCAAGAAAATATTCCCCACACCATGACACCACCACCACCAGCCTGAACCGTTGATACAAGGCAGGATGGATCCATGCTTTCATGTTGTAGACGCCAAATTCTGACCCTACCATCTGAATGTCGCAGCAGAAATCGAGACTCATCAGACCAGGCAACGTTTTTCCAATCTTCTATTGTCCAATTTCCATGAGCTTGTGCAAATTGTAGCCTCAGTTTCCTGTTCTTAGCTGAAAGGAGTGGCACCCGGTGTGGTCTTCTGCTGCTGTAGCCCATCTGCCTCAAAGTTCCACGTACTGTGCGTTCAGAGATGCTCTTCTGCCCACCTTGGTTGTAACGGGTGGTTATTTGAGTCACTGTTGCCCTTCTATCAGCTCCAACCAGTCTGGCCATTCTCCTCTGACCTCTGGCATCAACAAGGCATTTCCGCCCACAGAACTGCCGCTCACTGGATGTTTTTTCTTTTTCGGACCATTCTCTGTAAACCCTAGAGATGGTTGTGCGTGAAAATCCCAGTAGATCAGCAGTTTCTGAAATACTCAGACCAGCCCTTCTGGCACCAACAATCATGCCACGTTCAAAGTCACTCAAATCACCTTTCTTCCCCATACTGATGCTCGCTTTGAACTGCAGGAGATTGTCTTGACCATGTCTACATGCCTAGATGCACTGAGTTGCCACCATGTGATTGGCTGCTTAGAAATTAAGTGTTAACGAGCAGTTGGAACGGTGTACCTAATAAAGTGGCCGGTGAGTGTATATGCCACACAATTGAAATAATCGAAATCTAGATAAGTCTTTTTTTTTTTTTTTATTAGTGCATTTGTTCTTGGATTGGGGAGATAAAAGAGACATTTTGCCAATGGAACAAGACAATTTACACTTAAAATAAGACAAAAAACAATTGCATTGTCTTATTTCAAGTGCATTTGATCTAATTATCTTATTTTAAGAGTAAAAATACTCATTCCATTGGCAAACTATCTCGTTTACCTACTCAAATTAAGGTTAAATGCACTTAATTTAAGATTTCTTTTTTACTTATTTCTAGATTGTTTTTTCAGTGCAGAAAGACTTTTTCTGCAGGTTGGATATTTGCCATCGAAGCTAAAGGAGTTTTTCCTTTTTCAGTGCTTCTGATTTCCATTAATGAGCTCGCCACCTCTGTGTTGCCAAGCCTCCAGCGTCTTCAGAGGGGAGCTAACTGCGAGGTAAATCACAATGTTTTGTTTTTCCAAATCCTACTCTGGTTTTCATGATTGATGGTTGCCCGACTAGCATGCAATGGATTTCATCATCTACAAATGTCAGCAGACGTCCCTCTGAGGTACAGACAGTGGCACATTCGGGATGACCTTTAAGAAATCTACTTATTCTGCAATATGAACAATTGCTCCATCTGAGTGGCTGCACTACCAGCAAACTTTATTGTTCCATTTCTCACAGTTACAAGGATTAAATAAATCTGCAGGCGGAAATGGTTCTTGAAATAGAATAATTAGCTTTTAGCGTTGATATTGTACAGGCCCATTATTTTTAAAGACTGTTGTTGGATTTAAATTTAGAGGAAAGAAGAATTATTTTGGCTCTAAGTAAAAAGATCGAAATACAATGATATTAATCACAGGAAGATTAAACTGCAATTTAATTCTTTATTATAGGTCTGTTCCTCTAATTCAACATCAGTGTTATCCACAATATTTTATGATAACTACAGTTGCTGGGTGACTGAAAAAAGAAAGAAAAACTTTTTATTTTATCTTCAGTGAACTTGGCCTAGTCAGGAACAGGTTTTATTCAGTAAATTCAGAGTGTCCTCTGTTTCCGCTCTCCCTAAAGATAATCATGCTCTATTTTCTAATTTAGTCAATAGTGTTCTGTCAAATTTCTGTGTAAACAATGAAAAGTTTGTCAAAGTTGTTTGTCAAAGAACACTACTGCCACCTACTGGTTTGTGACGTCACGGTGCGGTATCGGCTGTTGATCAAGTCCCGGTGCTGTATCTGGTGTTTGTCACAACGCGCTATTATCCAAGTCATCTTGAAAACATTCTTCTTCCAAATGTTGGCTACATATTACGGGTTTTTTCTCACATGCGCGTTCACGACGCTACGGAAGCCGGCAGACCAAACCAGATGAAAGTGCGCATTCAGCTCGGCAAAGAACTCATGCTCTTCCTCAACACTGAAGTCCTCAGACATTTTTCTTTCGTTGTTTCTTTCTTTGCACAGGTAAACAGCACATTTCTTCTTCTACGCTTGCATTATTGGCAGAGCAGATGTTGAATGCGCACTTTCAATACCTTGTTTTTTTCAAGTTGTTTGAGATAGTCTATTATTTTCTTTTTGTAGCCGCTGGTTGGATCTCTTTTCAAGGATTCATACGAATTAGTGTCCTTCAGGAGAGTGATAATTTTGTCTTGGTAGTCTGAGGTGTTGAGGACTACGGTGCATCTTCCTTTGTCTGCTGGTAATATGGTGATGCTTTGGTCCTGGCTCAGGGATGTTATGGCTTTCATTTCTTGGGGTGTGAGGTTGGAAGGAAGTGGTTTAGCGCTGGAAAGGGTGGCTGTTACCTTCATTCTGAGTTGCTCTGCCTCCGTTTCAGCCAAGTTGTTGTTCCTGATGGCCGATTCAGTGGCCGTGATCAGTTCCACAATGGGTACTTCTTGTGGAGCAATGGCAAAATTCAGGCCTTTACTCAGTACATCCATCTCTGGTTTTGTCAGTGGTCTGCTAGATAGGTTTTTTACCCACTTGTCTTCAACCTTGATGTTATCCTCCTGAGTCATGTTGCTCTCTTGTTTAATTGCTGCTTTCTGTTGTAATCTTTTGAATTTGGCTTTTTGTCTTTCTTTTGTTTTATGATGTTGTGAAAGCTTGGCTTTATTGACCAAAATAGCAACTTCTTCAAACAAGGTTTCGGGGAGAAGTTTGGATAGCTTCTGCCTTATCTGATCTATTTTGTGCGAGATAGCTTCAATTGTGGAGTGAGTCTGTCTAATCCTCTCACTAAGCAGCTTTTTGTGCGCATTCCTAAGAATCTCTTCTGCCCTGTGTCCTTTGATAGTAGACTTCAGTCTTAGACTGTTGGGAATGAGACCTTGCTGTCTACATCTTAAATTGAAACGTAGATGATTCCTATAATCTGCAAGTTTCCTAAGCAATTTCTCATACTCACGCGTTATTCCGAGGGTGTCTTTCCCAAAATGGAGGTCTCATTCCCAACAGTCTAAGACTGAAGTCTACTATCAAAGGACACAGGGCAGAAGAGATTCTTAGGAATGCGCACAAAAAGCTGCTTAGTGAGAGGATTAGACAGACTCACTCCACAATTGAAGCTATCTCGCACAAAATAGATCAGATAAGGCAGAAGCTATCCAAACTTCTCCCCGAAACCTTGTTTGAAGAAGTTGCTATTTTGGTCAATAAAGCCAAGCTTTCACAACATCATAAAACAAAAGAAAGACAAAAAGCCAAATTCAAAAGATTACAACAGAAAGCAGCAATTAAACAAGAGAGCAACATGCGTCAGGAGGATAACATCAAGGTTGAAGACAAGTGGGTAAAAAACCTATCTAGCAGACCACTGACAAAACCAGAGATGGATGTACTGAGTAAAGGCCTGAATTTTGCCATTGCCACTGAATCGGCCATCAGGAACAACAACTTGGCTGAAACAGAGGCAGAGCAACTCAGAATGAAGGTAACAGCCACCCTTTCCAGCGCTAAACCACTTCCTTCCAACCTCACACCCCAGGAAATGAAAGCCATAACATCCCTGAGCCAGGACCAAAGCATCACCATATTACCAGCAGACAAAGGAAGATGCACCGTAGTCCTCAACACCTCAGACTACCAAGACAAAATTATCACTCTCCTGAAGGACACTAATACGTATGATTCCTTGAAAAGAGATCCAACCAGCGGCTACAAAAAGAAAATAATAGACTATCTCAAACAACTTGAAAAAGACAAGGTAATTAACAGCACAGCCTATTTCAGATTATATCCAGGGGAGGAAATTCCATGTTTATATGGACTTCCAAAAATTCACAAAGAAGGGGCACCACTCAGGCCCATCGTCAGCAGCATTAACTCAGTAACATACAACATTGCTAAACAGCTTACTAATATCTTAGCTCCCTTGGTGGGGAACACACCACATCACATAGAAAACTCCAAAGACTTTGCCAACAAAGCCAAACATTTAAGGATGAGACCAGGAGAAACCCTGGTATCGTTTGATGTTACTTCACTTTTCACATGCATACCTATAACAGAGACAGTGGAAACAGTCAGGACACGTCTTGAACAAGATAGTGATTTAAACAACAGGACTAATTTCACTCCGGACCAGATCTGCACACTACTGGGCCTTTGTCTTTCCACAACCTATTTCAAATTCAGAGGTAATTTTTACAGACAGAAGCATGGCTGCGCAATGGGATCTCCAGTATCACCAATTGTAGCCAATCTTTACATGGAAGAAATGGAAAAGAGAGCTTTAGACACTTTCAATGGAATACCACCAAGCCACTGGTTTAGATACGTGGATGACACCTTCGTCAAAATCCAACTAGAGGAAGTGGAAGCTTTCACCAAACACATCAACTCTGTTGACCGTAACATCAAATTCACCAGAGAGGATGCCAAGGACAACAAACTACCCTTTCTGGACTGTCTGGTGAGCATGGAAGGGGATGGAAGCCTAAACATTGAAGTGTATAGGAAACCTACTCACACAGACCAGTATCTTCTTTTTGACACACACCACCCACTGGAACACAAACTCTCAGTCATAAGAACCTTACAACACCGGGCAGAACATGTCCCTACTAAAACAGATGGGAAGCAAAAAGAACAGAAACACATCAAAGATGCTCTCCGAAACTGTCGATATCCAAACTGGGCTTTTATCAAATCAGCAAGGAAATCCAAAAGACACGCAACAGAAGACAGCGATGGGAAAATTAAACGCAAAAACATCACAATCCCTTATGTTGCTGGAGTGTCTGAAAAGCTCAAGAGGATTTTCTCCAAACACAAGATCCCAGTACATTTCAAGCCAAACCAAACCCTTAAACAGAGGCTAGTGCATCCTAAAGATAAAACCCCCAGACCGAATATGAGCGGAGTGGTATATGCTGTTCAGTGCAGTGAGGAATGCTCTGATCTTTATATTGGAGAAACAAAACAACCTCTCCACAGACGCATGGCCCAACACAGAAGAGCGGCCGCCTCTGGACAAGACTCCGCAGTACACCTACACCTTGTGGACAAAGGACATTCTTTTGAAGACCAGAATTTCCATATTCTGGATAAAGAAAATAGGTGGTTTGAGAGGGGCGTGAAGGAAGCCATCTATGTTAAGAGAGAAAAACCAACTTTAAACAGAGGTGGTGGACTCAGATTCCAGCTTCCAAAAACATACAATTCAATCATAGACATGATCCCTTCCAGATATCACCAAACCCCCCACCCCATCACAGAGGAACGAGGGACTTACCCGCTCCAGCCGGTGAACAATACCTCCTTAACGACCAACCCTTAATAATCGTAGACAGGTTTCAGGTATTACAGGAGACAATCCCCCCCCCTTAATGGCAATCCCCCCTTTAACGACCGACCCCTAGAATCATAGACAGTTTCAGATATTACAGGCTAACGATGGAACTAACGACCCATTCATCGGTTACCATTGCTTGTTTGAAAGCGATACAAGGCGTTGTCTATATAAGACTCAAACTCACTGCGGATCCAGACATTTGAATTGAGAAAGCTTCCTGGAGAGGTGGCGAAACGTCTTCAAATCTTGAAAACCAAGTCCAGTGGATATTTTTTGAATTTTTACGGAATGACTTTGACCTGGATGACTGAGAACCTTCATCAGCATATGCATTGATTATTCCTTTCTGACCGGACTTTTCCTTTAAAAACACAAACATAGCATGTCCCTTAGGATCCAGATAAAGATTGAGCGACAATAACTTGCAGAGAATAAAATATTTATAATGAGAGGGTCACCAGACTGCACAGCTGTCTTGTTCAGAAGTTTATTTTTACGAGCGTCATGGTATCACCTCAAAATGCTTCTGTTCTCACATCTGCAGCAATAGACAGAGTTCTTTAACAGATATTTAACAGAACTTAATATCAGAAAGAGAACATTGATGTATGATAACAGCATCATAGAAAAAACTGCACAGTCAGACAGCATTATTCCCATAGAATGGCTTCTCACTTTGCCTCCTCTACCTTCTAGTAGGTTTCTAAAGGCTGATAATGGCAGCTTATCATTGAGAACAGTTGCTTCTGCTGTATATAAAACCGTACGTTTATTTACTATTTACCTATTTTATAGTTTTCATTTATTTGTCACAATGTACCTAAACTGTACTGGTATATAGAAGCCACAATCTGAAGCCATTCTATGGGATTGATAACCGCTAATAACGGGCATTTATTGGGATGATAATGTTCGAAGTTGCTGCACAAATCCACTTAGTTTTATTGTGTGATGGAAGACAGAATCAAGCTGAGGAGGAACCCATGAGATGCTCAGGTTCTAAATGTTAGAACAATGTTTTTAGACATCATCTGCTGCCAGGTGATTTCACCTCAATACAGTAGATATATTTATCTACTACCATTCAAACAGTTAACTATTTTACCCTGAAATTTTACTGTAGTCACAAAAGGCCATGGGGAGCTGAATATGTATTCCTGATATCTGAAAAACAGATTTTTCTTTGTCAAAATGACCATACCAAACAAAATCACATTCTTCACATCTGATTGTCTAGAAATTTATTTCAGATATCACTCATACATAATCAGTCAAGCTGATATATGTCAAAATGGCCACTCAGTCAGGTAATCAGTGCGCTCTGAAGCGCTGTGGAGCGCCACAACCACATTTACTTCATGCATCCGTGAGTCGGCGTCTCTGATGGACTCAAAGGTTCAGTTCTTTCACCTGCTGCATGCGTCACTGGGAGAATAAACCCTAGAAAAGATGGATGATCAGTGGCACAGACTGTAAGATACCCCACAGGTCTCAGTGGAGGCGGACTGTGGGGGTGAACGGTCGGGAAAAGGGGTCGAAAACTTGCCTGTTGTTTATTTTTGCAGCACATAATCTGCAGAATCAGTGACATCAAACAGAATTACAAGATGTTATCCAGTGATGTAAGCAGAGTAAGGACGTCTGCTCTGTAACAGGAGCATCCCACTGCGCCTGTCCAACACACAGCTGATATTCAGGCTTATTTATCGATGAAGATTCTTATACAGGAGCTTAGAGATGCACATAATCAGTTTCACACAACTGTTTAAAAAACAAAAACAAACATGAAGTCTCGTTTTAGGCTTTGCATTTGAACCCTAATCTACAGGAAATACAGCCTGATTAAGAAAACAAAACAAAAATATGTCTCTAGTCTCAAAAAAAGAGAGGCTAAAGTTGACCTGGATGAATGTTTATGTTCATGAAGCACAGATCTCTGCTTTAAATGTAAAGGCAGAAATATTCAGAACATTTTATCAAAAGGTTTTACTTTTTTGTTGGGTGTTTAGAAATGCCTTAACTTGCTTAATGTAGTGTCAATGGAAAAGCCTGAGTTCTATTTACAGCAGCAGCCATTCAAAATGGCCCAGGAGTGACCCCCCCTCTTGCATATCTTTTTACTCCACCCTTTCACTGAATTACAGGGTGTGAGCAGGAGATGACGCTCCTCCTTAGTTCTTAATGTCCACAAATCGACAAAGATTGATGTTTAAAAAGGAATTGTAGGGGACAAGCCAAAGATCAGCCAAAGTCCAGCCGAGGACCAGCTGAGGACCAGCCAAGGAACAGCCAAGGTTAGCTAAGGACCAGCCAGGGTCCAGTCAATGACCAGCCAAGGTCCAGTCAATGACCAGCCAAGGTCCAGTCAAGGTTAGCCAAGGTCCAGTCAATGACCAGCCAAGGTCCAGCCAAGGACCAGCCAAGGAGCAAACTAGGACCAGCCAAGGACCAGCCAAGGTTAGCTAAGGACCAGCCAAGGTCCAGTCAATGACCAGCCAAGGAGCAAACTAGGACCAGCCAAGGACCAGCCAAGGTTAGCTAAGGACCAGCCAAGGTCCAGTCAATGACCAGCCAAGGATCAGCCAAGGTCCAGTCAATGACCAGCCAAGAGGCAAACTAGGACCAGCCAAGGACCAGCCAAGGTTAGCTAAGGACCAGCCAAGGTCCAGTCAATGGCCAGCCAAGGACCAGCCAAGGTCCAGTCAAGGTTAGCCAAGGTCCAGTCAATGACCAGCCAAAGACCAGCCAAGGTCCAGCCAAGGATCAGCCAAGGTCCAGTCAATGACCAGCCAAGGACCAGCCAAGGTCCAAACGATGACCAGCCAAGGACCAGCCAAGGTCCAGTCAAGGTTAGCCAAGGTCCAGATGATGACCAGCCAAGGTCCAGTCAATGACCAGACAAGGACCAGCCTAGGAACAGCCTTGGACCAGCCAAAGTGCAGCCAATGACCAGCAGAGGATAAGCCAGGGACAAGTAAAGGACCAGCCAAGGTCCAGTAGAGGATAAGCCAGGGGCCCATCAAGGAAAGTGGGGAGATTTTAAATGGCTACAACTGTAGTTTCTTGATTATGTTTTCATAAGTTTCTTCGAAACATGGCTCTCATGGGGCTGTACTCCTGTTTAAAGAAAATGCATTTAACTTATTCCATTGGTTTTATAATTGTATACTATAGAAAATTTTCAACTAAGTAACCAGGTTTCATGAAAAGGCTTCCCATCAATTTTGAGCAGATTTTCTGTCCCTGCCAAAAAAAAAAGAACATGATGCGGCCACCACCATGTTGCTCAGGGAAGACAGTTTGTCCGAGGCTCGATTCACACACAATAGATTTATTTTCCATAAAGGTAAAAAAAAAAACAGCTTCGGGTTTTCTGTGTGCCATGACATGTGCCCTTCAGGACACAGCGGGACACCGTTAGTTCAGATATGTCTCCAGGCTCTGAAAGGTTTGCTGTTGAGCCTAAATTCAAATAAATTCGATTCAGTTTATTTCTATAGCACCAATTCACTCCACCTGTCATCTCAAGGCACTTAACAGTTCACCAGATTATCCGGTTAGATATATTCAAAGTTTTCTATCTAAGGAAAACCAGCTGATTGCATCGACTCATTGACTCTTCAGCAATCCCTCACACTAAGCATGCTTGTAGCGACAGTGGAGAGGAAAAACTCCCTTTGAACAGGAAGAAACCTCCAGCAGAACCAGGCTCAGTGTGAACGGCCATCTGCTGAGGCCCACTGGGGTTCAAGGAGACAGAAGCAGACATAGAAAAAGAAGCATAGATACAAAAGGCAACTGTCAACCAGCTCCACAGGCGGCCCCGTCCAGGAAACACATAGCCAGGCAGACGAGCTCCGAGCCAGCTCCCATGTCAGAGGATGAAGAGAGCACATCCAGTTAGTCACAGTCAGAGAAACAGGACTACACTGGAAAACAGGCCAAGCTCCAACATCTAGAAACAAAGGTGTTGATGGCAGCAGCACAGCTGATATTTCTCTCCAGGATGGAGTCACAGCCAAACAGGAACAGACCAGATGAAGCTACTATGAGAAAAAGCAGAGAGAGCAGAACGTTAGAGATTGAACTAACAGATTCTGCAGAGTGGGAGAATAGAGATAGAATGAAGCAGAATGATGAAAAAGGGGTCCCTATGTCCTCCAGCAGTCTAAGCCTATAGCAGCATATTATTTTCTTGGATGAATGAGCGGTACTCTGAGGGCTGTTCAAAGCCTTGGATCAAAAATCCTAACTGTGTTTTAAAAATGTCTGTTCTGCCTTATAGTTTGGACTGCATGTGATGATCTGATTCTTGCTCTTATTACAAGATTGTAGTGGAATAAATTGGACTGATGGACTGAATGTAAGAGAAATGATTTCTATATTTCTCTTTCGGTTACATTTTGTTTTAATTGGTGGTAATTTGGTGAACTGATAAAAACTGACCTTTTATAAAAAGCTTTTTCTGCTATGTGTCATTTTGAAGATATATGATTATCCTCACATTTTCCCCCATTATTCATTTGTCAGTCAAATTTCAAAATGACTCACTTACAGCAACACATGTAACATGTTAAAACCTGCATCCACACAAGTAACTCCACGTGTATTTAAAAGGTCTTTGAGGTCACTTGATGTTGCTTTTTTTTAAGGGGGGGGTCTAAAAATCCCTGCTGCTGTTTGTTTTCCGCTCCATTTAATTGTAAGCTCTCAAATGTGTATCCTCCCCACGCTGACAGAAGGGCATGCTTTTAAGGGAGCATGGGGACGATGCACACCTCCCATCCAGCCTCTCAGCACTGCAGCATTTTTATATTACGCTCACACAGATTTGGGAAGTTACATTTTACAAGCTATATTGTAAAAAAAAAAAAAAAAGAGGAGAAAACATCCCCATGGTTATTTACATAGTTTAGATTACGGAGCTTTTGAACTATCGCAACGATCCAAGCGGCCCGTATCAGCGCCCCAAAACCTGCTACTTATGCATTTTTGTGGCGTGTGACAAATTGTGTCAGCACATTATTCTAGTGCAGCATTCCTAATGCATAATTCATCCCCGAACCCTCATTCTACATGGACGTCTTCAAATCCCTTTGAAGTTAATTCCTTTTTTATGATAAACGTCCTTGCCAGCTCCAGCTGTGCAGGAGCTGATAGTCGTTACTGGAAGAGTCACCTGTCCCAAACAATTTGCCTCTAAAGCATTGAGCTATAGGAAAGAATCACATCTAAAGAGTTTAGTGTGTAAAACAGTAAAACCAGGTGAACAGAACTAAAGCAAATCCTCCAGTGCTTAATGGGAAACACCTCAGGTATTATATAATATTCCCTTTAAAAGGAGATGACTAGTAGTTCTGTTTTCATTAAAGCTCCTGTCACATCTTGGTGATTTAGCCCAGCGTATGCCAAAAAATCTGGCTAAAAACGCTGCCATAAATTAGTTATGGGTCAGTTTTGTATAAGTCATGAATATGCTGATGTACACTGAAACATGCTGGCATACGTGACGTATGCATATGGCATATATCAAGAAAAATTCCTGGCATATGCCAGGGTATGCTCAACCGTGGGCCGTCAGTTCCAGGTCAGTTATCTGATGGTTGACATCCGTTCAGTGTCAGTTCCTCATCAGTCGTGGCGTCTTGCTTATCCTAAACCTCTGAGTAACTTGTGAATAACTTCTGCATAACTTATCCAGAACTTCTCTACAACGTATTCTTTCAAAGTTCATGTTGAGAAACTTGTAAAAAAGCTGAAACTACGGCTGGGTTTTTTTTTTAGAAATAAAACTTGTTTTAACATGTCAGCCAGAAAAACACTTGTGCAGGCTACTTTTTTAAGTGTTTTGGACTATGGTGATGTTGTCTACATGCATGCTGCCTCTAGTACTCTCCACCTGTTAGATTCTGTGTACCATAGTGCTTTACGCTTCTTAACTAATTCCTATTCCCGTACTCATCATTATACGCTGTATGAACTGGTAGGCTGGCCGTCACTAAGGCTACGTAGACAACTTCATTTGTTTATTTTTCCTACATTGATATGCAGAATGCATATCAATGTAGGAAAACAAGCTAAGAAGTGTGGTCCAACAGAGACTTAAATATTTATAGGTAGAGGATTCTACAACTCCGTTGATAGAATATTTATTTTTTTTTGGTTGGTTACAGTACATGAAGATCATAGATTGCTTCCTTCACGCCCCTTTCAAACCACCTGTCTTCTTTGTCCAAACTGTGAACATTCTGGTCCTCTAAAGAATGTCCTTTGTCCATAAGGTGTAGATGTACTGCAGACTCTTGTGTTTAGGATGTAGCTTGTCTGTGTTGAAATATCCCAGCCCTATTTTATTTTACTACCTAAGAAATTAGTCATGTTACTCCTGGCCTGAAAACATCTCCCAGTCCAGCCCTGCTCAAGGAGAATATGCAAACTCCGTGCAGGAATGGAACCTGGGAAGCTTCTTGCTGAAAGGCAGACCCCACATTAATGGTTAACTATAACAACCTGCACCTGAAAAGAAAATACTTAAATGAAGTTTAAATAAATGCCGTGTGATGGTCCTATAGGTAGGAAGCTGTGGAAAACGACCTGCAGTATATCGAAACGGAAACAGGGAGTCTAGCTATTCAACATGTATAGTGGATTGTGTGCTGAAGCAGAAAAACATGAAGGGTTTTTGCTCCCATATTTTCTCCAGAGTCATACTCCATGTAATGGCTCTGTTATTTCCTACAGGGGATCTGAAAAGGACCGGGTGTGAGTTACACTGTGCACCCATTAGCTGCTCAGTGAAGGGGTTTCTCCCAGGCTCTTATAGCCGTGTGGTGGGAAGATATCGATGACAAAAGCCGCTCACAGGGACGATAATCATCACAGCTTGAAGAGGACATGTTAAACAGGAAGCAAACCTCTCATGGTTTTTATTGAGCCTTTGATTATTCCCATCAGCACAGCAGGACAGGCCAGAGACCCAGCTGACTGTCAGAGTCAGAGCGGGGTGAGTTCTTGTCACCTCACCATCTTTTCCTCTGATTGTTCTGCTGAAAGTCTCCCTGGGGCCTGCTAGGCGAGATTGCAGCACTCATCCATTTAATTCTCCATCGTTCACTGGAGAGCAATGGCCTTTTCTCTTTGTTCCCTTTCATTCAGACTGGAAATCATCTATCACCTCAGACTGGGGTCAGAACCGGAACATGCAGGGGATCGGGCCCCTGGAAATACAGAAGACCGAGGCGTTTAAACGGCGTCTCCTTTACACAGACTCCAGTTTTTAACATATTATCACAATGTTGTTTTTGGTTTATCTTTTTGTAACTGAGAAACACAAACCTGAGTGGATTTCTGATCACAGATTTCTGATCTTGTGTTTATCTTTGGACCCCTCAGCACTAATTACAGATGTTCTCATAGGTTTGCATATCCAGCAGGTTATTGGTTCTCATTTCATTTCGGTAAAACAGCCAAAGAATCTGAAATTCTCTCAAGATATGAAAACTTATGAGCAAGGTTTTTGATGGATTATCATTTTTTTTTTTTAAGAGTCTGAAATGTCTGATGATTTTATCTTATTGAAATTCATTTGTGATCCTGTTATAATGTTTTGTTTTATAGTCATGCTTGCGCTTTATTGTATATCACCAAAGTTCCCATAAAGGCGATCAGAGTTGTGACTATAATCAAAGAATTTAAAGGAAAAGTCTGGTCAGCCCAAATATAGTAGCCCCTCCCTCCTGCCATCTTCCAGCAGTGACGTCACGGTGCGGTAAGCCTAGCGCCATTCTCCCCGCTTTCCAAGCTAACTCAATGGGAACTACTAGACACATCTGCAATCAACAACAATTATTTAAGATTTCCAGAGGACTTCACCATTGAAATTCACCAGAGCTATAGTGAAACTGACAATGCCCACGTGCATGGCAGCTGGATGCTGGAATACATCGGGTAAAAGTGGAAAAAAAGAGTTATTCCACCTTTCTGATTCCTGATCCTCCACGGACGGGTTGGTCGTTGGATCGCCAACTTGAAGAGGGAGGATTTGCCATCGAACTTCTGGCCAGAGAAAAAACCTGTAATATGTAGCCAACATTTGGAAGAAGAATGTTTTCAAGATGACTTGGATAATAGCGCGTTGTGACAAACACCAGATACAGCACTGGGACTCGATCAACAGCCGATACCGCACCGTGACGTCACTAACCAGTAGGTGGCAGTAGTGTTCTTTGACAAACATGGAGGCCTCCAGTAAAGAACATTCAAATGGAAATATCTCTAAATTAAAAACACTGATCATTTATTCAACAGTTTGTAATCATTTTATATTTAAAGTACTGTGAGAAGTTTGAATTCTGAATATAAACGGATTTTCCTTTAATCTATAAATGCACCACATGAAACAGTAGTTGCTGTTGCAGGGGAAACTGTTGAGATTTTGCCTCATTTCAGCGTCTGATAAGTTTTAAACATTACTGTATTTTCCACACGATGGCTGCTTCTTATTTACTGAAGGTAAAAAGAGAGTAAAACTTAGGGCAACTAACAGGAAGGCTAACAGACAGAGCATGACTTCAGCCTATCCTGGACTTATTTTGAATTTTCCGTCAGAACAAACGGCCTGGGTCTTCCTCCTCATGCTGGTGACCAGTTTGGTCTCACACAGATCAACATGAATGTGTTGCTCACTCTGAGCCTAAGGTCTGTAGCGGGGCTGATGAATGCTCACCACAACCAGATTCCTCACGTTTCACCTCATATATCATCACTATCAGCATGAAAAGGTCTAATGATGAAGGTCAATCATTGTTTTAGAAAAACAGGATTGTCAGCTGTGGGTAAAAAACAAACTGCTATTTTCCTGAAGAAAAACAAACAGTAAACATGCAGAAAACCGCTCAGAGTCTATGAGCACTGACACTTGAGCGGCTGACCGGGTTACCCGCTCCATGACCTCTCAGATATTCCTATGACCGAGATAAAAGCAGAATAAGCTGTTAGGGACTCAGACATTCAACTCTGACCATCTTTTTATAAACATGGGAAAATAAAAGTTATCCTGAATACAGGATTCTGCTGTGGGCTTCATCTGCAGTCCTTAAACACATAGGGATATAATATTTAAATGTCAAATCATTCTGGCTTAAACATGTATATAAATGTTCTCTTTATCAGACCATGTTGTCCCAAAAGTTAGAAAATTTCTATTTTTAATAAAATCCTGTATTGCAATCTTTTTTTCCCATTATCTTCTGCAGGCCAGTTAGTTCTACGTCAGCCTGAACACCTAAATTCGGCCAATCATACTAACGGTCATCTGTCAATCACATTTTTTCAGTCATATCATCTTGATTCATATGTCGCAGCTAATATACGCAACGGTTAAAATAAGTATCATATCCTTCTACACCAAACCAAGCTTCTGCCGCCCTGGCGTCCTCTTCCACAACATCTTCGTCCCCGCTTTCCTCCTCTAAATAAAAAATGGATGACGGAGGAGACTCATCCACGACCTCCGAAACTAAACTCTCCTCCTCTTGCATGTTTCCGCTGTCCATAGCGTTCCTTGACAGCGTCGTTTCTAAGTCACCAATTTAGTGCTACTTGGTCCTAATGGAATTTCCCATTGGGAACCTGCTAGCACCAGAGATGGGAAGTAACGAAGTACAAATACTTCGTTACTGTACTCAAGTAGATTTTTCAGATATTTTTACTTTACTTTACTACTTATTTTTATGGCGACTTTTTACTTCTACTCCTTACATTTTTACACAAATATCTGTACTTTCTACTCCTTACATTTTAAAAAATTGTCTCGTTACTTTAGTTTTGAATCATTTCAATGGAGTTACCGTTATTATTTTTCACGTCATCAATACCAAATTCAATCTAATTGGATGGAATCTACGTTGCATTTGACGCACCACTACAAGATGAATCGACAGATTTGGCGGTATTCATTGGCGGCAAATCATTGCAGCTTGGTGGCGGTGGCGTTAGCATAGTAGCATGGACGACGAGATGATTGAAAATGAGCACAACGGAGATCTAGTCCTATTGGCAGACATCCATTTAAAATGTAGGCAACGGCATGAAAAAAGTGGTTTCTACTTTTACTTTTATACTTTAAGTAAATTTACAAGCCTGTACTTTGTTACTTTTACTTGAGTAAAGAAGTTTAATCAGTACTTCCACTTTTACCAGAGTATTTTTTAACACAAGTATCTGTACTTTTACTCAAGTATGGAAAGTGAGTACTTTTGCCATCTCTGGCTAGCACTAAGTTGCTAACTGGTTGCAAACCAGCCACAACCAAACTGGTTGCACAACAATGACCTCTGACCCTCGTTGGAAATCCTCTAGTTTCCAACGATGCCATCCATCCATGGAATTTTAAATCTCATTTTATTTGTTTATACAGCTTTATAACAAAAAGTATTTATGAAAAATAATTTTGAAACATGTTTTAGAAATTTTAAAGCCCCATAAACAGCAGCTGGTGTGAGCAGGGCTCGCCGAGGTTAAGGGGTTAAAATGATATATTAATGACAAAAATCATAGAGAGATGTTAAGGTTCGGCCACACGGTTCCAGCCCAAACCTTCAGGTTGATTGTTTTAAGAGTAAAACCATTCAAGATGCCTTAGCCTCTGTTGTTTTGCAGACTCCGTTGTTTTTTGGAGCCTGGCTGTATGAGGAACCCCTCAGCACAAGGACATGAGTGGGATTGGAATCGTTAGGAATGAATAAACAGGGCGATGGAAGCCTTGGCCCTCCTTAATGTTGGCCTTTCTGGTGCTGCTGATTCCAGCACAGAGTCGTGATGTTCGCAGGGAGGATTACAGAGTTTTCACCTTGTGTGAAAAAGGAGAATCCAGCAAAATTTAAGGCTTTACACTTATTTCTTTTTGCTTTGACTTTGTCAGAAACTTTAAACTTGGTCTAAAATAAACTAAAATGTAATTCCAAAACAGTGCAGTTTTAAAAATTTAGTTGAGTAAAATCAGTTTGATAAAAGCTCATTTTCATAATCGAGGCCTGATTTAATGTGTTGATTCCTCTGAAATGCCCGACAGCAAACAGAAGGAGGAAAACATGGAGCTTCATATGGTTGCTTTGAGAATGACATTAGAAGACATGGATGAACAATGGGGGATGCTGCTGCAGCTGTCGGAGCGCGTAGCGGGGCAGATTTGACCTGCCTGGATGTGTTTAACATTGATACCCGGCTTTCCTTTCAGGAGCAGAAATACAGCATGAGTCAGAGCGCAGCAACCTGCATGAAGCATGACATCTACTGAGTCATGCCATCGTAGTGAATTAAAAAAGCCAGTGCAACTCAGACACGCTGTCTTATGGGGTATTTTTAGTCAAGCTGTGGTGAAACAGAAGGCAGCATTGTTTAGACAGCTCAAAATGAAAAATCTATTTTTCACTGGGTTCCTAGAAGAGAATCCTCTGAAGGTATTCTGATTACCAGAGGATGGATCCATGTGACGCTGAAATCTCAGCTTTGACCTAACTTCTAAATAACATATATTTACATACACTTTCTACACTACAAAAATTTTAAATCTAAATAATTCTTTTTAAAATAAGTGCATTCTTGAACTGAGGAGGTAAGTGAGAACAAGACAATTTATATCTAAAATAAGAACAAAAAAAATTCCATTGTCTTATTTTGAGTGCATGTTGTTCTCTGTCAGGGCTGCCCTTTGTCATCGGTTCTGTTAATTATATTTATGAACAGAATTTCCAGGTGCAAGTAGGGACCAAGTGTCCGGTTTGGGAACCTCAGGATATCATCTCTGCTTTGTGGGGCGGTTTGCAGCAGAGTGTGAAGCGGCGGGGATGAGGATCAGCACCTCCATATCCGAGGCCGTGGTTCTCCACTGGAGAAAGGTGGACTCTCCTCTTCAGCTCGGTGGAGAGTCCTTGTCTCAAGTGGAGGAGTTCAAGAATCTCGGGGTCTTGTTCACGAGTGAGGGACGGATGGAGCGTGAGATTGATAGACGGATCGGTGCGGCGTCTGCAGTGATGTAAAAAAGAAAAGAAAAAAAAAAGGTGCCCCAGCAGAGCCAGGGCCATCTCCAAGGACAGCTCCCACCCTGGCTCCACCCTGTTTGACCTGTTGCCCTCTGGAAGGCGCTACACTGTAAAAACGAAAAAGTTAGTTCAACTCAAAATTTCAAGGCAACCGGCTGCACAGAATTTTTGAGTTGAAGGCATCAACTTAATTTTTTAAGTTTTGTAGAACTACACTTATTAAGTTGTGTCAGCTAAGCTTTTCAAGTTCTGCCAACTAAGTTTTTTTAATTCAAGTTACTGGAACTTTCAAGTCTGTAAAAACGTATTATTTTAAGTTCAGATTATCTGTAAAATTGGTCTGGTCTGATTTGGAGAGACGGCATCCATCCCACTTTGGATGGTGCAGCTCTTCTTTCTAGGAATCTGGCCACATTTATTAGTCCCCCCAAAATGACCACCCAAAAACCCAAACATTTTTTAACACCATTTCCTCTCTCTGTTCCCCTCTTTTTCACCAATTTGGTTTCCCAGAAAAAAAAAAGCAAGATTAAAGGAAAAATTGTAAATTAAAAAAAATTAATAATTGGGGGAAAATTTTTTTAAAACTTTTTGGGTTTTTTAAACATAAGACCTTTTTAAAAGTCACAGAAATGCGTTTTGGAAACAGGGATTTGGGGGCCTAAAAAACCGGGAGAAAGGGATTATGGGGCCCAAAAATAGGACTCCTCCCTTTTATTTTTTTTTCCATCCCGGGGGGGGGAGGGGAAAGGTGAACTTTTGAGTTGACTTCTTTTTATCCCAAAACCCACAATTTTTGAACTTTTAAACCCCTTTTTTGTCCTTTAAGCAAAAAATTTTTTTTGAAATTTTACGGGGCCCTTACCTTTTTTTTTAGTATTTTAAGAGTTCTTCTTTTGGAAAATATAGGGGGGTTTATAGTGGGGGTTTTTAAATATGGAAGAAGGGTAGAAGAGGAGCCAGGGAAGAAAGGGGTTTTCAAAAGGAATGGGGGGTAAAATTTAAAAGGGAAATTTGTTTGAAAAAACCATAAAGGGAAGGGGTAAAGTATTTTAAATGTTTTAATTTTTTAATTTGGGTTATTTAACGGTTTCCCTCCCCAAAAAAATTCAATTTTAGAGACTTTTCTATCTTTAAAATTTAAAAACCCATTTTCCCCTCCTCGGGGTTAAAAAAGGGGGCGGGGGGAAAAACTTGTTTTCCCCAAAAAGGGTTTTTTTTTTGTTGAAGGGGGGGTTTTTTTGGTTTTCCCAGCAAGACCCAAAAAAAAACCTTAAAAAAAAGCTTGTAGGTTTTTACTGCGTTTTAAGAAAAAACTAAATGGAAAAAAAAACCCCAACTGCAATTTTTGGGGAAAAAAAGGGTTTACTGCTTAAGGACCCTTTTTAAACAAGGCCCCCAAAAACTTTACTCAAATAGGGGGAAAAAAACTGTTTTTTTTTCTTTTGAAAAAATAACCCAAGTGTCTTTGAATTTTCCCCCTGCTTTTACAGCTGTTTTAGGGATTTTTTAAATAAGAGTTTTAAAAAAGATCAAAGACTCCTCTATCCCTTGTCCGGGGAGGGGAATCTAACCCTTTTTTAACGCGATTTTTTAATTTGTTAGAAAATTTATTTTTTATTAAAGGGTTAAATTTTTAAAAATTTAATTTATTTAAGGAGGTTTTCCCCTTTATTTTTATTTGAGTTTAAAACTTTTGTTAATTTATGTATAACTTTTAAGTTTGCCAAAAAAACTTTTTAAAAACCTCTCCCAACGCTTGCAAAAGATTTTCCCATTTTCCTTTTTTACCCAAAAATTTTTTTAAAAATTCCCCAAAAATTTGCAACTTCCCCCCCCCAAAAAATTTTTAAATTTTTAGTTTTTTGGTATATTTAAAAACCTTTGAAACCAAAATTCCAGGCCCTCGAAAGGACTTGTACTTTCTGTCCCGTTGGGTCTTATGCTGCATTTGATACAGTTTACCCTAATACTTTTAGAAAGACTTGAATATTTTGTTTGGAATTTAAAGAACACCCCTAGACTGGTTTAAAAACTTATCTATCTGATGAATTCAGTTTGTTCATGTTAATGATAGATCTTTAAAACGCTCAAAGGTTCCTGTGGAGTACCACAGGGGCAGTGGCAGGACCAATTCTCTTTTCTTTACATCCCAATTTGGGAAAATTTTTTAACAGCATGGGGTTAATTTCCCAAATGTTATGCTGATGAACCCAGCTATATCTGTCTATAATCCAGATGAAGCTAACCCATTAATAATTAAGGGGATGTCTTAAGGGCATAAAAACCTGGATGATCTTAAATTTCTGCTTTTGAAGCAGACAAAACAGAAGTTATAGTCTTTGGACCAGAGTCTCTGAAAAAGAAACTGATTAGCCAGTCACTTCATTTGGATGGGATTAAACTGATTTCAGATAATAAAGTAAAAAATCTTGGTGTTATTTTTGATCAGGACCTGTCATTTAAATCCCATATCAAAGAGGTTTCTAGAATTTCCTTCTTTCATCTGAGGAACATTGCAAAAATTAGAAATATCCTGTCCAGGGGTGATGCTGAGAAACTAGTCCATGCATTTGTTACTTCAAGGCTGGACTATTGTAATTCTTTACTATCAGGAAGTCCACAAACTGTAGTTAAAAGCCTTCAGCTGATCCAAAATGCTGCAGCCAGAGTTCTAATGAAAATGAAAAAGAGAGATCATATCTCTCCTATCCTGGCTTCTCTTCATTGGCTTCCTGTTAAATCAAGAATAGAATTTAAAATCCTCCTTCTCACATATAAAGCCTTAAATGGCCAAGCTCCATCTGATATCAGAGATCTGATTGTTCCTGATGTTCCTAACAGAGCACTTCGCTCTCAATCTGCAGGTTTACTAGTGGTTCCTAGAATTTCTAAAAGTAGAATGGGAGGCAGGTCTTTTAGTTCTCAGGCTCCTCTCCTGTGGAACCAACTACCAGTTTTAGTCCGTGAGGCAGACACCCTGTCTACTTTTAAGGCTAGGCTTAAAACTTTCCTTTTTGATAAAGCTTATAGTTAGGGTGGCTCAGGTTATCCTGAGCTATCTCTATAGTTATGCTGCTATAGGCTTAGACTTTTGGAGGACATAGGGACCCCCATTTCATCATTCTGCTTCATTCTCTCTCTGTTCTCCTATTCTGCAGAATCTGTTAGTTCAATCTCTAACCTTCTGCTCTCTCTGCTTTTCCTCAGAGTAGCTTTGCCTCGTCTGTTCCTGTTTGGCTGTGACGTCATCCTGGAAAAAAACATCAGCTGTGCTGCTTCTATCAACACCCTTGTTAATAGATGTTGGAGATCGGCCTGTTTTCCAGTGTGGTCCTGTTTCTCTGACCGTGACTGAGTGGATGTGCTCTCTTCGTCCTCTGGCATGGGAGCTGCCTTGGAGCTCGTCTGCCTGGCTGTGTGTTTCCTGGACGGGGCCGCCTTTTACAGCTGCTTTTTGTATCTCTGCTTCTGTCTCCTTGAACCCCAGTGGGCCTCAGCAGATGGCCGCTCACACTGAGCCTGGTTCTGCTGGAGGTTTCTTCCTGTTAAAAGGGAGTTTTTCCTCTCCACTGTCGCTACAAGCATGCTTAGTGTGGGGGATTGTATTTGAGTCAATGAGTCGATGCAATCAACTGGTTTTCCTTAGATAGAAAACTTTGTATCAATTTGACTGTATGATCTGGTTGAACTGTAAAGTGCCTTGAGATGACATGTGTTGTGAATTTGGCGCTATATAAATAAACTGAATTGAATCGAATTGAAATGTTTTAAATTCAGATTACCATCCCCTGTAATAACTTACATTTTTGAGTTCAGTCCCCCCCCATTAAATCATCCACTGACAGTAAACCATCCATCCACTTACACGCTTGTCCCAAGTGGGGCAGGGTACACCCGGGACAGGTCACCAGACACACAGGACTAACAACCATTCATGCACACACTCAACAATTTAGAGAAGCCAATCAACCTAACAGTCATGTTTTTGGACGAGGCCAGAGTACCCAGAGAGAACGTACACATGCTCAGGGAGAACATGCAAACTCCATGCAGAAAAACCCCAGGCCAGGAATCGAACCCAGAACCTTCTTGCTGCAAGGCAGCAGTGCCACCCACTGCGCCACCGAGCAGCCCTGACAGTAATCCAGTTAAATTTTGCATTTTTATTTGAACCACTTTGGCAAAAACAGGTTTACAATTTCACAATGTAAACAAGTAATCTTATGCTTAAAGCAAATCATTTTTTTACTTTCCAACTCCTGTTAAAACCTTACAAATAATGCAATATTGCCAGAGATGACAGGAAACTAGTGCCTTAGTCTTCTCTTGAACGAGTGACCAGATGGCTGAACCAAACTTTAGAAGGGAGCTCCTGGGAAAATCCATGGAAACCCTGTAGCAGCCGGTTGCCATGACAAATTTGCTCGGACTGGGTGTCAACTACAACTTCTAAGTAAACTCAACTTAATTTATTGAATAAGATGAACTTTTCATCAGAAACTTATGAAAGTGAGTTCAACTGGCTCACAAAAGACAGTTTAAGTTCCAACTGTCAGTGAATGGAAAAATCTTAGTAAGGTGAACAATTTTGAGTTGTCCTTTTTACAATGTACAGGCAACTGAGGATCAGGACAAACAGACTCAAAAACAGTTTTTTCCCCCAAGCCATTGCTGCCCTCAACTCCGACCTGCACTGTCGGTCACTTTACACCTGTTTTGCACTACCCCCCCCCCCCCCCCCCCCCCCCCCCCCACACACAAAATCTGTGCCAGTACTGTTTACATTTCCTTTCCCTTTAATATATTTATATTTTTTTATTATTTATTTATTTTTTTTCACGGTAGCTGAAATGGAAGTCCCAAAAATCTCATTGTATCCGTTGTAGAATATGATGACAATAAAGGCTTTTTAACTTAACTTTAACTTAACTTTATGTGGTCGCTGTAACAGACTGTTGTGGTCATTGGCAGATCTAGGGGGCGGCTATTTGGGCTACAGCCCCGGATGTTTACCAAAGAGCAACGGATCCCGCTTCTGAGCTGATCTGAGTAAAATGTGCAGTACTGGAATTCACCAGATGGTGGCAGTATGCGCAGTAAAGCAGCCTGTAGCATTCCCCTGCAGAAGAACAAGTCATCACCACTAGCTGTTAAAGACTGATGTTCCAGGGATGTGAAGCTCTGACTGACTTCCAGACGTTCTTTGTCCCGGTGTTGTAGGAAATTCTGTTCCCCTTGTGTCGGGAGGAGCATTGAAGCCAGAGAGGCGGACATGATGGATGGGACCATTTTCACTGCACTGCTGATCGATTTCTCAGTAGAAAAACAACTCATATTATCATCAGGTTGTAACATCCAGTTTAATCAGCAGCTGTTTTTCATAAAATTTTAAAATAAATAAATAGACGAGGTCCTTTTTAAACCTATATTGCGTTATTTTAAACGGCAAGAGCATCTGCCTTTTTCCAACTTCTGTCACTTCAGCCTGAAAAATAAAAGTCACATTTTTCCAACACATAGTGAATATATACACTACCGTTCAAAAGTTTGGGGTCACATTGAAATGTCCTTATTTCTGAAGGAAAAGCACTGTACTTTTCAATGAAGATAACTTAAAACTAGTCTCAACTTTAAAGAAATGCACTCTATACATTGCTAATGTGATAAATGACTATTCTAGCTGCAAATGTCTGGTTTTTGGGGCAATATCTACATAGGTGTATAGAGGCCCATTTCCAGCAACTGTCACTCCAGTGTTCTTGTTGGGATCCGGAGGCTTGCCCACCAGAGGGCGCCAAGGATCCCTTCCTGAGGGCTAGTGCTCAACTGCAACACCTGTTTTCCATCTGCTCATCAAGAGGTTTCTACTTAAGGAGGCGGAGAGCTACACTCCAGCGCCAGAGTATTTGCCAGTTATGGTTGAACCTGCCTGAAAACCTGAAAACTCTGAAGAGTTTCTCTGTTGGAAATCTGCCCGCCTGATCTCTGAAGAACCCTGGAGAATCTTTCCTGCCAAGGACCTGCCTGCCCGCTCTCTGAAGAATCTAGAAGGGAAACCCAAACCAGTTATCAGCAAACACTCAACCAAGCTCTGCCTCCGCCAAGCCCTCAGCCTGCCGACAGCCTCTGGACCCTCAAGGTCACCCACTTCAACCTGGTCCTCAAAAGAGAGGAAGAGGGAGAGAGCCAAGCCTGGAATCTGCCCGCCAGCATTCTGACAGCCTCTGCCCAGCTCTCAGCTCTCCTCCTGCCAGCACAGGGTTCCCAACCAGAAACCTGCCCGCCAGCACTCGGACTGTCTCTGCCTAGCTATTAGTTCACCTCCTGCTAGCCCTCAGCCCTCGGCCTGCCAACAGCCTCTGGATCCACAAGGTTCCCCCCCCCTCTCTGCAGCTCTGCTCATCCCCAGACCAGCGGGGAACCAAATCCTGATCAGGACTTGCTTTATTAGTTAACGTTCCTTTAAATAAACCTTTAAACTTTACCCTGTCTCCGAGTGGTTCTGCATATGGGCTAGGGTCCTTCTCCCATTATGACAGTTCTAATGGTACAATGTGTTTGCTCATTGGCTCAGAAGGCTAATTCATGATTAGAAAACCCTTGTGCAATCATGTTCACACATCTGAAAACAGTTACAGAAGCTGCAAAACTGACCTTCCTTTGAGCAGATTGAGTTTATGGAGCATCACATTTGTGGGGGCAATGAAACGCTCAAAATGGCCAGAAAAAGAGAACTTTCATCTGAAACTCGACAGTCTATTCTTGTTCTTAGAAATGAAGGCTATTCCATGCGAGAAATTGCTAAGAAATTGAAGATTTCCTACAACGGTGTCTACTACTCCCTTCAGAGGAGCACAAACGGGCTCTAACCAGAGTAGAAAAAGAAGTGGGAGGCCGCGTTGCACAACTGAGCAAGAAGATAAGTACATTAGAGTCTCTAGTTTGAGAAACAGACGCCTCACAGGTCCCCAACTGGCATCTTCATTAAATATTACCTGCAGTAGCCTGTTTGTGCTGTCCTCCATTGCTAATGTAGTCATTTACCACATTAGCAATGTATAGAGTGTATTTCTTTAAAGTTAAGACTAGTTTAAAGTTATCTTCATTGAAAAGTACAGTGCTTTTCCTTTAAAAATAAGGACATTTCAATGTGACCCCAAACTTTTGAACGGTAGTGTATAATGTTTCATTTGTGATATAAGAGGATGGAAACTGGCTTCCTGAAAAGATGAGAGTGAAGACATTATGGTAAATCCTTTTTTAATGTAAAATATGACATATTACTGTTTTAAGGACATTTCTAGTATAAGACAGGCTATCAGACATAACTATTTTAGACAATTTGGAAACAGTTGCTCTTTATTTCCCAAAGATATGGGAGGAGGAACAAATGGATATTTTAGCTGCCTGATATAATCCGTTCCCCTTTTGATGATCTTTATGAAATGTATTTTCTGTGAAGTGACTATTTGTATAAAACTAAAATTTAAAAATTTAAAAACTTAAGACTTAAAGGTGATCAAAGCAAAAGTTGAATTTAACTAGAACAGCCACCTGATGCACCGTGGATTCTGGCTTACGCTGTCCAAAAACATCAAAAAGGGTTAGAAATCTAGTTCTTCGCTCGCTTTAGTCTCCGTTCAGACAAAACAGGTTACAGGCTTCCCAGGATTATGCTATTGCTCTCACTCTGATTCCTGCAGCTGTTCTTAAATTGACTGACTGACTGATTGACTGGCTGAAAACTGAGAACTGGTAAAAGAAAAACCATATGACCACCAATGAACAAAATGAGCTACCTAAGCCTCCCTATTTATACTGTGAAACACCCACATTGCAAGCTAAAACTAATTCACTGAATCACTAAGCAAATCTTTTTCTAAATAACAAATCAAACTAAATAATCCAAATTCTAAGATCTAACTAAAAATGGAGAAATAGCTCCTACATTCTGCTTAAATGTTTATCTAACAATTTACAACTATTCCCAGAAAAGTTCAAACCGAAACCTCTGAACTTTGTTTTCCAAGTTTAAAGATGTTTCTCTTTCCATCCAGCAATTGCTACTGCAGACATTTTAATTGAGAATTTAAAATAAATTTCATAAAGATCATCAAACCAACAGTCATATTTATCTGAACTACTTGGATTCCAAGATATAAAATAATAAATGTTCAAACATAATATAGAAAAATTATGACAGTTTCAAAATTCACAGGATTTGTTAATTTTTTCCTGTTATGGGGAAATGGATTATATCAGGTGGCTAAAATATTTCATTACCCTTAACTCTGGAAAATAATGATCAAATGTCACCAAATCCACAGAGTTTGTTGATGATGAAGAGAAGAATAAACACAGTTAAAGACATGCAGGTAAATTAATTTCTTCCCATGTTATGGAGGTGGAATTTACAGAAGAAGATTAGGGCCACTGGAAAAAAAAAGTTTACTGATTTAAAAGTTTTATTTCAATTTAGTATTGGAAAAAAGTCTGAATTCTGACTTTAATCTCCGAATTCTGACTTTTTTTCTCTGAATTCTGACTTTAATTGTTTTTAATTTAACTGATTTTAATGTAGATGGGCACCGTGAAGGAAGAGATATGGGAGCACTTAGCTTCACTGACATAGATGTGAGTTGTTTGAGAGGGCCAGTAACACATTGGTGGAAAATGACGGAATTAGGCAACTTTTTACGTGAATTCTGACTTTTTTCCAATACTAAATTGAAATAGAATTTTTAAATCAGTAAACTTTTTTTTTTTTTTCAGTGGCCCTAATCCTCTTCCGTAGGAATCCTTATGTGTGATTGCATGTAGTATACTAGAAATGTCTTTAATCCAGTAATCTGTCATATTTTACATTAGAACAGGATTTAGCAGAAAGTCTTCTCTCTCATGTTCACCCTTAGGGCCCCTGATCTCCTAGAATCCTAGATCCTCCCCTGGTCGTGGTGAGTCAGGGGCAAAGCTCTCCATCAACCGATGGATCTACCTTCCCACCCTCACCTATGGTCATGAGATCTGGGTAATGACCGAAAGGACAAGATCCCGATTACAAGCGACCAAAATGAGTTTCCTTTGCAGGGTGGCTGGGCGCACCCTTCCAGATCGGGTGAGGAGCTCAGTTACCCAGGAGGAGCTCAGAGAAGAATCGTTGCTCCTCTATGTGGATAGGAGCAAGCTGAGGAGGAACAAGCATCTGTTCAGGACTCCTCCTGGTCGCCTCCCTCAGGAGGTGTTCCAGGCATGTCCCAATGGAAGAAGGCCTGGTGGAAGGCCCAGGACACGGCCCCAATAAAGAGGAAGAAAATGGATGGATACTTCAAGTGCATATTATCTAATTGTCTTATTTTAAGAGTAAAAATACTGATCATAGATCCTCTTATTTATCTTCTCAAATTAAGGGCGAATACACTTAATTTAAGAAAGACTTAATTGACTTTTTTCTAGATGTTTTTTGTAGTGTAAAAGACAAGCGTTTGTGCCTTCAGGCCTGGCTGTCCCAGAAGGGTCTTTCTGGATGCCCTTCCAAAGGTTTCTGGATCATTCCTTATGACTGAACATGTAGAAATGAGAAAGGTTTACATCCTGCCTTACTTAGAAATACCGGTTCTTTGTCATTCTGTCAGGAGGTGTGGAAAAGTGTCACCAGTGGGTCCTCAGTGAGTCTCTGCTGCTTCACCTCAGCTGTATGCAGATATATGTGGCTGGGCGTTCATTTTTACACGCAGAGAAGACGGATGGATGGAGGTGATGGTCTGATGACTAGACTGATCGTACATGACAGTAAACTCCAAGGACTCAACCTTAGGTGACGAGTCTAAATCATTTCAGATAATATCATGATAATACATCGAGCTCAGGATTGCAAAATAAAACTTCCCCACAACTTGCAAAAGGTGCTTTAGCAATAATCTGTTGAAGAAAAGAAGCTGAGATGCTGAGAAAGCTGAGAAAAAAGAACCAAACAGTTTTTATGCAAATATTTATTTCTTCTTTTTCTCCACTGAATAAATCTCTGATTTTTCAAAAACCTCTAGATTGATATTATGCTACTGGAGTAAAAGATTAATTTGTTTTAAGGCCTCGTCAGACATCCTTAGCATGTTTGCCATAAATATGCCTGAAACTGAAGGTTCCACATACACTACAGTTACTCTGCGTTACTCCGACATGTTTACATTTGAAATCAGCTATGATTAAATTAGGAAATTATTTTATTGGATTTAAGGATGCATTAAACACTGAATGCAAAATGTTCCTCCTTTAAGCTGCAGGTTACAGAATGGATGAAGAAAACCAACAAGTTTAAGTCGTGCTCCATGGTTTCCTTTCACATCGGAACTAAACATCCCATATTTTTAATATCCTGTGAATTATCACTTGATATAATCAATGTGTTTTTGTTCATGTTCTCTCAGACAATCTTTAATTTAACTTTCTTGTTTTTCTTCCAGAGCAAATTTTTCTTCCGGTTGCCAATGAAGGTAAACGGCTCAAGTATGTTTCTGACCTTTCTGTCATCGTCTCTCAGAGAGCCTGCTGCAGGGATTTAGGAGACTTCAGTTAGCGTCTTGCAGCCTTCTCCAGGGGCAGATTTAACATTAGGCCAAACTGGGCAGTTGGCTAGGGCCCCAAGTTCCTGGGGGCCCCATAAAACTCTGTCTACGTGTATGGTTAATACAGCTATTCCTTATTTGTGCACATTATGTTTTTGATAAAATCCTTTGGCTAAAATGCCATCAGAACGCTGATAATATTAAGTGTGTCTCAGCCCCCCCCTTCAGTGTCCACCATATTGGATCAGTCCATTTGCTGCACATGTTCAGAAAGGTCCAAACAGACAGCAGCAAACCATTTGAAAACAAACCATGCAAAGAGCAGTGTTGCCAACTTAGCGCTTTAGTCGCTATATTTAGCCACTTTTCAGACCCCTCTAGCACTTTGATTTCTAAAAAGCTCCTAGCGCCAAATCTAGAGACTTTTTTCTGCTACTGGAGACTTTGGAGACAACATCTAAAAGCAGCGAACTCTGCTCTCCAGAGCAAGTGGATTGGTAACCCCGCCTCCTGCTCTCCTCTATCTTGTCTGCTGTCATGATTCATGCAGCTATTATTCCATCCAAATGAAAAATGGAGAACAGATAAGCACATCATGGCTTGTCTACAGTGAAAAGAAGGACTGGGTTATCAACTTTGGCCTTTTTGGAAACACAGGAAGGAGCAATCAGCTAAGTGAGCTTAGTGCTTGGAAAAAATCTTTCATTCCTTTAGAGACAGCATGAAAAGTCAGCTGAGTACAAAACATAGAGAGGAAAACAAGAAGAAAAGGGACAAGAAGAGAGGGACACAACCTAGAACAGATAATGGATGTCTGTTCTATTAACATTTCTCTATCTGGAGAATGGGGCTGTTTGATGGGTTGTCTTCTCCATTCAGAGGGGCCCCTGCCTGTCTTTGCCTAGGGCTCCACATTTTCTAAATCCGCCCCTGAACTTGCCTGGACAGCCTGACCTGGGAATGCTAGCTGCTCTGAATATCTTCCAGTTGTTAACCAGGATGATTTTAAATCGTTAACAAACTCAGTACCTGCTGCAACAACAACCTCTCAGAGGTTTACCTTTTCCAAGCCAGATGCATTAAAATGGCATCAGATGCAACTAATGGAATTTAAACTGTTAAGCTGAAATGTAAAAACCCTCTGTGGCTTCAGTTTGTAAATGTTTAAACAAAGACATCTCAGTTTTAGTCTTAGTTTTTAAGTTAAAGGCGTTCATTTTATTTTGTAAACTTGAAAACAAGAACAATTTTTTTTTTTATGAAATGATGTGATTATGTGCAGAAGGTATTCCCGTATATGAAGTTAATATCCAGATTTTCTCTCTGCTCTCTGAGGAAATTATGCTTTTTCTTTTGGAGAAAGTGAAACAAAAATATTATTTTTTTGTCAGTTGGAGTTTCTCCCAATTTTTAATTTCTAAGTTTCTAAGAATATTTGGATAAATTAAAAAGAGAAGTTCGCTCATATTCAGAATTCAAACTTCTAAAAGTTCTTTAAATCTGAAATGATTCCATCCTTTTCAATAAATGATCAGTGTTTTTAATTCAGTCATTTTCCTGTGAATGTGCTCTACTGGAGGCATCCATGTTTGTCAAAGAACACTACTGCCACCTACTGGTTAGTGACGTCACGGTGCGGTATCGGCTGTTGATCAAGTCCCAGTGCTGTATCTGGTGTTTGTCACAACGCGCTATTATCCAAGTCATCTTGAAAACATTCTTCTTCCAAATGTTGGCTACATATTACGGGTTTTTTCTCTGGCCAGAAGTTCGATGGCAAATCCTCCCTCTTCAAGTTGGCGATCCAACGACCAACCCGTCCGTGGAGGATCAGGAATCAGAAAGGTGGAATAACTCTTTTTTTATTCACTTTTACCCGATGTATTCCAGCATCCAGCTGCCATGCACGTGGGCATTGTCAGTTTCACTATAGCTCTGGTGAATTTCAATGGTGAAGTCCTCTGGAAATCTTCAATTATTGTTGTTGATTGCAGATGTGTCTAGTAGTTCCCATTGATTTAGCTTGGAAAGCGGGGAGAATGGCGCTAGGCTTACCGCACCGTGACGTCACTGCTGGAAGATGGCAGGAGGGAGGGGCTACTAGATTAGGGCAAAAATGGCCGCTCCCAGACGCAGTGATCATGACGAAAATTATTAATTCATTAAATCAAGGCAAACATATTAGTTTTAGGTATAAATAATGATCCATTGATTATTCCTGCTGAACTGACTTTTCCTTTAAGGAAAAGTACTTTGAGTATCTTAAGAAGAACACATTATGCTTTTAAAAAGCGCCAGAATGTATATTAATTCTTTCAGAAAAGCCAGCGTGAGACATTATTTACACAAATCATTACAAATATTTTTCCACAGATGATTTTTTTAATACTAAGGAAAATTACCCATTTTAAATTGGACATATTTTTAGCTTTTATTTTTTTTTTTTAATTACTATTCTGTAAATTAAAATCAAAGAAAGTAATTTACTAAAGCAGCGTGAGCAGGTGAGCAGTTAAACTGTTTAAAATGGGAATGAAATCCTAGTAAATGTGATGCATGAAGGAGGCCAGACCTCTGCTCTCTGACTCTCAGCACTAATACTTGTGTCCCTGGATGGATTCAAATGCTCTGACAAAGTGGAACAGACACCCGTGTCTAAATGGAGGGGTGGCTGTTAAAGTACATGCCACCTCTCCTGATCCCAGCATTCGTTAGGATGGTTGCAGCCAGAAAGCGACCAGCCAAGACAATTAATTCAACGACATGCGACATGTAATCCCAGTCGATTCCCAGGGACCAACTCAAACTCCCACCCAAGTCACAGTCCCCCTCCTACTGCTGAAACTGCTAGAGGTCAAGTAGCTGCTGCAGCTGATTGTTGTTGGCAACAAGACAAATGGGTCCATGCATAATAGTTTACAGATTTTAAGGATTTAAAACATTCTAGTTTTTCCTCTTTGAGTAAAACAAGTAACTTTCAGAGAATCTAGTCTGTCTGCAGAAAGTAAAGGTTGCAATAAATCTGTTCAGCTAACCTGTGTTTGGATTATTATTCTTATTAATGATGTATGATTCTGTTAAACCCTAATAATACCCGCCTGTCAGAACTCAGGCTTTCCCAAGTAGTTTATTTAATTAGGACAGTTCCTCCGTCTGACTATACAGTTATCATCTTCATTATGTATGCGGTAAAGATTTGGGAATGGAATAAGATCGGTGTCTCTGATCAAAGAACAAAGTGTAAGATTTTGATAAAGCTGGAGCCATGGATTCCTCGTCATCTGCAAACGTGTGTGACGTAATGATGTAATGAACTGATGACAAGATGATGGAATGATTTGATGATGTAATAATGTGCTGATGTAATGATGTGTTGATCTAAAGATGTAATGATTTGGTGACGTAATTATATTATTATTTGATGATGTCAAGATTTAATAATGTGATGATGTATTGACGTAATGATTTGATGATGTGTTGATGTGATGATTAGGGGTGTAAATATTAATCGTTTTGTATCGATGCATCGATCCAACAGCTGACGATCCGATGTGTCGACACGTCCGCCACAGAATCGATTTATGTTTTTTTCCTCCGGTCTATTTTTATCCATTTGCTCCTGGGTGTAATTCTCCTCCCGTGCTGCGGTGGCGCTACACCTATTTTGCCCTCCTACCGCGCTTCCTGGTTATACTCTTACAGCAGTGTGTTGCAGTGAGCTTGATGCAGACATTTTTGATTTATGCTCAATATTGAAGCGTGGTCTGTGCTACACGCTGTGGGTCTAGATACGGCCGAGGCGGCGAGGAAGTGGGGGCGAGTTTAGTCCGACGACGGAGGGACATGAGGGCCAAAAAGAGCGGAGATCCAGGTGGAAAAAGGGTCCCAGCGTTCTCGCGCACCGCGCTCTTCTAGTGGGTCAAACTTCACGAGTTGTTTTCTGCAATTTTGGTCATAAAAACAAACCAAGCCGGCCTCCTGTCTGCGGTCAGCTACAATCTGGGAGAGGAGCAGCGGAGCGTCTGTGGAGGGGGCGGGACGTCTGGAGCCAAGGTATTGCATTGCACTCATTGCACTGATTTTGTGCAGTATTTTTTGATGCAAAGTCTTTCAGAATCTATAACGCAGGGGTATTATTATTTTTCAATGAATGAGGTTTTAATGGGAATCGGTGGAGTGCAACTTTTCTGCTTCTGTTATTTGCTGTTGTTTCTAAAAAAAAAATGAATAATGATATTGCAGCTTTCATTGATTTATTTCAACTTTGAAACATTGTCTAGCCTGTAAGGTGTAAAAAAAAAGAACCAATTAATCGAATCGAATTGTGGTGTATTCTTGAGTATCGAAAATAATCGAATCGTTGGGTCAGGAAATCGATACTGAATCGAATTCCCATGATGGGTGTGATTTACGCCCCTAGTGATGATGTAATGATGGGATGATGTGACGATGTGGCAGACTGGAGATGTATAAAATTCTTCTTTTAACTGATAATCGGGGCCACTTGAGGAGAATTGAGCCCAGTTGGTGAGCAGCTGCCTTCTGTAACTTTAAGCAACTTCTCTGATCTGAGTAAGATTATAATTTCTATCAGAATCTGTTGTCATGTCTCCTGGTTATTCAATACATAAACATCATAAAGTGTTATTTAAAGAGTTTGTCCCAAGTGATCTCTTCTTAGGAAAAGAACTGGACAGATAAAGCTTGAAGGTGGAAACAGAGCCTTCCTTAACATCTATCTGTTGGGATCTGGAGGTCTGTCCACTTTCTCCACCAGAGGGCGTATGAGATCTCCTGGAGCCTGAGCCGACCACACCACCTGTTCCTCATCTGCTCATCAGGAGATCCGTACTTAAGGAGGTGGAGGGCTTCATTCCAGTGCCAGAGTGTTTGCCAGTAACGGTTAGCAAGCCTGAGCCAACCAGCCTGTTTGTAACTCTGACCCCCTGAGATCCGAACCTGATCTGTTTTCTCTCCTCTCTGCTCCTCGGATTGAACCTGCCTGAAACCTGAAACTCTGGAGAGTTTCTCTGCTGGTAATCTGCCTGTCCGTTCTCAGAAATTCTCTGGAGAACAGTTTCTGTCAAAGATCTGCCTGCCCGCTCTCAGAAGATGACCGGTAACTCAATCAGTGATCTGCCTGCACTCAGTAAGCTCTGCCTCCGCCTCTGCCCTCTGCCTGCCTCTAACTTAACCTGATCCATGATTGCACATTTATTGTTCAATAAACCTTTTGAACTTTTTCTTCTGCCTCCGAGTGTTCTGCATGTGGGTTAGGCAAATTAAGCCGAACATGACACTATCCCACTGAGCAAAAAATGGTTAAAAAGACATAGAAAAAGATGACATGATTTATGTCCAAACTTGAATCTGATTGACAAATGAAAGGTGGAAAGACATCATTTTTTTTTGTTCATTGAAAGACGTTAAAAACTGGGTTTTGCAACATCTTTTCAGCATCTGTTTTTGGACTAAAGTGGTGCTAAATCAGTCTGACCAAATACAGCCCAATTTTCAACTAATATTTCTGGACTATATAAAGTTTATGACAGATTGACCAGATTTACGTCTGATGTTTGGGGGGGGGGGACATTTATTTCGGATTCCACTACAAATGTCAACCAAACTGATGAATGCATAAACTTTTTTATAGATTTTTAGGGCAGCTTCCTTCAGTCCATTTAATTGCTTTCTATAAAATTGTGAAGCAGGCTTGCGGGGCTTTGCAAAGTTCTTTTTAACTTATTTCTAGAAATCAGTGGAGTAGAACGCCGGGCCTAACACATTGCCTGTTTGCTGTGACTGAAATCTAAAAGCTTGTTGACTCTCAGCGTGTCTCCTGTGGATGCCACAGCCACCAGTTAAATCCAGCATGACTAGAAAAGTAGAGTCAATTAGAGCAAAATGAGCCTATCTGAAATCTGTGTTTGAGCCTGGTAGCTCATTACAATCCTCCCATCCTTTATGCATGTGCTGCATTTGAAGCGCATGGGAGGCAGATGAAAGCAGAGACAACATATTTTGATGTTGATTGAGTGCTGAAGCCTTTAGCTCTTCCTAATGTGTTCCCGGTAAGGAGCGGCGGCGGCGGCTGAGGGATGCACTCACTTGTTTTGGTGCTTGGAGCCCTGGAGATGTGCGTGGTACTGTGCCACCGAGTTGAGTGTGACGCTGCACACTTCGCAGGTGTAGCTTCGCTTCAGGCCTGGAACCAAACACAAACACAAGAAATGAATCAATTCACAAAACACACACAGGCTGCTTTCCATCCTTCATTATACCGAAGTGACATGTTTTAAATCATGATATGGAAATCTGACTTCCACTCTCTTCCACTCGGTCAGTATATCATCTATGCATCAGAGCCTGGCACCTTTTCTTCAGGAAAAATATGAGAGAAAAGATTGATTTATGCAAATAGCTTTTTTATTTTGCAGGTGAATTTTCCCCTTTCACAGGCTGCTGGCGATGAAGCGGAAAAATCTATTAGATCTTTACGTACAGTTAATTAAAGTCTCCCCCAAAAAGTGGCTTTTTTTCTTTTTAAATGTGAGATTGAGATTAAGGTATTTCTGTCTCTCCCACTCCTTTAGAAGTGCTTTGAATTCACCAACAGTCATCAGTTTTCTCATCATTGAGTCTTTCTGGAATTCCTTCACTGCAGAGATGGTGGATATTTAAAAGCCTTCGTCCCCATTTCAGGTCTGATACTTGGAACAGTCAGAGGATGAAAGGACAAAGAATCTAGTCCATCGGTTTTCAAAGTGTGCGGCGCGCCTCCCCTAGGCAGTGGCACGGGAAGGGGGGTGCTGCGGGGGCTGCAGCCTCCCTCGTCATAGCATCAGCCCCCCATGGTGGGGGCTGTGGAGTAACATAATATTGTACTTAAAAACATGAAATTATTTATGTATTTATTTTTTAAAAGACTGTGTTTGATATGGGATAAAAATGATGGGCTGTGTATAAGATATAAACTAATGATTCATTATTTTAATATTTCATAAAAAACTAGGCTACTCCCCCGGAAGCTTCCGCCACCTCACATTCATGGCTTGGCTAGCAATAGGCAGCAGAAACGTATTTCTGACTATTCCGAGGTAAGAAATGGTTTTAATTCCCCTATACTGCCGCCGAGCATTTATTTAGCGTTATTTATTTCTTATTTATTTCTATATGCTGTGCCTATTTGTCGTAGTCCTGTGGCTGAAGAAGTCTACGCTAGAATAAGGATGCATATCACTAAATGTTATGTCTGTATTAAGCTATTTAGTGATAAAATATGAAATTAGTTTGTTTTTTTTGTGTGTTTTTTGTTTCAGATATGAAATCATTCCCCATATCCATAGTCGAATGGACTTTCAAGACGTTCAATGCTCAGTTTAGGCGATATTTAGGCCATGTTTCATTCAAGTATTCCTGATCCTGTTGATTGGGAGCTGTTGTTTGTTTTGAATGATTAAAAGAGAAGAAATAAAGTGTTAATAATGTTCATGCTTTGTTCCGATTTATTTTAAATGGCAGTTCTTGGCGACAAATGTAGGCCTACAATATTATGTTAAAAACGTCAGCCACAGCCCTCAACATAATGATGTCATGTGTTTTCCAACCCAGCCATCAGCCCCCCTCGCTTGAAACAGCTTCCAGCGCGCCTCCCCTAGGGGGCGCCGCAAGAGCATCTTAGGGGAGGCGTGGTGAGAGGGAAAAAATAAATATGGATTTAGGACAAAGTTGGAACTGTGGGGTGCGCGTGTGGAGTGGGGAACAGTGGAAATGTTTCCCATCTTAGAGGATGTTTTGGTCAGAGCGGGGCTGAAGGTGGAGTTTTTACAGCAGGCTGTCTGCGCGCATTTGGAGGGGATGCGCAAACAGTTTGGAGAGTATTTTGGAGAGGAGACAATGGGCAGTGGGTGAGAAACCCATTTTCCTTCCCCGTGACACTCAAAGATGGACTTTCAGCAGGAGAGGAAGATGCTCTGGCTGAGCTGAGCTGTGACATTGACTTGAAACAGAGGATGAGTGACGTGTCACTTGTGCACTTTTGGCTGTCAGTAGGGACTGAATTTCCACAGCTCTCAATGAAGATCTGATCAAAAATAAGATGTGAAAACACTGTTGGTATCTCAAACATTAAATTCAGAATCTCAGATGTAACGTTTGTTGGAGAAAACAGTTGAAAAGTGAGTTTGGGGTTGACTACTCACAGTCCAGCAGAAGAAAATTAATTAAATTATATCTGAGAAAAAAAAAAAAAGCTGAAAAAAAAAAAACAGGACTTGTTGTAACCCAGGTGTAAATCCCAGTGATTAAATCTGTGTATTTTTTTTACTTCCATCCCGTCATTACTGCACAGCCAATTGCTGTTGAGTATCAGGGTCACATGTACCACAGCCTATCATCTAGGTGGGGAAGTATGAAAGATTAAGGCATGCTGGGAGAAGCAGAGCTGCAGGAGCTAACTACTTAGCCGAGGTGAGATGGGAAAAAAACCTATTTATGTGAGACAACAAACTACGGAATTGGCCAGGTGTTGTCGTGAGACCATCCTGATCTCGCGAGCTTTCAAGATTTCACTGGCTAATCAGTCTGGAGACTCTCCGTTAAAGAAAATTTGGAGCCGTTCACCAAACGAACGTCCAATCAGCGTTGGCTTTGAGGCGGGTTGAGGTGTGACGCAGCGAGAAGCGCGACAGTTCAGTCTAAAGAACATGGCGGCTTCAGCCGGTGAAACTAGCGTTAACGTGGCTATCCAGCAAGTTTTATCGGAATTACAGAGTATTTCTTCAGTGAAAGAAGAGCAAAACACTGCTCTGGAGGCTTTTCTCAGAGGAAAAGATGTTTTTGCTCTTCTCCCGACTGGTTTCGGCAAGAGTTTGATCTATCAATTGGCTCCTCTTCGTCTTCGCTCTGTTAGTCCGTCATATGCTTCGTTGATCTGATTGGTTTATTTGGCCCGTCTATCACCAGCATACGCCAATCAGCTAACCAGTATTTTTGCCCCTTCCCAAAATTACTTCAACGGAAGGTTTCCAGATGGATATGCGGAGCAAATCCATCTGGCAGAGTCAGGTTAGAAGGTCCAGGCCTAGAGCCCATAAAGATTGCACTTTGGGTGCATGAAGACTTTAGATCTCCTGCCAGGCTGGTAGGAGGCTCCTTGCAGCCAACGAACGATTTGTTTCCACTCTGCTCTGACTTTTGTCAGTCCATGACCTGCACGGCACCAAGCACTTTAAAAGGAACTTGCTTGGGACCGTTAATCAACCCCAGCTTGGGGTGAATGACCTGAAGGGATGTGGTTTCATGAATTGTGGAATTGATTAATTTTGTTTAGTTTTTTTTCTCTTTATTGCTTTTTTTATGGCCATTTGGATGTTTCATTGATGTTGAAAATATGTATATAATTTTCCTCACTATAAATACAAGGCACTCGCAACTACAAACTTCTGGTCTCTGTCTGCTGTTTCATGAGTCGTATCTATCTTCTGAGAACTAGTCTATTGACCTTATTGGTTATGATCCATTTGCATTGATTTAAAATATATTATACTGTTGTTTTTGTACAGATATGCTACATTGTTCTTTTACAAATCAAAAAGTTGGATTTCGCATTTTGTGAATTTCTGATCAGGAAGTTCAGCTGATCCAAAATGCTGCAGCCAGAGTTCTGATGAAAATGAAAAAGAGAGATCATATCTCTCCTATCCTGGCTTCTAATCATTGGCTTCCTGTTAAATCCAGAATAGAATTTAAAATCCTCCTTCTCACATATAAAGCCTTAAATGGCCAAGCTCCATCTGATATCAGAGATCTGATTGTTCCTTATGTTCCTAACAGAGCACTTCGCTCTCAATCTGCAGGTTTACTAGTGGTTCCTAGAATTTCTAAAAGTAGAATGGGAGGCAGATCTTTTAGTTATCAGGCTCCTCTCCTGTGGAACCAACTACCAGTTTTAGTCCGTGAGGCAGACACCCTGTCTACTTTTAAGGCTAGGCTTAAAACTTTCCTTTTTGATAAAGCTTCTAGTTAGAGTGGCTCAGGTTATCCTGAGCTATCTCTATAGTTCTGCTGCTATAGGCTTAGACTGCTGGAGGACATAGGGACCCCTTTTTCATCATTCTGCTTCATTCTATCTCTATTCTCCCACTCTGCAGAATCTGTAACCTCTGTTTTTCTCATCATAATAGCTTTATTTGGCCTGGTTCTTTCTAGCTGTGACTCCATATCAGCTGTGCTGATGCCTATGACCACAGTGTTTTTCAGTATTTACTCCTGTATCTCTCAGATATACAGTAACTAACTATTGCTGTATTTCAACCAACAAAAAAAATTAAATTGAACGCCTGCTACATGCCGACTCCTGTTTGGACAAGTTTGTTTAATGCAGCACTGGTTGTTAGCAGTGGGCATTACACAACATGGTGGGAGGGGGTACACTTAAAAAAATAGACTTTTTAGTGCCGTAAATATATATTAGCATAACATAAATAATTTGTACTTTATTTAGTACACAAAATATAAGGGAAGAGCAAGTTTAAAATACAGTTTAGATGTTAATTTCTATGAACATATACCTACAAACGCTACATAAACTTAGTTGATAATGTTGCATTTTAAAACACATGTGCACTGTAGCCCACAACTGGACCTGGTTCTGCTTCTAGTCCAGAACTTTCTGCACTGTAGCACCCACAAAATCGACTGAGAGGTAAGTTATTATTGTTCTATTTTAAATTTGTGATAATCACTAGGTCTGCATGTAGTTTGATTCAACATTTGCTATTGTTAATAAGTTTATAAACTGACGTAGAACATTTGTTACTGTAAAACCTTTGGGGGCAAAAAGAAAGCAGTATAAGTGAATTAATGGTGTGCATTGAGAATGAACTGGGAAGCGATTAAGGCCTTGGAGAAATGCCTCAGGATTGTTTTTTTTATAACACAGGTTTACTAGCATTCACTAGCAATAAAACAATATATGTGACAATTTGTTGTCATGACGATGTCGTGTTGTTTACCTGACCAACATTTCTGGCATGTCACTGACAGCCACCTGTCTGACTGCACATCAATGTGGAATGTAAATGGTTACCAACAGAACACTGGTAAACTCTATAGGCGAATAATATGGCTGAAACCGAAATATCCGTTAAGGCAGAGCGACGCTGGAGTCCGAGATATAATCCTGCAGCATCATTATGTGTTTTTACTAAAACACATAATGATGAATTACCGGTATTCTGCCTGGGTTCTTGCTACAGTAGGGCTTGGAGTTCTTCTTATTTCCTGAAGATCTAACATTGCCCATAATGACTGATGGAAGAAATTTTTTTACAAACTGTAGAGCCATGACATCACTGTGACCTGTCCTCTCAGGTGGGATGGCCTTCCCTCTCTACCAGAAGGCAGTGTCATTGGTACACGTTTATTTCCAAGGCCCTTCTTGGATTACTGCCCTCTAACATTTGTACCTTACTTCCCCAGTAAAGCACGGCTTCTTCTGTCCTGAGATCCAACCATCAGCTGTTGCTCTCTGCTCCTTTTGCCCGAACAGAACTGGGGAAGAAAGCCTTTAGCTACGCAGTTCCTTCTGAGTGGAACATTTTACAAAGAAACTGGAAGTTGACTGAGTTCTTATCTTTAAATGCTTTTAAGTTCAAAGTGAAGGAATTTGAAGCTGCGTCAATGATCTGTAATTGTTTTCCTTGATATATTTTTTATGTACCTGTCATTTATTTTAATGTATCTTATGTAACTTTGCAGCCTCTTGGCCAGGACTCCCTTAAAAACGAGGCTTTTAATCTCGAAGGAATTTCTTTCCTGGTTAAATAAAAATTTCTTTCTCCTCTCATCTCCTTGCTCCTGCTCTGCATCCCCAGCACCTTCTCAACTTTCAACTCACCTGGTACTTGCAGGAGTAGTTGATGAATTATTTCAGCTTAACAGATGTTAATTAGCTGCTTCTGGATGTAAAGGATGTAAAAAATGAAGTTATAACAAGTGTCCAAATAAGAAAAAGAAAAAATCAGGTGAAATCAGGAGGAGGTCGCATTTCCATGCTGCTCCTGTTCCTCCCTGATCTTTCCCTGCTTTGAGGTGTCTTGTCTTTTCTGAGCTCTCTTCATTTAACCCGAATTCAAACAATTGATCTGTTCAGCTGGTTACTCAATGCAAGTGATCAAATGTTTTCAACTGGAAGGCAGGGAAAAGGGGACCCTTCCTGTCTTGCTGGGAAATACTTTGTGGGATACGCCATGGACTCATGGACGGCTTGGAGGATGGTGTGTTTTACAATGTTTTCATTGGAGGATATCGAAGGTGTGTGGATTTTCGGGTTTGGGATACTCAGATTTCTGCTGTTTGAATTTGAAGGACACCTTATCCAACCACGATTCCAGAGGATGTTGATGGCAATTTGGACTCTGATCAGAATGCTTCCCCGGCTGAGCCGTATGCTGGGTGCGATTGATCGCAGGCTGGTTGAACTTATGTGAGATGGGACAATATCTTGGCACCCTCGGTCCAAGGCGGAGAAGCCCAACAAATGTGGAATATTGGATTTGACATGTGGAGCGAGCAAAAAAAGACTCAAGGCAGACGAAAAAATCCTGTGCAGCCTTCTCTCAAAACAATAAGGGCCGGATTTATCAAGATCCAATTTTGCGTGCAGTAATTTCCGCTCGCAAACTGGAATTTTGCGCGAGGGGCTGAACCATGGTTTGCGGGTGATTTAACAAGAGTGATTGCGTAACTGGTGGCAGGTGCAAAACTGTTGGAGACGCCCTATTTAAATGATGGTTTTGCGCGTTTTGTGGTTTGCGGCAAAGTAGTTTGTAGTTTGTACAAACTAGTGCATTAAGAAATTTAAATCTTACAGTGACACCCCCACCCCATCCAAATATATATATATATATATATATATAAAAACTTTGGCAACCTTTATTCCCTAAGGTGGTATGTGGCTGAATTTCTACTTCACTGCAGTAAAAAACCAGGTGTTTTGTATTGGCCTGTAGAAAAATGCACATACCAAATGGTTCACGAGAAGTGACTGTGGATGAGATTACTGCGCGTACGCATCCCCGCAGCATTGGCATGTTGATCCACAGGCGCAGGGGGGAGGTCGGGGTTCTCCGGTAGGGCGTCAGGGCGACATGGCATTTAGAACGTCGGACAGCACTTCTGAAAAACGAGATTGGGAGATCCCAGCTCTCGCTGCAACCGTACGCTGGAATGACCCAGATGCAAAAAAGTGAAACGTTGCAAGGAGTTTAGTGATATCTGGTATTGCGTGGGTCCTCCTTGTGGCTGGCTCCAAATCCATTCGGAGTTCCTCCAACAGCTCCAAAATGGCAATGCTGGATAAACGATATGTTTTGTTGATTGTTTCCTCGTTCATTCCAAAAACATTCACACGGAGTGAAAAAATGCGTTCTCTGCGTCTCCTTGCTTCATTTCCATGTCTCCTTCTTGCGACAATAACCGCTGCCATGTGTGCGCAATTACGCATACAGACCATTTGCACCTTCTTTTGAAACGTGTTAAATATAGAGTCAGATACCGTTAGCAAAATTGCTTTCAGGTTTGATAAATCACTTTGCAAGTGCTATATTAATATATTTACATGTTCTCCTCCCACAAGACGCACTTTTGCGTGTAAACGCCCCATATTGCATATTCATTGCAGAAAAAGTACTAAATGGATAAGAGGCGCTATTTAGCACGTTTTAAAGACCAAATCCTTTTAGCACGCTGTTGATAGATCAGTTTGTACATTTTTTACCGTGCGCAGCGAAATAGCTCACGTTTTTATACTAGCAAACCTTTGATAGATCTGGCCCTATGTGTTATTTTGGATTCTGCCTCCCCCTTATTTAACCTCCCCTGGATGGAGCCCACACTGCCCCCCCCTCAGGAAATGGCCTGTAGACATCATTCATGGACAAATTGAACAAATTTCATCATACACACAATTAATGCTCAAATTTCAGAATGAAATGCCCTTGGCAGCCATAAGACCACACCAACAGCAGCATTCTGCGTCACGCATGGCCTCAGTAAATCGTCCCCCCGTCAGCCCAATGTATGTCATGTATGTGATGAACGGTTTGTACTAAAACTGAAATCTCGATTACAATGCAAATTGTAGTGTACAATAAAGTAATCGATTGATTTATAGCAGAGCTGCTCATAATCTGAAACTAAGCTCCATCTTCACAGCAAAGGAAAGTTTAATTCTGGACGATTTCTGTGAGCTGGAGCGTCAACATTATTTGACACCCATAAATGTTGATAATTTCTAATTTCCTTCATTAATCAAACAACAGCAGCCTTTTCACTGGACTGATATATGCACTGAGTCAGATGCTGAAAACTGAGCATCCTGTATAATCGCCATCATGTTGTACTAATCTCATTGAGGTATGAATAATGTCCCTCTTAATTGCCTCGCTCTCTAAATTAAGTTAGCTTTCTCATCCATCTGCCTCAGAGCAAAGGCCAAGAGAAAATAAATGTCAGCGTCGTCTCACTGAGTCACATCTTCATATCCTCCTGCAACTGATTCCCTGAGTGATAAAACATTTACTGAATTGTGTCTCCGAAGATTGAGTAGCTGGAATTTAAGAAGAAAGGCGTATTCTTTCTTCCTCTGGCTTTTTGGCAGGAGGAGCTGGAAATCTGCACTTAGTAACAGTTTTCCTCTGAGATGGCGATGTCAGCTGTTTTCCTCCAACATTTTGATGGAGGGCAATATTTCCCCTGAAGTGAGCAGCAAATCTCTCTCTTTCACTTCCCCGGCTGATAAGCTGCACAATAACCCTTCTGTCAGCGCGGCTTCCAGCTGTCCTGAGATTTCAATTTCGCACCGTCGTCCCAGGACGGCGTCAGCAGATGACACTGAAGTTCTGCAGCAGGTATTATGGCCGTGCTCTCTGGCTGCTTCTCAAAGTCTTTTTGAAAGGCTGAAATATTATACAGCGGCTTCGGTATCAGCGATGCTTCCACCTGTAGTCGTTCTCTTTTGATGCTATGCTGCATGAGAAATGAAACACCAGCAGCCCTGAGGCCTCGGTAGTTTCCAACCTCCATCACCTTTACTTTCTACCCTCCCAAGCGTTGCAGATGAGTCACTGGAATCTTGTTTGTTGAGTTTTGAAAGGAGAGGCACCTCAGGAGAGGATGCAGGGGATGAAAAATGTGCTCGGTGGTGTCATTTATATGGATTAGGCTGGAGTTATGTTTCTATATGAAAACAGATTGTGGAGCTGATGAATGTCGAAACAGATTCCTTCTGATGTCTTCCATCTGTTTCTGATTCCCAGCTAAGTTTGTGGACAAAGTGACCCAACGGTAAAATAAAAAGAAAAACTACAAAGAAAGCTGGAGAGCAGATGTTAAAGCCTATGGCCATCATCATCATCTTGAATATAACCCCTCAGGATATATTCACTTCATAAAGATGACCAAGCCAGTGTTGGGAAAGTTCTCTTTCTACGTGAACTAGTTCAAAGTTCAGTTCACACATTTTAAAATGAACTAGTTCAGTTCATAGTTCACAATTCCAAAAATTGCCATCATCCTCACCGACCACCTGGTCATAAACCTGTTTTAAGTCGCCTCCATGCTGCTGTGGCTTCCACGCTGCATTTTGTTTTGATGACGCACGCGGCTGTAGGCTACGACGCTGGTAGCTGGTGTTGCCAGATTGGGTGTTTTTCCCGCTACATATTAAGGCCTGTTTACGGTGTGATTTAGCCGGGGTTTCGCCTGGAGGGCTTTATAGAAATCTGGCAACCTATTGAACGGAGCTGAACTGAGAGAGCGTGCCGTTCACAGACACCAGAATGAACGAGTTCACAATAACGTTCATCAGGCAGTAATGCAGTACGTTCAGTTCACGTTCGCCCAAAATATGAACGAGTTCATGAACTTTCGTTCAATGAACGCGTTCAGGCACAACACTGGACAAAGCAATAATTATATATTCAAGTCTTGAGTTTTATTATGTTTGATTTCAACCTGAAAAACTCACAGGGAGAGAAAAGACAATTAGAAGAATTTTACTTTAGTCTTAGGTGCTCAGAAATCGGCAGGAAACATTAGCGCTGAATTCTGATAGATATGCATGAACAGAGCAAAGAACAGGGCTGTTTCCCCCCCCAGGCCTGAAACTGGTGGAGGAGTGGAGATAGATGGAGTTGGTCAGTCTGTAGACTGCTGGTTGGAGAGACGGTCTGCTGAGCTTTATGGGGAGATCCAGTGGACTGCGTGAGCTGATACTAGAGCTTCACTCAGAGACCTGGATAGTTTTGGATAACACAGGCTGAGAGAACCTGTCCATGATGAGCAAGCATGAGGCGACAGTGGAGAGGAAAAACTCAACTTTAGGAAGAAACCTCTGGCAGAACCAGGCTCAGCATGGCGGTCTTCTGCCAGACCGGCTGAGATGAGACAGATAATGCAGTAAGAATCCAAGAGGAATGACGCTCTGATGAAGCTTTAGCTACGATGGTGGAGGAGGGGCTGGAGGGGGGTTGAAACGGGGTCATCTGAACAGAAGTCAGACAGCGCAACCATTGCCTGCGCTTTGGGTAGAAGACTGAGTTGTGGATTGGAGACCTTTGGAGACCTAAGACCCTCCAAGGGTCAAATTCCGCCTGAAATTACATATGTGGATTAAAGCAAGTTCAGCCCCCTAACTAAAAATTGGAAAGACAATTGTTTATATTTGTGTGACATAAAGGCATTGAGGAATATCTTTCAGGTGGAACCATTATTTTAAATGCCACTATGTCTGATTTATAGGTGGTTAAACAAAGAAAATGAAAAATATTTAGCCTACCCAATTTTCTTTCCAAAATAAACTCTGAAAAACACCATGAAAGCCAATTTGAAACTCTGGATGAACCTCAGACTTTATAGATCTACACCTTGACTATAACTCAAGCAAATTAGGACTGAATAAGTTGAAGCGTGTTTGTTCCACAAAGGTTTTAGTGGGCAGTGTGCTGTGAGGAAATGTACAAAAATGCAATTTTCCACCCATAAAAGGAAATCTGCTCAGACAAATATGCTGATTTCCATTATTAGAGACGTTCTGCATGAGGCAAAGCCTTTGCTCCTAAGATTTAGTCGTTTCATTGAAATTTACCAATAATTTCACCAAACTGAATAGAAAATAAGAAAAACAGAGCAGCTCATGTAACACATGCCGGTTCCATCACCTGAAATGGTCTCCCAATGACCTCTGACCCCTCCTTGGAAAGGTCTGAGTCTCTAGTTTCCAATGATGGCGGCCATTAAGGGGCGGGCCTAACAATGAATACCTGCTGTTGCATTACTATCACAGAGTCACACATGTCAGGTGGAATTTTAAATCACATTTTAATCTTTTTACACAGTAATAAAACAAGTAGTATTTGTTAAAATATTAATTTGACACAACTTCAAATGAAACTTTAAAGCCCCATTTGAAAGGCGTGTGGATGATTCCTGTCAAATTAAATAACGCTTCCTGGATGGGAAGCGAAACGACTTCAAACTTGGAAACAGAGTCCAGTGGATTGATTTTGAACTTTTTTTTGGACTGACTAAGATCTGGATGACTGAGAATCTTCCTCAGCATAAAAAAAATGTAATGTTCTTTGTCATGTTCCACCATTGTAAATAACTATATATAAGAATGTATAAAGTACAGTAAGAGAATTAATTCAAATAAAAGTGTGTTTAAGAACAGAGTTGAACAGGCGTATAAAAAAATACTGCATTATTAATAATAGGAGATTATTTCCTAAATCTTTGCATTTTTTAACAGATGAAGGGACATGTGTGACAATATTATCTTTATGAAGAAATGGAAATTAATTTGCAAACTGTAATTCATAAATACTAATCTATTTATTAGTATTAGCTCTGCAAGTTTGTAGACAGGAAGTTTCTACAGATTCCATCTGGATTATCGAGGAATAAGGTGGAAAAACCTGTAATCAAAAGCTTAAATTATAACTGAGCTTATTAATCTAGCTAATATGTGTCAACATGGGGGGGTGAGGTTACTTGAGGACCCAAATGCAGAGACACAGTTCCTGTAAGTTTAATGAAGAAAATTCCAAAAATCTAAATACAAAATACTAGAACCAAACATCAGCAAATGTGAGGGATAAACTCACGTGGGGGGGGGGGGGTGAGGCAGAGATGAGGAAGCAACAAACAACAAGGAACCAGCACTATGTGACTGCAGAGGTGAAGTATACACTCACCGGCCACTTTATTAGGTACACCTGTCCAACTGCTCGTTAACACTTAATTTCTAAGCAGCCAGTCACATGGCATCAACTCAGTGCATTTAGGCATGTAGACATGGTCAAGACAATCTCCTGCAGTTCAAAGCGAGCATCAGTATGGGGAAGAAAGGTGATTTGAGTGACTTTGAACGTGGCATGATTGTTGGTGCCAGAAGGGCTGGTCTGAGTATTTCAGAAACTGCTGATCTACTGGGATTTTCACGCACAACCATCTCTACGGTTTACAGAGAATGGTCCGAAAAAGAAAAAACATCCAGTGAGCGGCAGTTCTGTGGGCGGAAATGCCTTGTTGATGCCAGAGGTCAGAGGAGAATGGCCAGACTGGTTGGAGCTGATAGAAGGGCAACAGTGACTCAAATAACCACCCGTTACAACCAAGGTGGGCAGAAGAGCATCTCTGAACGCACAGTACGTGGAACTTTGAGGCAGATGGGCTACAGCAGCAGAAGACCACACCGGGTGCCACTCCTTTCAGCTAAGAGCAGGAAACTGAGGCTACAATTTGCACAAGCTCATGGAAATTGGACAATAGGAGATTGGAAAAACGTTGCCTGGTCTGATGAGTCTCGATTTCTGCTGCGACATTCGGATGGTAGGGTCAGAATTTGGCGTCTACGACATGAAAGCATGGATCCATCCTGCCTTGTATCAACGGTTCAGGCTGGTGGTGGTGGTGTCATGGTGTGGGGAATATTTTCTTGGTGCTCTTTGGGCCCCTTGGTACCAATTGAGCATCGTTGCAACGCCACAGCCTACCTGAGTATTGTTGCTGACCATGTCCATCCCTTTATGACCACAATGTACCCAACTGCTGATGGCTACTTTCAGCAGGATAATGCGCCATGTCATAAAGCTGGAATCATCTCAGACTGGTTTCTTGAACATGACAATGAGTTCACTGTACTCAAATGGCCTCCACAGTCACCAGATCTCAATCCAATAGAGCATCTTTGGGATGTGGTGGAACGGGAGATTCGCATTATGGATGTGCAGCCGACAAATCTGCGGCAACTGTGTGATGCCATCATGTCAATATGGACCAAACTCCCTGAGGAATGCTTCCAGCACCTTGTTGAATCTATGCCACCAAGAATTGAGGCAGTTCTGAAGGCAAAAGGGGGTCCAACCCGTTACTAGCATGGGGTACCTAATAAAGTGGCCGGTGAGTGTATAAGGGGAACAGAACAAAGGATGGACTAATGAGCTGAATATGGAGCAGGTGTGAGTGGAACTAACTAGAAGGAAGCCAAGGGGAAAGGAAACAAACACAAGGGGGCAGCAGAGAGCAACTAAAGACTGCTGAATATGATAGAAAATAAACCAATGAACAACAAAACAGAATAACTGAACACTAAGGGGGAGAAAAGGGGAGAACCATAACAATATGTTGAGTTATAAAGAGTTTGTAATCTCCCCACATGTCACCTAAAACTATTGTCTTTATTCTATATCCGTGCTTTATGTTATCGCCTGTACCGACACTCAGTTAAGACTCCTTACTTGTTCTGCAACAGCTGGACTATCTTGTTTTCTTCTCAGCTAATTGAGACCTTTTAACTTAGCGGCTTGCAGGGAGCATGTTGGCAGTGTGACTGATCAACAGTGCGCTCCTGCGTGTAGAGTGTTTATAAAGGTGCTGCTGGACCAGGGTTCATGCTAAATTAACCAGCAGCCATCTAGCCCATTCCCAGGCTGGAAGATGAGCCCATTCTGCAGCATGGCAACCCGACTGAAACAGCACAGGCTAAATCTGAATTAGGACTGAAAAAGTATTCATAGCTGAATGAAATGAGTGAGATATTTTAGAGTAAACTGTAGAAAGAAATGGACTTCCATAATAAAATCATCACTCAATTCTATCTTCATCCCCACTTGAGGAAATAAAATGGCTGCTGCACTCAGAGAACCCCAGATAAGATTGGTTTTAGAAATTGGACAGAAAGCAGGGATGAAATATGTTGAAGAGGTTGAGCGTTGGCCAGAAATATCTTACAATTGAGAGAGTGAGTGAACATGCCTTGTCCTTCGTCTCCTTATAAAGAGGACCTTGATCAGCTCGGTGTAATTTCCACACCTCCAAGTCCACCATTAAGGCTGTAATAGATCTGTTTTATTATCACGAGCATCGGTAAATATAAAGCACTGCCTAGAGCACCTAGATAACAGCATCCGTCAGCTCCAAAGGATGTCTGAAAAAGGGAGATACAATGTGATAAATCATGTCTGCCAGAACTGCATCTCCAATTAAGAGTCGTAATGAGTTCAGAGAAAACACAATATATCGTTAGGATGTTTAACAAGCAAGTCTGCAGTCTAACCTTCGCTGTCTCCAGGGAGCATTGATAAAATAAGGAGCCGAGGGCCACTAGAGAGGAGCAGCTTGATCCATAACTGATAAAGTTCAGAGAGCGTGTAATGCCCTGCTCTTTAATGTTATCTGCTGAGCTTCCCTCCAGCTGTAAAACCACCATTTTTCTGCTGAAGCACTCAGGTGGACATTTTTCTGTTAAATCACAGTTAAAAACAGGGCAACCTGTGGTCCAAAAAAACAGAGTCAGAGTCACAATGTTTTGGGCCAATTAAGTTTGAACAAGAACCAGTTTTAAATTCATGTTACTAAGATGGAAATGAATTAATTTTCAACCCTAACCCCCCAAATTTGCTGGTAAAATAAAAGCATGCTTCTCACTCAGCAGGGAATCACAGTACAGCCCCCACCAACCTCTCACTTATTGTATGTAGCTGTTGGGGCCCCTTCCTGCAAAAAGGACCAAAATTCTACACCTGCACTGCAAAAATGATCTAGAATTAACTCAAAATGTCTTAAATTAAGTGTATTTACCCTTAATTTGAGCAGGTAAATAAGATGATTTGCCAATGGAATTAATGTTTTACTATTAAAATAACATTTTATGCAGTTGAAACAAGACCAGAGCATGCAAACTGATTGGAACGCCGCACAATTACCGCTCCCCCCGCAGGAGGATGTTCGCTCATTTGCTCCGCTGCTCAAAGTTGCGCTAGCCTGACGTAGTCCTACTCAATTCTAGTCAGAATGAGTCTGATGCTGCTCCATAGAGCTGTGATTATGGGGCGTGTTTCGAACGAACCAGGAAAAAAAATTCCTCTGCACTCAATTGGATAGACCTACAACCAATAAGAGCAACGGAGTGCGTGACGTATGTTAAGCCACGCATAGTTGTTGTCAACAAAAATCAAAGCGTGCAGTTGCACGCCTAGAATAAGAAGATGAGCCTTGATCGCGTTTCTCTGTTTCTCTTTTAAAATTAATTTGCTGTCGATATCTTCTAGAACAGACCTAATAGCAGAATCTACTCACCCAAACTCTCCAGCGGCAGCCATTATTGTTGTCACCCAAGCGCGCTTTGGTCACGTGGTTGATTACGTTACTGTTGGTCATCTGTCCATCATCGTATAAAGCCCACCCTGACAATTTGATTGGATCGCCTGACAGTGGGCGATAATACTCGCGCTACTATGGAGCAAAGCCAGACCGAACTTCCCAACCTCAAACCTTGTGGGCGGGACTAAGTTCGGAATGGCACACAGGCTAAAGTTGCGCCAGGATTGCGCTCAAATTTTCAGGAGAAGGTATTTTCTGACATTTTTCCTACATGTAATGATATCAGGGACACACAGCGTTTGATTTAATGATGTGACCGATACGTGAGGATTGTCTTATTTAACTCGCTGTTAAAATATTTCCCAGCTGTGAACCTAACACCTCGCTCCATTCATGTTGCCCCGCATTTCCTATTTAATTATCAATTGTCGAAAAATCACACTTAAATCAAATAAATGTTATTTTACTAATTTTATAAGCCAACATTCCACGAACTAGAGAGGAGCCAAATCGTCGCTCGAGCCTTTAAAATGAAAACCTCTCTGCGCTCCACCATATTTCTTCTGCTCACACGCTCTGAACAAGGCTATATATTTTTTTACGTTAAATGTAAATCGTCTTGTTTCATTGACGTGTCTAAACAACCTCCCCTTTTAAAGGAAAAATCCACTTATTGTAAGAAAAAATGACATCTTGAGATTTAAATTTTTTACAGTGTGGAAAACCTACCGTCTATCTTTCATTCAGTCATGAGTTGAACGCTATCGCTGACTTTAGTTTGCACTTGTTTTAGGTTTGTCTTTTAACAACCACATTGTGCAGTTCTTACAAAAGTGAGTTTAGCGTCTAAAATTAACAACAATAAAAGAACAAAGAATTTCACCACATAAGTACGGTGGCCCTGAAGTGCAAACTGCAACTACAAATCTAAAAGCTACATAAAGCAAAGAGCAACTACATTAAGAAAAACAAAACTACATAAAGCAAAGCGCAACTACATTAAGGAAAACACAATTACATTAACCTACCGGAAAAGGTAGGTACCAGTGGGAAACATGAGACATCGCTGATTGGACGACGGCGCCGTTTGACCCTTGAACCCGGAAGTTGCGTCGTCTGAACAGTCCAGCTTCTTTTAAGTGTGTCTTCAGTGTACGCAAACTAACTGAAATTTGGTGATTAGTCTTGAGCATATCCAGTATCACCTCGTACGTATGTCCTGATTCAAAATATTCCTGGATAACGGCAGCCATGTTTGGGGCGCCGACAATATCCATGTTTTCAAAAGCCGCAGCAGGCAGAATGACTTCCGGTTCAAGGGTCAAACGGCGCCGTCGTCCAATCAGCGATGTCTCATGTTTCCCACTGGTACCTACCTTTTCCGGTAGGTTAATGAAGTTGCACTTTGCTTTATGTAGTTGTGTTTTCCTTAATGTAATTGCGCTTTTAGATTTGTAGTTGCAGTTTGCACTTCAGGGCCACCGTACATAAGGGATGAAGGAATGTAAAACAAAACATCAAGCAGGACTCATATGTATATTTATGCGTTCATAAAACATTTAAAGCACGGGGCTTCAGCTGCAGAACTGTGTCTCTGCTTTAACACACATTAATCAAATATCCAGGTCGTTAGCAGGACTCTGGAGTCTGCATACTGAGGAGGTAGGGCAGACGTTTGGTTCGTTATTAAGGATCAACTGTGGCATACAGGAACCAACCTAGACCTGTCCTTATCTTTTAAAGTTAAATTTTTAATGGCCCGGTTCCGGTGTTAGAAATTGAACTGGCTGATCCAGACGTAAGTAAACAACCCAGACCTGCAGTAACTGTTGAATAAGCATGAAGGATTTTAAGAGAACTGCTGATCTCTTTAAGATAAGATATATTTAATGAACTGACCATGTTATTATTCATTAACTCAAAGTGTATAATTATTTATTAGTCATACTAAAAGGAAAATTAAGAGGTAAACTTCCACAGCTTCACTCACAGAAAATCTTCATAAACAAATGTGTAATGATTTGTTTTTCATTTCTCTATTCGATGTTCAACAACTCATTCATGGTCGGTTTTAGGAAGTTCACTGTGACTTTTCTTCTACCAAAAAACATTCCTGAATGACTGTGTTACAAAAATATATCAAAATTACCAACAAACAGTCATAAAACATGGCAAATCAGAACGTCCTAAACCTATTTTCCATGTTGGCATTGACTTAAACAGAGCGCTCTCCATGGTGCTGAAATGGAGATCCTCTCTAGGGCCATTTGTCCTCAAGCGTTTCACCTGTTCTGCAAAATAGTAAATCTAAAATCTAATACTTTGAACATTTCCATAGAGCATTTGAAGATTGAAGTTTTGGGAATGTACCTAGCTCTGATAAATTTACAATAAAATGTTTCATTGAAAAAAAAAACATTCTGTTTCTGTACAGAACAGATTATCCTGGTAGTCCAATAAAATATCTTGTTTCTACCTCAGGAAAGAAGCTGGAAATCCACTAATTAACCAAAGATTTGCATTCATTGAAGAGAGATTTAAATGTTTAGGGTGCTAACACAACAGTTGTTTCATATATTATTGAGGTGAACATCAGAATGGTTCTAACAGTTTAACAGAATTACTCCATTATCATTTTTGAAGAAGAGGACCTGAAACATTTTGTAAAAAATGGCTAAAAATACAGATTTTATAATAATTTTTGCTGCATAACATTGCAAAATTTGGGGTTAAAGGAGAAGTTCGGTTTTTAACACTTTTAGCCCATTTTCTGTAGTGTCCAGGATGAAATCGAATGATCGACACCAAAATTTTGACAATTGGTCCTGTCTCTGCTTTTTGGCTCATTTAGAATCCACCCCTGGCTGCTTCATAATGGCTGCCATAGTGCATGTCCGATAATGTCCTTAAAACAACCTTAAACGTTCTTTTTTTTAAATATGCTACTCACCGGTTCGTCAGCCCTGTTCAATGACGTTCCAAAAAAAGTTTCGTGAAGAAAAAACGTTCCTGTAGTGTTTTATTTAGCATTTTGTAAATCCCATTGAGTTCTGTTGGAATAGTCAATATTCCCCTGCCACCGGAAACGGAAATGGGGCCTGTTTACACAGTTGTAGTCTTTTCGCTTCACTCTGTGTACTCCGACGTCGAGGTGCTAACGTCTCTGTTAAACACTTTAAAAAACTCTGAAAATGGAATACGAAAGGTGGATTCTTGATTCTCGACGTCGGAGTACACAGAGTGAAGCGAAAAGACTACAACTGCGTAAACAGGCCCCATTTCCGTTTCCGGTGGCAGCGGAATATTGACTATTCCAACAGAACTCAATGGGATTTACAAAATGCTAAATAAAACACTACAGGAACGTTTTTTCTTCACGAAACTTTTTTTGGAACGTCATTGAACAGCGCTGACGACCCGGTGAGTAGCATATTTAAAAAAAAGAACGTTTAAGGTTGTTTTAAGGACATTATCGGACATGCACAATGGAAGCCATTCTGAAGCAGCCAGGGGGGGATTCTAAATGAGCCAAATAGCAGAGACAGGACCAATTGTCAAAATTTTGGTGTCGATCATTCGATTTCATCCTGGACACTACAGAAAATGGGCTAAAAGTGTTAAAAACCGAACTTCTCCTTTAAGTTTTACAAAATGAGATTTGCAAATGTTTTACATTTCCTTATCATGTTGAATTACATATACAGTTAAAAAAGGACACAGAGCTTCACAATTAGGTCCTGCTACAAAAAAAAAAAAACTCGAACCACATCCTGTAGTCTCTTAATGCTAAACTCTAATTCCTACCCAGCTTAATTATTTGAAATATTTTTTTAAAGAAACTAAACAGAATATTAAACTCAGAATAGTCTCAGATTTTTGTTAAATGACTTTATATGATCAGATGCATTTTCCAGGAATATTTTCTTCCCTCTGAGAAATGTCTCAGCGTATTAAATATGACATTTGCTGTGAATTTCTGTCATTCCAGCTACAAAAAAAGAGATACAACAGAAGCAAGGGCTGACATGAAGCAGAGTAAAGCTCTTGGCCTGGCAGCCGCTATGATGGATTAGGGTGAAAGCATCCGCTACGGCGCAGCATGCGGTTTAAGGAGGCTTTTTTCTCTTTTTCCTGAGCTGAGATCCATTTTTTACTCACATTCTCAATTGCAAACTACAAAGTAGTTTGCTGTAATTTAAAGGGGTCAAGATTTATGTCTTAACTTCAATTAGATATTTTAACTAGCAGCGTGATTTAAAGGATGGTTAAAAGTTGTCCAGTGCAGCAGCTCCTCTTCAATGCAAAGATAGGAGCATCCTGGGGAGCAGCTCTCCTGCACCCAGAGCTGAAAGCAGCTTTATTTGCTCACCACCTCCCTCCACAGCGCTGACGTCACAGTCGTCTGTTAGAAAGTGCTGCTGATTGAGAGGTCTATAGGATTATTTATCTCCAAGGCTAGGCTAACTGCATGCAGCGAGGCTAAGGCTTTATCCTGCTTTCCCTGCCTCCTTTTTCAAACATCAGGATCTGAGCCAGCATGGATTAAGACAGCTAGGACTGATTTAAAGCACTTTTTAGAAAAAGGCAAAGAAGAATGAACAATCTGGTATTCATATGGAAAAAGGACTAAGACAACTTTTATTGTCATTTTGTATAAACAGAGTATATATAAAACGAAATTGAGTTTTTATGGTATTTTTATGGTATTTCCAATCTGTAAAGTGCAGCAGTGATCAAATGTAAACAGTGTGGGAGGAAAAGACGCGATGCAAAAAATCGCATAGATATGGCAGTTCAGAGCATTAATATACACTCACCGGCCACTTTATTAGGTACCCCATGCTAGTAACGGGTTGGACCCCCTTTTGCCTTCAGAACTGCCTCAATTCTTGGTGGCATAGATTCAACAAGGTGCTGGAAGCATTCCTCAGGGAGTTTGGTCCATATTGACATGATGGCATCACACAGTTGCCGCAGATTTGTCGGCTGCACATCCATGATGCGAATCTCCCGTTCCACCACATCCCAAAGATGCTCTATTGGATTGAGATCTGGTGACTGTGGAGGCCATTTGAGTACAGTGACCTCATTGTCATGTTCAAGAAACCAGTCTGAGATGATTCCAGCTTTATGACATGGCGCATTATCCTGCTGAAAGTAGCCATCAGAAGTTGGGTACATTGTGGTCATAAAGGGATGGACATGGTCAGCAACAATACTCAGGTAGGCTGTGGCGTTGCAACGATGCTCAATTGGTACCAAGGGGCCCAAAGAGTGCCAAGAAAATATTCCCCACACCATGACACCACCACCACCAGCCTGAACCGTTGATACAAGGCAGGATGGATCCATGCTTTCATGTCGTAGACGCCAAATTCTGACCCTACCATCCGAATGTCGCAGCAGAAATCGAGACTCATCAGACCAGGCAACGTTTTTCCAATCTTCTATCGTCCAATTTCCATGAGCTTGTGCAAATTGTAGCCTCAGTTTCCTGTTCTTAGCTGAAAGGAGTGGCACCCGGTGTGGTCTTCTGCTGCTGTAGCCCATCTGCCTCAAAGTTCCACGTACTGTGCGTTCAGAGATGCTCTTCTGCCCACCTTGGTTGTAACTTGTGGTTATTTGAGTCACTGTTGCCCTTCTATCAGCTCCAACCAGTCTGGCCATTCTCCTCTGACCTCTGGCATCAACAAGGCATTTCCGCCCACAGAACTGCCGCTCACTGGATGTTTTTTCTTTTTCGGACCATTCTCTGTAAACCCTAGAGATGGTTGTGCGTGAAAATCCCAGTAGATCAGCAGTTTCTGAAATACTCAGACCAGCCCTTCTGGCACCAACAATCATGCCACGTTCAAAGTCACTCAAATCACCTTTCTTCCCCATACTGATGCTCGCTTTGAACTGCAGGAGATTGTCTTGACCATGTCTACATGCCTAAATGCACTGAGTTGCCGCCATGTGATTGGCTGCTTAGAAATTAAGTGTTAACGAGCAGTTGGACAGTGTCCGGTGAGTGTATATGGTGCAATTATGCAGTGTTTTGTTTTGGTGTTATCAGTGGGATGCAGAGTCTAACATGATTTAGAGTTTTCTCAAACAGCTCAGCTGTCTGATGGCGGTGGGGAAAATAAAATAATAGAATATTGTCTACTTTTTCTAGATGTATTTTCATTTGCATATTTGCTCTTAAATAAACATTCTCAGAAAATAAATAGTTTTTATATATTAAAAACAATCTAAAGCTGACTAATAGCTTCTCCATTATTAAACTGGTACATATTTTTTTTAGGTGACACAATATTGGACCATGGAAAACACAGATTTACCTTCACAAAGCCTCAGAAGGACAAAATTTATGTACAACCTGAGCATGAAGTAATGTTCTGAAAGTTTCTATAATGTTTATTGTTGTTGTTGGCATTCATATAAATATACTGGTGTGATAACTTAGAATACGTTTGATTGGTTTTTGGTCTATTTTGAATTTATAACTCCACCAGCCGCTCCTGCATTTAACCATCAGAAGATGATATAAATTATCATTGGAAGCCAATCTATGGCCTGATTGTTTCTTTCTTAAGACATTTCCATCTTTCTGACCAAACAGATGCAGAGGCCACTACTCATCTTTTATTAGCTGCTGAATCGGCTGCCGTTTGAAAGATGACAGAGTCGACAGTATCATGTTCAGCATTCTATATTTGGAGCAATACACTGATGTAGAATAAAGAGAATATTGGTTTTCCTCTACAGCAGCTGCATGGGAGAGTCTTTACGCTGGAAAAGCATTGGGGGGAAGATGAATGGGTGACAGTAAAAAGCCAGATTAAATACAGGACAGGATGCTTCATAGCTACTGTAAACAGATTACAGGTAGGAAGACGTTTATTAAAGAATACAGATACATTATTTTTGCTTTGTTTTAAACAACACTAACTAGAGAAAAGAAGCATGTGGCAGCCTTATTTTATGTGCTCATTTTTATAGAGTGGCTGATGTCTGCAGGATGTCTCCTTAGGAACAGAGGTGTCCACTAACAAAGTACAAATACTTCCTTACTTTAACTTTAAGTAGAAATTTTAGCTATCTATACTTTACTGCAGTAATTATTGTTTAGACAACTTTTCACTTCTACTCCTCACATTTTAAAATTAGACTTTTGTTTCATTTAAAGGAATAGTACACCCAAAACATGATTAGAAAACGCATTCAGCTCGGCAAAGAACTCATGCTCTTCCTCAACACTGAAGTCCTCAGACATTTTTCTTTCGTTGTTTCTTTCTTTGCACAGGTAAACAGCACATTTCTTCTTCTACGCTTGCATTATCGGCAGAGCAGACGCTGAATGCGCACTTTCATCTGGTTTGGTCTGCCGTGGTTTCCGTAGACTCGTGAACGCGCTTTTAGGAAATCCTATAAACTACTGTTTATGCTCTAAAAACATTCTAAATGACTTCGTTTCGAGTAAATTCTGGACGCTACCCACTCAGGACACTTGGAATACATTGGACGAGCAGTATGGAGGAATATTGACACATTTTTTGTGGACTTTTATGGACCTTTCTGTCTCGGGCGCCATAGACCTCCATTATTTGAATGTCAGCAGACAGCAAGAAGCCTCCCAGATCTCCAGATGCATTTGAGATATCAAAAAAGTACTCCAGAGTGTTGTTCAGCATGGGGGTGAGTAGAAAATGAAGGCTAATCATGTTTTGGGTGTACTATTCCTTTAAGATCATTTTCTTTATGGCCTGTTGGTATAAAAAAAAAGAAGTAAATAAATAATTTGTTTCATTTAGACAATTAATTTCTTTGTGGTTGGACTCGGTGCTGCCCCAACTTGTTGCTCACCATAAACCAAAATAAATAGTTTTTCAAGATGATGCAAAGGAAAATGCAACAGAGTTACAATTAGTTATTAAATTAAGAAAAGGAAGTCAAAGGAAGTTATCATGCAGAATTGTAGAGCTTAACAGTTTTTATTCATCATCCGTCCGTCTCTTCTTTATAAGAAGCAAAGGTTTGTGTTCAGTCTGGTTATCTGAGCTGGAGCAGGAGGACCGTTTCACCTCCAGAAGGCCTTTCATCGAGCCCGATGCTCTGCCCCTGACTTCCCTCTCTTTGTCTTTCCTCTCCGTCTCCAGTTTCTTTGCCATCAACTTTCCATAGCTACGCGGCAGCAGGACATACCGCATAGAAGGCCTCCTTTATGGGAGCTGCTGCATATTTCATCCCATGCAGCATCCAGAGTCAGATTTCACTTTTTCTCAGCTATTTGAGAGGTGTGTGAGGACAGTGCTGGGGGGTCAGATAAAGTGTGCAGAAGACAGTAGAGAGAATAAACGGAAAGAGATGGAGGTAAAGAAGGATGAAAAGAGCACTGAGTACATGGTGAGAAGGTTATTTTCTCCCCTTCCTCCACCTCTACATCCTGTTAGTGTGTCGGGTGAAGGGTTGAGCACACTGCGGCTATTTCTCCTCTCCACACGAACATGCCGCTGATTTTTTCTGATGGGGAAGATTTGCCACTTCGTTACTAATCGGTAATCACAAGCGAGAACCGCTGATTATTCCAAGTGCTGAATAGTACAGCTAGCATGCTGACATTTTTAGCCTTAGTTTAATAATCCCTCCAGAGCAGTAACACAATGACAAAGGTAAGGCTGAGGAAGCACCTATGACATTAGATCCGTTCAGTACGGATTAAAGGCGACAGGTTTTCAATTCCCAATAACAGCAGTTTGATGATACAAAAATATGATATGATCAAATATAGACGTTTCCATAAAAGTTAAAAGGATGATATCTGATGAATGTGACAATCTTCAAAAGCTCACTTTCATTAAAGTATTACATTTTCTTACATTTAATAGATAAAAATAGATTATTTTTTTCTTTTCTTTTTTTGCTTAGGTATCCATTTTTAGTATATTCTATCCTAAAGGAATTTAAAACAGTCTTTCTGGTTGATCCATTTTCATGCAGATTAAACGTGGCATTGTTGGATTAAGACCTCACAAGACAAAGATATGGAACTAACAGAAATATGGAAAAAAAAGAAAAAGAGGAAAACCTCTTTGGTTGCACAGTCAGCTGCAGCCTTACCGACCACTGCAGTCTAAATACAGCTTTAAATCTGGAGTGTTGCCATGGAAAAACAAACCAGTGACTGCTACTGAAAAAAAACTGCTACCATTTGAATTTAGGGAGTTGCATCTGTTAGATCTGTTTATATAGATGGGCACATCTTCTCTACCGTTTGGACCAGATGTGGGATTTTCTCCTGGAGCAAGAAGTGTTTGCACACCTGAGAAATCACCTAAGGAGCAACAGCAGTTCCAGTCTGACATGGCTGCAAATTAAAGCAGGCTCACCCATGGTGTTCATTTTTTTCTGCAAATTTAAAGGAAAAGTCAGCTCACATACAGAATTTAAACTTCTGAATAGGGCTGGGTAAAAAAAAAATAGATTTAATCGAATTTGAATCGATTCCTTAACATTTCTGCAAGATCGATGTCTAGGGAATGAGATCGATTTATTTTATAGTGACCCATGTTACATTCACATTCAAATAAGCAGGAAAGATGCAATCAAGATTATTTCAGACAGCTGCAAATAGCCAATAGGTTGACTGAAGACATTAACGACTGGGGGCTGAGCAATAAGAAACACCCTGTAGTTGATACTACAGGTTTGTGCAGCGAAGATAATGCAGCTCATGCATGTCTGCTTGCTCGTGTGAGGATTCACTTTTTCACTTTTCACAAACGAGTTTGCACTTTTTAGACAGTTTTGTTCACATCTCATGTTTAAATTTTCTGATTTACAAGTTTGCACATTGTGTTCAATAAGACAGGAAAAAACAAAATACATGAGTATTTTGAAACACAGTTGAACCGCTTTCATTATTGTAAAACTAGATTGAATCAAAATTGAATCGATTCAGGACTTTGGCGAAAATACTTCTGAAAGTACTTTGAATATGAAATTATTCCATCACTGGAAAAATCATCTAGAAATAAGTAAAAATGTATTAAATTAAGTGCATTTACCCTTATTTTGAGCAGGTAAATGAGATAGTTTGCCAATGGGATGAGTATTTTCATTCTTAGTATAAGATAAGTAGATAATATTCACTGGAAAAAAAACAACGCAATTGTTTTTTTCTTATTTTAAATGTAAATTGTCTCGTGCCATTGGCGAAATGTCTCATTTACCTCCTCAATTCAAGAAAAAAATGCAATTATTTTAAAGCTGCAGTCTGTAACATTGAGAAGAGAGCAGACTTCCACTGAAAATTTGAAGAAAAACAGGTTTCACGCCACTCCCCCACCCTCTCTGCTTCACTCATGCCCCACCTCCAAGCTCCACCCCTCTCACAGCACCTGCGCGGCTACCGCATGCGACCAGAAGCGTCCAAGCAGCGTACGCGGTGAACCGGTAAGAGCGATAACACTCACCTCCAAGCAGCTAGATATAAGATGCTGGTTATACCGAAGTTACAAATTTATTACTCAATTGCTGACTGCGGCAGCCGGGCGGCAGCGGCAGGTTCAGCGGTGAGAGGGAGGGGGCGGGATTCAGCGTGTGTGAGCTGTGATTGACACTCCATCAGACGCTCCTCTGGCTGTGATTGGTTGTTTTGTCTCGTCCAGAAATATTCTTTCCAGATTGAAAAACAGGCAGTAGGCGGGACCAATTGAAGCAGTTTTTTCAGAGGTTACATATCACATGTACTGCTGTCTGGGCATAGGGACAGTTTTAGCCAATATGACAAAAAAGTGATTTTTAAAATCTTACAGACAGCAGCTTTAAGAAAAAATTACTTATGTAAATAACTTTTTTTGCAGTGATCCTGTTCAATAAATGATCAGTGTTTTTAATTCAGAGTAATTTCCATGTGAATGTGCTTTACTGGAGGCATCCATGTTTGTCAAAGAACACTACTGCCACCTACTGGTTAGTGACGTCACGGTGCGGTATCGGCTGTTGATCAAGTCCCAGTGCTGTATCTGGTGTTTGTCACAACGCGCTATTATCCAAGTCATCTTGAAAACATTCTTCTTCCAAATGTTGGCTACATATTACGGGTTTTTTCTCTGGCCAGAAGTTCGATGGCAAATCCTCCCTCTTCAAGTTGGCGATCCAACGACCAACCCGTCCGTGGAGGATCAGGAATCAGAAAGGTGAAATAACTCTTTCTTTTCACTTTTACCCGATGTATTCCAGCATCCAGCTGCCATGCACGTGGGCATTGTCAGTTTCACTATAGCTCTGGTGAATTTCAATGGTGAAGTCCTCTGGAAATCTTCAATAATTGTTGTTGATTGCAGATGTGTCTAGTAGTTCCCATTGATTTAGCTTGTAAAGCGGGGAGAATGGCGCTAGGCTTACCGCACCGTGACGTCACTGCTGGAAGATGGCAGGAGGGAGGGGCTACTAGATTTGGGCAAAAATGGCCGCTCCCAGACTCAGTGATCGCAACAAAAATTATTTTTATTTTTTTGCTGATTGACGCTAAATTCATTAAATCAGTTTTAGGTAAAAATAATGATCCATTGATTATTTCTTGCTGACGGAACTTCTCCTTTAAAATTTTAATTAATATAAAAATGAATTTCTGCATCAAAAACTGCTGCTAAAGCTAAACATCAGACACGGGGGAAAAAATTAGAGTTTAAGAAGAAACGATAGGTGGCTAAACAGCAAGAGACTAAAAAAAGATATTACTCAAGTCACGCACTGGAAGAAAAGAACAAAAATTAATATAAGATATCCTGCAGGACAATAATGGCTAACTAACTAACTGCTCCTCTTCTTCCAGCCAGCTCTGCACCAGTTTACCCAATACTTGGAGCTCGTATTGACATCCTGTGACTGGTAGACAGGCAAATGTCTTCCATTCTTGTAAAACGTCAACAGCTTGTTATGCTGGTGGAAGCAACAGCAATCAGTCTGACAGCCGTAGTAGAAAACAGTAATCTGAAGCCCTCTGGCTTTATGGGGCGCCTTATTAATCACACATCCTGAAGGAAATGATTTGATGCTAATGTATTACTCCCAGCTGGAGAGCCGACCTGATGAGCCACAATGCCTCATGTGTCTGATTAGAAGTTTCATTAATGACATGCAGGAAGATATTTCATGAATCGACTGTGATAAACTGCAGGATCTGCATTACAGATGAAACAGTTTTAGGTTCCCATCAATACAAAACAGCCATTAAAATAAGTTGAGCAAACACAAACACACAAAACACCTACATTTAATTCAAACATACTTTTTTAAAGTTTTTTTTCTTACTAAACAAAGTAGAAGGGTAGGAAAGTTCAGATGAACTACAGAAATGGCCTTCCCAGCTGAATGGCAGCCCACTTCCCTCCAACTACCAACAAAATCCCTCCAACTTCCAGCCGCTGCAGTGACCCCCTCTCCCATATGTTTTTACTGTGACCCTTTCACTGAATTACAGGGTCTGACCAGGAGGTGGCGCTTCTGTTTAGATCCTAATGTCCATAAATCAGGACAGAATATTTTAGTACAGAGATTGAAATTTGAACCGTAGGTTACCATCCAAGGACCAGCCAAGGACCAGCCAAGGACCAGCCAAGGACCATCCAAGGGCCAGCCAAGGACCATCCAATGACCATCCAAGGACCAGCCAAGGACCATCTAAGGACCAGCCAAGGACCATCCAAGGGCCAGCCAAGGACCATCCAAGGGCCAGCCAAGGACCATCCAAGGACCAGCAAAGGGCCAGCCAATGACCAGCCAAGGGCCAGCCAAGGACCAGCCAAGGACCATCTAAGGACCATCCAAGGACCAGCCAAGGACCATCTAAGGACCATCCAAGGACCATCCAAGGACCAGCCAAGGACCATCTAAGGACCATCCAAGGGCCAGCCAAGGACCATCCAAGGGCCACCCAAGGACCAGCCAAGGGCCAGCCAAGGACCATCCAAGGACCAGCCAGGACCAGCCAAGGACCATCCAAGGACCATCCAAGGACCATCCAAGGACCATCTAAGGACCATCCAAGGACCATCCAAGGACCAGCAAAGGGCCAGCCAATGACCAGCCAAGGGCCAGCCAAGGACCAGCCAAGGACCATCTAAGGACCATCCAAGGACCATCTAAGGACCATCCAAGGACCATCCAAGGACCAGCCAAGGACCATCTAAGGACCATCCAAGGGCCAGCCAAGGACCATCCAAGGGCCACCCAAGGACCAGCCAAGGGCCAGCCAAGGACCATCCAAGGACCAGCCAAGGACCAGCCAAGGACCATCTAAGGACCAGCCAAGGACCATCCAATGACCATCCAAGGACCAGCCAAGGACCATCTAAGGACCAGCCAAGGACCAGCCAAGGACCAGCCAATGACCAGCCAAGGACCATCCAAGGGCCAGCCAAGGACCATCCAAGGGCCAGCCAAGGACCATCCAAGGACCAGCAAAGGGCCAGCCAATGACCAGCCAAGGGCCATCCAAGGACCATCCAAGGACCATCCAAGGACCATCCAAGGACCAGCCAAGGACCATCCAAGGACCATCCAAGGACCAGCCAAGGACCATCCAAGGACCATCCAAGGACCATCCAAGGACCATCCAAGGACCAGCCAAGGACCATCCAAGGACCAGCCAAGGACCAGCCAAGGACCATCCAAGGACCATCCAAGGACCAGCCAAGGACCATCCAAGGACCATCCAAGGACCAGCCAAGGACCATCCAAGGACCAGCCAAGGACCCTTCAAGGAAGTGGGGAAATATTGAATGGCTACTACTGTATAAATCTAAAATCTAGTTGAGAAAAACTTGCAAACAAAAATGCAAAGATGACAAATGCTTTGGCAGCAAAAAACTCTTCCCCTCCCTGACGGATTTACTCAGCTGTTTCCTTTTTATCAGTCATATAGAGACACCAGGGGGCAGTAAGGAGGCCTCAGGGAATTTTTATTTAATTCTATCATTTGATTAAAATAAAAGCAGCATGAAAAAATGAAGAATGTTTTCAAGATGACTTGGATAATAGCGCGTTGATGACAAACACCTGATACAGCACTGGGACTTGATCAACAGCCGATACCGCACCGTGACGTCACTAACCAGTAGGTGGCAGTAGTGTTCTTTGACAAACATGGATGCCTCCAGTAGAGCACATTCACATGAAAATTAACTTTTCCTTTAAAGCTTCTGTGGAATAGATTGAGTGATGATTGAATTGTGAGTATTGCTGTATTGATGACTCTGCATTTGTTCAAAAGCATCTGCATCTAAATCAGAGTAAATTGCAACTCAGCAAACATAAACATAGTAGCATTAGTTAGCATCGGAGGCGGTTAAGGTAAATAAGTTCAGTCTAGTTGCATCGTTCTGAGGAACACACCTTTCATTTCTCCCATGTCGAAGGTCTGACCCAGCTGTTCCAGCAGGTCTGCTCTGGTGGCGTTCTTCTTGTGCTTCTTTCCATCATAATGCTGCTGAGCCATGCCGGGGTTGTTGAACCAAGCGTTGCATAGCTGGCAGTAACGGTCTGAGTCACGGCGCTGTCGAGGCGACATCATTGGAGACATTTCTGGGGAGTTCTTTACGGGACTGGGAGATGCCTCTGATGAACAAACGGCAAAAAAAAGAAGATAAATACACTTCAGATGTCTCCTATTTGGTAAAAAAATTAAAGGGATTGAATTAACTGTGATGAAGTTACATATGCATCCATTTTAGCGACGTCAAACCATACGTACTTCTGATTAAGACCCCCTTTATTCAGTCTAGTTTTTGCCAAATTTGACCAGACTAAAAGTCATTAAAAAGGTGCTGTTCTACTGTTTCCTGTCTTGCCAAGCATGTTTAGTAGAGGACCTATCAAAGGTTATATTCAAGTGGAAACAAGTGGAACTTTCAAACAGCACTAAGTTTTTAATGTGGGTTTGTTGATTCTGATTCAAGAGCTTAGTAAATGCATAAAAGAAATGAATGCGGAAAATATTTTTTCAGCCGAATCAAAAGAAAACTGAAGTAATAATTTCTGAACCAAAGGAAGAGAATTCAAAAGTTAGCACACAGCTGGAAAACACCATTAAGAAAATCTGTTGTGATCCTGATGTCCCCCATCATCAGTAATCAGCCAGAAACCGGTAATCTGTACCGTACAAGACACAGAGTCAATATCAGCCACCAAGTCATACAAACTGGGTTTACTGGATGGATGGATGGATGGATGGATGGATGGATGATGGATAAACGGATGGATGGATGGACGGTTGGATGGATGGATGATGGTTGGATGGATGGATGGATGATGGATGGATGGATGATGGATGGATGGATGGATGGATAGACGGATGGTTGGATGGATGGATGGATGGATGGATGGTTGGATGGATGGATGGATGGATGGATGATGGATGGATGATGGTTGGATGGATGGATAGATGGATGATGGATGGATGGATGGATAGACGGATGGTTGGATGGATGGATGGATGGATGGTTGGATGGATGGATGATGGTTGGATGGATGGATGGATGGATGGTTGGATGGATGGATGGATGGTTGGATGGATGGATGATGGATGGATGGATGGATGGTTGGATGGATGGATGGTTGGATGGATGGATGGATGATGGATGGATGGATGGACGGATGGTTGGATGGATGGATGGATGGATGGATGGATGATGGTTGGATGGATGGATGGATGATGGATGGATGATGGTTGGATGGATGGATAGATGGATGATGGATGGATGGATAGACGGATGGTTGGATGGATGGATGGATGGATGGTTGGATGGATGGATGATGGTTGGATGGATGGATGGATGGTTGGATGGATGGATGATGGTTGGATGGATGGATGGATGGATGGATGGATGGTTGGATGGATGGTTGGATGGATGGATGATGGTTGGATGGATGGATGATGGTTGGATGGATGGATGGATGGATGATGGATGGATAGACGGATGGTTGGATGGATGGATGGATGGATGGTTGGATGGTTGGATGGATGGATGGATGGATGATGGTTGGATGGATGGATGGTTGGATGGATGGATGCATGGTTGGATGGATGATGGATGGATGGATAGACGGATGGTTGGATGGATGGATGGATGGATGGTTGGATGGATGGATGGTTGGATGGATGGATGGATGATGGATGGATGGATGGATGGTTGGATGGATGATGGTTGGATGGATGGATGGATGGATGGTTGGATGGATGATGGTTGGATGGATGGATGGATGGATGGTTGGATGGATGGATGATGGATTGATGGATAGACGGATGGTTGGATGGATGGATGGATGATGGTTGGATGGATGGATGATGGATGGATGGATAGACGGATGGTTGGATGGATGGATGGATGGTTGGATGGTTGGATGGATGGATGGATAGACGGATGGTTGGATGGATGGATGATGGATGGATGGATGGATGGACGGATGGTTGGATGGATGGATGGATGGATGGATGGTTGGATGGATGGATGGATGGATGGATGGACGGACGTTTCTCTGAGAGTAAAATTCTTTTTATCAATTATTACCAAAAACATGAAAACCTACATTTAACGTGGCTCCTATTCTCATAGAGTTAATGTCTACAAACTATTTTATTTCATTTTTTTAATTAAAGCCGTCAGTTAATGAAAGTTTGGGGCATGGCAGCCTTGTTTAAATAATTATCGAAGAGTAAAACGGTATTTCTTGGCAAATTTGACTCGTGAGAATTTGTCACTTCAGGTAAGCAAACGATGATCTTGAATATTTGCAGGCCTCCTAAAACCAAAACAAACATTATAAGTGAATTTATTGACCTTTTATCTGTGATAAGAAGTACGATAGAACAATGTGATACTCTTAGAAACTTTGGTTTAACCCGACATGTTGACAGTAAACGCTCACAGGGACGTATTTTGGACTTGATCATTCATCTGACAATGTTTCTGTTATTTCTACAAGTTTGATTTTGGCCAAAATGATGTCTTAAGGAAACTCAAAGAAACCTTTAACCAGATTTACTCCTTTACTGAACCTCCAGCCGTTCTCTAACTCTGCTGATGAGCTGGTAGATCATTTCACTTTAAAATCACACATATTGCTGATTCAGTTGCCCCAAGGGTTCCTTCTGGGAAGAAAATGTCTCAGTGGAGAAGTGCTCCATGGAAATGCCGCAGTCCGAATTGAAAAAAGAAGGATGCGAAAGTTGAGCAAAGATTGCAAAAGCCTGGATTCTGGGTTCACACTAACACCTATAAAGAGAGACCGCAGATATAACTCACAACTGAAAAATGCAAGAGAATCGTCCTTCTTTGAGATTATCAGCAACAACTTTAATACTTGTGTATTACTATTATAAATGTCTCTCTTAACCAGTTGTGACGATCTTGGCACTGGTGCTGGCTTAATCCCCAACTCGACACACCTTGCCTGCTATTATCACTAATTGGTTACACCTCTATATATTCCTCATTTGGATCTGTTCCCAGTGCCAGATAGTCTCAAACCAACCGTTGAGTACCTTCCAGCATTTCAATCTTTTGCCTGCCTACCTGTTGCCTGCCTGATCCCCTATCTGATTCTGTCTGCCTGCCCTGAATCCAAACCAGATCTGCCTCTGGATCCCTGCATCAGTTCTGCCTTGGATTGCCTGCCTGTGAACCTGAAACCCACTCAGTCAGTGAGTAACCGAGTCTGCCTAACCCCTCTGCTTCTCCTAACCTGCCAGCTAACGGACCCTGGATCGCACCTGGACCTCTCTTCTGGATTGCCCCTCTGTACCTTTGCTTGGAATCAGTAAACGGACTGTCTCTGGAGCTCATCGGCCTCAGTCCTCAGCAAACCATCCCCCGCTGAACGGCCACCGCTTCCACAAGCCCCTTCATCGTACGGACTCCTGCCCCGGACCCAACACGGAGCCAATCGCCCACTCTGAGACCCAGTAACAGGTTAGTGATCCAGCCTCACTCCCTCTCTAGTTTTCCTATTGCTGATCACTAACCTGTTGTCTCCGCCACAGGGGATTTCCTGACTAAGAGCCGCCTGCGCACTCCCTGTGCCACACAGTCATAAATAAAATCCGTTATATTCCACTGACCTGTCTGCGTTGTTTCCTGGGTCCAATTTCCTGTACGTTACACCAGTAAGATTATGCCCATTGCCAAAGTCTGTTGGTCTCTCCAATTTGCGGCAGGGATTTCTCAATGTCTTCAGAGTACTGCAGTGACTGAACTTGTCAGGGATAACTGCCTAATAGTACTAGAGAGGTTGATCCAACCTGCCTAAATCATGAAATGCTAAATCATTCTGTTGAGTCAGAAGGACTAAATCTCAACTCATGCACCTGGGAGAGCTGTGCAAATGGTGAGCTGTACTGTTGTGTCTCAGCTCTGGACATAAGAGCAGTACCATTCAAAAGAAGAAACTCGATCGAATGAATCCCTCCGGGACCTCAGAGTAAACGGCATTCATTTAATCTGTGGTGGAAGTCTGTCTGCTCCCCAAAACGATCCAAACCTAGAAACCTTACCCCTTGCTCACACTGGCTCCGGTGCGGTTACCGAGCCGACGGAGACCGCAACTCCTGCACACCCCCTCTCACACCGCCCTTTTGACTACGGTGCGGTGCGGCTCTGCGGCTCCGGCAACAGGTCCGGAGATTTAACAGAAGTTCACTTGAGTTCACGTAACTTCACGCGATAACACGGCCCAAATAAGGATATTTGCGAGAGCTTGTTGCGGAGGGCTCCGGCACGCCGCAAGGATAGCTTTCTTGCGGAATATTCTGCAGCGCCGGAGTGTCTCGGTAACCGCAGCCGGACAGCTCAGCAGCCGGTGAGAGAGGTTTACGTCTTTTTAATGACTTGGAATCACTGCGGCGCCGCACCCACCGCACCGCAACGGTAAGACCGGAGTCGGTGTGAGCCTGGGGTTAGTATTCGCCCTTAGAAAGGGTTAGGAATCTTCCATCTCTAATTAAATTTCATCTTTGATTTTTAGATTTGCTTAATTTAGCTGGGGGGGCTATAGCTTCAAAATAGACGTATACCAACAACCAATCAAATGTATACTAAGTTATCACACCAGTATATTAATCTAAAATGTATATAGTATATATCTAAAATGGGTCAGATCCTGACGTTTGAAAAAGGAGGCAAGGGAAGCAGAATAAAGCCTTAGCCTCGCTGCATGCAGTTAGCCTAGTCAAGTCAATCAGCAGCACTTTCTAACAGACGACTGTGACATCAGCGCTGTGGAGGGAGGTGGTGAGCAAATAAAGCTGCTTTTTACGGAAATACGTCACCAATCCGATGACGAACAGAACAGCTTTACTGTCAGTCTTGGTTAGTTCCTGTTTTTCTTGGTTTTCCATTTGTTGTCCTCTGCTGCCCTCTTGTGTCCTCTTTCTCTTGCTCTGTTTTCTGTTCTGCCCTCACCTGTTTTCAATTCCCTTGTTAACCCTCTCTTTGTCTCTGTCCCCTTTAAAAGCCTTCCTCTTCAGTTCCTGTTTGCTGGATCCTCGTCAATCGTCTGTCTGCTTTCCTCGTCTCTCCCTGGCTCCTAGAATTTTGGTTTACTCCTGATGTCTCCTTGGTTCTGGTGCGTTTGTTATTTTCTGTTGGATTTTTATTCCTGCCTCAGTTCAATAAACCCACTTAAATTCACCTCTGCCTACTGGCCTCTGCATTTGGGTCCTCCAACCAACGCCGTTTCGTGACGTTTACTCATCATTAAAGATTAAATATTTATCTTGCGCATTTAAAATATATATATTAATATATATTGAAATATTTTAATTACAGTACATATTACATTAACCTTACATTAGGAGGAACAATTATGTTGGATTATCTGGTTAAGACAGAATTATAGTAACTCTGGATGGAGAAGCACAGACTTTGATGTAAAAAATATCTCTCTTTCAGACCATAAATATACCGATTTTAGCTGACATTTTACTGATTTTAAATTTCTTAGATGGGATTTTGAAAAAAAAAATGCTCATTAGAATGAGAACAGTTTAAGTAAAAGTACTTTGTGACGGTTCTCTTTCTGAGCCTTCAGTTCCTCCATCAGATCTCTGTCTGCTTTCATTTCTTGCTGATACTTTACTTGCAAATCATTCGACCTGTTAATATTTGCAGGAGACACTATTTTAAACACCTGAACTGTTAAATAGCTCCAGCAGATTGGACCATGAGGGACGTATGGAGTTGGAAAAAAGAAGTAAAAAAAAATCTCTGCCAAAAAGACTAAATAAGAAGCTTAGCTACAAGCTAGATCACTGTGACTTATGCTAGCAAGTTTTCTAAAAATGTCAGAATGCAGTCTCCCATCTATGCTGAAAATAAGAGTTTGCCTTAGCAAGCAGAAAGAGAACAATGCTTAGGCTTTAATGAGCTCCAATCTGCAATGCTGTAACAGCGGATGTGTCCCTGCATCCGGAGCCCTCAGAAAAACAAGCTGTTATCTCCATTAAATGCCTGAAGAGGAAACGCTAAATTCTGCCTGGCAAATGGAAGAAAGAGCCTGTTTTTCTCAGGGCCGCCCGCTTGCTCTTCCACGCATGGATGACGACATTAACCCCGAACGCCGCACTGAGCCCCTCCTGCAAAATGGCACAATCAGCTTAATCAGTTTTAACACTCCAGCGCTCAGCTCACCCTAAGTCAACATTTAGGGTTGTCCCATTACGTTCCATTACACCAGTCAACATTTCAAAATGAAAAGCCCAGCAAAAGATTGTAAGGAACCTTACTGTCAGCACAGCAGAGAGCTGGTCTGAACGGCTTTAATCTGGGACTCAGCTGATGACCTCTTCAACTAATACAACATCAGACTTTTAATCCTGTTGGCTTAGCGAGCAGATCCGTGTTTAGCATTTGAACACCAGCTGAACGCTGCTATTTCCCCCAGTTATTTTGAAGGGGATACATATTCCATAGTCATAACAAAGCTCATTAATCAACTCTGACATATTAGAAAAAACCTGAAACAAACAGGCAATTACTTGGCAGAGTAAAACCTGGAATGACAGAAGAAAAGCATTCAGGGGATATTAGAAACTCACAGGGAGGCAAAATATGTATTAAATCTATCACAGAGCAAAAACAAAGTGAAATGTACGTATCCATTATTCATAGAATATGTTTTGATATAAATAGCTTCTTATTGCCAAGTTGGTTTACAGACAAACACAGACAACTACTGGCAGATAATGCAGTTAGTCTTTAAAACTGTTGTTCCAAATTGACATGATTCGATAAACTCATTCGTCAGTCATAAATCATGGATTCTAGTGGTTATGCAGAATGCCAAGATTATAGAACAATTCCTGAACTTTCATCACCTCAGATGAAAGAGGGAGAATCAACTGACTTACTGTAAAAGATCAATCAATTTAATTTCAGTTTATTTCTATAGAAAGCCCTTTGTAGAGCCAATTCAACCAGATCATACAGTCAGATTGGTTTAAGGTTTTCTATCGCAGGAAAGCAAAGGCAAAGAGAAAGCAAATATTCGAACAGGAAAAGGCTAGAAAACAAGTTTCTGCAGAACAATATCAGAGACATGTGGTCAGGGATGAAGAAGATCACAGGCTTCAAGCAGGAGGAAGAAAAGACAGATGGAAATCTGGACAGAGCCGATGAACTGCATCCATTCTTTAACAGGTTCAGTTCAGGAACAAACTCAACATCATTCTCTCCTGCCCACATTCACATGGACATCCTGCCCTCCTCTAGCATCGACTCTCCTGATACTACGAGTTTGTAATCAGCCAAATCAGAGGATGGTGCTGCTTCCTCCGCCTTCCACCTGAAATCAAGCAGCAACGGGAGAGACTGATTGATAATAAGTCACCAGGACCCCTTTTTCATCATTCTGCTTCATTCTATCTCTATTCTCCCACTCTGCAGAATCTGTTAGTTCAATCTCTAACGTTCTGCTCTCTCTGCTTTTCCTCATAGTAGCTTCATCTGGTCTATTCCTGTTTGGCTGTGACTCCATCCTGGAGAGAAATATCAGCTGTGCTGCTGCCATCAACACCTTTGTTTATAGATGTTGGAGCTTGGCCTGTTTTCCAGTGTAGTCCTGTTTCTCTGACTGTGACTAACTGGATGTGCTCTCTTCATCCTCTGACATGGGAGCTGGCTCGGAGCTCGTCTGCCTGGCTGTGTGTTTCCTGGACGGGGCCGCCTGTGGAGCTGGTTGACAGTTGCCTTTTGTATCAGAACAAAGAATGGAGTAATCAACTGATTGGGAGCAGGTGTGGACAGAAGGAGCTAGAAGGGAGCTCGGGGAAAGGAGACTGACACAAGGGGGCAGTAGAGAGTAAACTAGAAATACATACGAACTTAAATGCAACACAGAATGACCTAAATCAAATTTTAACTGAAAACCCAAAAACAAACAGAATCATCACACTGAGTCAGATTTCTAAGTCAATGAAAAATACAAAGAATATCTCTTGAGATATTACAATAAATTTTCTTTTTTATTAAATAGTAGGATTTGACCATTGTCCATCCCTGTGACTGGCAGTGAATGATTTTGCCAAAAATCTAAATTGAGAGTATTTTTTAACCAATATTGCAATCATTTTTATTAATTTTTTTTTTTTTGCACTACAAGCATGTAGATGTTTCAGTCCAGTCTTTTCATTACGTCGAACTCTAACTTGTCCAGATTCCATTGTTTCAGGACTTTACTGTAACCGTTTGTTTGGTAAAGTGCTTAAATCTAGTTGCATGCAGAGATCGTAGAGTTTCTCTTTAATTTTTTTGTGGCAGCAAATCCACTTTAAACATATTAACACCTTCTAAATGGCTGGAATAAAAAAAAAGAGTTATATTAGTCCTGTGTAATGTAACTTGACCAAAATTGAGGTTTTCTGCAATTTGATTTTAGCCTCTTCCCTACATAAAGCAAGCCTCAATACGCGCTTTGCGTCCACTACTTGACACACATCTGAAAGCCTCATCTCATCTCATAACATCGCTGCTTAGGACTAATGCTCCCAAGGTTCAAGCTCCGGAAAAAACGGGTGGTGGTGCTCAACAGCAGCAATATCCGTCTACCTGTTTGTGACTCCTCTGGCTACATCAGCAACAGATCTTGGAATTTTAATTCTTTTTTATCTGTATGTTTATTTGGCCACATAAAGCACAGTTTATATTTAATTGATTAAACCTTAAGCCTGTTGTTGTAGATGTTAAACGTTTGCAGTTCTCATAGATTGAAAACGGAGCAGAGTAAAACCATTAAATATACATTAAACCATTTAATGGTGATGGTGGGTCAGTGCTGCAGATTAAAGCTGCAGAAACCTGCCAGAAAATGCAAACAGCAGCAGAAAACTCTGGAGTTTTACTGAGTTTGTTGTGGGGAGAGGGGGACTCATCCGTGGGGCCCTGGTTACTGGATGTCAGCTCGGCTGATGACTGTACAACCCTTTCTTCTTGCTGTGATGGTGCAGATTCTGTTCTGAGCCATTGACCACAGATGGCATCTTTAATGGCTGTGTCTGTCTCTGACATATGGCGACGAGAGCAAAGAGCATAGCGTTCTGTCAGAACACTACATCATCAGTTTGCATTAAGAGCAACTATAACTACAGGAAACAGCTGGAGGTCTGAATAAAATGCAAGATTCTGTCGGTTTCTTCTGCAGATTATCAGTTAAAATAGAAAATCCTAATGCGGGGGTCACCAACCCAAACTGCTCAAAGAGCCATGTTGGACTAAAAAAACAAAAAATAAATCTGTCTGGAGCCGCAAAAAAGTCTTCTATCAGTCTCGTATGGCAACACGGGCACTAAGTGTATTATCCCACTATAGAAAACGGACTATGTGGGCCTATATATAAAATATGCATTCATGATTAAATGTTTATCCAGGATCAAATGTCACATAGCAGCAGGAGGTGAGGGACGAGTTTGTAGGAATTAGGTTTTACTGCATTGATGAAATTATAGAAACGCGATAAAGGAATCTTTCTATGGTGGACGTGTTTCTGTTGGGAGGAGTTGATTGATCTGTAACATGAGCCATTGTTACCTGTATATTAGCCAAAGTAGCAGCTAAACACAGCATCTGGTTTTCTACATTGTTTTATTTTTGTTGTTTTGGGTGAAGTGGATTTGTTTGGGTTGTGGTTCTTTGGTCGGCCACATCTTTTCATTTTTGTAAAAAGGTAAATTGATTTCACTTTACAATATTTTGTTTTTGTTTAACTCTTCATAAAAGGGATATTCATGGGTTAAAGAGTTCAAATATTTTTGAAATACTCACCTCTGCTGTTTCACTCTCCAAGCAGGTGTGTACAGGACTGTACCATTAGATAGTTGAAGAGGGGGGGAGGTTGATCTGATGTATGGTGTTTTCTTTATTGAGTTTGAGTATTTGTTTGGATTGAATTAAAATATTTGTTTCTGTATTTATTGGTAAAAATATTTCTTAAGTAGTTGTTTGTTTAAACCAAATTTTCCTTTTCTGCTTTTGTGAAGCTGAACATTTTTTTGAAAATGGTTTCTTCCAATTTAATTCCTCCTCTATTTAAGAAACATGTCTGCCATTGTTCTTGGTTGGTGTGGTTTGGTTGATGTCCTGCACAAGAAGAAATTAATGTTTTGTCAGCTGAAAACTGTACAAAGCATGTTCTTCCAGGGGCGTTGCTAGGCCCAAAGCTTTACTGGAGCACTGGCCCCCTACCGCATATGCCCCTCCTGCCATACACAAATACAGACAAGCACACTGCCCCACCCTGATAAATTCCTACCAAAATTACCAGTTGAGATATTAATGAGTGTAAGAGCATATTTGTTTTAACAAACATGAACAATTTCAACATTGCAGCTATAAAAAATAAGACATTACCAACTTTAAAAATCAAAAATTTCCTTATACACATTCTGAAGTAATCATTAATTCCTAGGTTTCAGAGTTTAAGTTCAGGGGAAAGTTTAACTCAACCCGAACTAAGTTTTTCTTTTATTTTTTTAGCATTAAAGGGTTCCTCCTATTTATCATTTTTGCAAAGCGGTCAATCACTAGACTGTGACTCAGCTTAGAAAGTTCTTCCTTTTCAACTGATAAAATAGCCAGATGATGGAGCCTATCTTGTCCCATTGTGCACCTCGACCAAGTGTGGATCCTTCTCAACACACTGAATAACCTTTCACCCCTACAGCTGTAGACTGGGATGGTGAGGGAGATCTGGATGACCTGCGTTAGTGTGGGGAACATGATGTTATCAAGCAAGTTGAAAACACACTGCATATCCTTGATGACAAGGATTTCTTTTTCAACCATAAAAAGCTTTCAAACCATTTTTAATTAAATTAACGTTTTTTTTACTCCAAATTTGTGCTGGGGATGGTGGGACAACTTCACCTGTCTAGGACCATCATGTTTCCCCCTAAGTCACTAATGTCCCCTTCTTGTTTGTGGACGCTGGTTGTTCCTCCCTCATCACCTTCATGGTCCTGTCTCTCCTGTCTCTCTCCTGTCTCTTACCTGTCAGTTTCGCCTCCTCCTCCCTTTCCTACTCCAGCACCTGCATTCTCATTCTCTACAGCAAACATTAAAAAAACTTAAATTTATAATTAGGTAAATATCAGTCATATTGCTTATAATGTTCCTAATGTAACTGCTTAGCTTTAAATCACTAATTCATCACGGGACCTTACCTCCGTCTCTCTCATCTTGTTTTACTGCTTCCCTGTCTCTGCTTCGTGTGAGGAATTTCCTGATATCCATCTACAAACGAATTGAGTAATTTTCAGTCAGTAGCCTATAAATCATGTGGTTTCACTGGGAAAATAATAAAACTGACAGGTAAGAAAAGTTACCAGAACTAAAAATGCGTCGCGGCAGCACAGTGTCCCATCCAACTCAGTTGAGAGCAGCGCGTTAGTTTACCTGCAGTTCATGCAGTGACATGCGCTGACGTGGGGGCGCTAATACATCCTCAATTTGGAGTTACCAACACACTTGCTGCGCATTTGAGCAGAAATATACGTCTCCTCCCGTTGGAATTATCTAAATTGATGCATTAAAAAATGTATCGCTGTTGCAAATATTCATGAGATTTATACTGGGGCACAGCTCATTTATACTGGGGCACGTGCCCCAGTAAATGGGGTCTGGCGACGCCGAAGTGTTCTTCCTTCAACCAGTTTGGGTCCCGCCTCCAAGACTTCTTGGCCTCCTGACAAGCATGTGACAGGGTCATTAGGAACCAAGCAGGAACTGATATCCTTTAGAGCAGAACTCTCTAACCCTGAAATCAAACATCCTCCGTCACCAGCGTTCCTTGGTGGGATTTTCATTTTGAGGATTATGGGGAATGGAAAATGCAAAAAAAAAAAATCACATCCCTGCATCAGAGCGCCACCTGTTGGATGTATGATTGGTTTTCTATGCTTGAAACCAAACTTGCAGCAGTAGTGGAGTTTGGAAATTTAAAACATTTCTTAAATCTATCTTTGCTCTCCTCTAATTTATCCCAAAGTTCTGCAATCGCATTCTTTCTCTCACTCAACGTTTTATGATCGGCTGCATGTTTAGCCTTCCCTGGAAATGCCTTTCCAAATTACTATTTTTATTATTTGACAAATTCTCGTGCCAAAGCAAAAATGCACCAAATGATTCACTCCGTTCTTCTCTGAATCCTCTGTTCTGATCAGCTATCTTCCTTTTTTTCCCTTTGGGATCCGCGGCCCAGGACACACCCTCCATTTTCTTTGCCTGGCGCCGCGCTGAGACATGTGTTGCAGGCTTTGACCACTGATCTCTATGGCTACAACGCACATTTTCATTGAAATAAATGTTCACATATTTTGTTTTATACAAATGTTTACAGCATTTGAAAACATAATGAATGTCTGTTTGACCTTCTGAACACCATATTAAAAGAAACAAACAAAAAAAATTAAATTTTTCATACATTTTTGCAAAAGCTCCAGGGAGCCATTAGGGGAGCGCTAATGAGCCGCCATGCAGCTCTGGAGCCGCGGGCTGCCGACCCCTGTCCTAATCCTAATGGTGAAAAATACAGAGAAGATTTTGTTTCTAAATAAGGAAAGATTCAGCATTTAGCCAACTAATTAGAATAGAATAGAAAAATAGTTAAAAAGTAATTAAAGACTGCACTGTAAAATGTTTTAACAATATAAAACTGTGCACCTGGAGAATAAATAACCAATATAAAGCTGTGGACATTTTTATAGTAATGGATATTTGAAAATAGGTCAACATCAGAGATGTGCAAAATGACAGCAGCAGGTTATTTAACTGACTAAGGTAGAAACTGTTAGCCCGGGTGCCATTCCGAACTTAGTCCCGCCCACAACGTTTGAGGTCGGGAAGTTCGGTCTGGCATTGCTCAACAGTAGCGCGAGTATGCTAGCACAATATCAATCAAATTGTCAGGGCGGGCTTTATCTTCTTATTCTAGGCGTGCAACTGCACGCGTTGATTCTTGTTGACAACAACTATGCGTGGCTTAACATACGTCACGCACTCCGTTGCTCTTATTGGTTGTAGGTCTATCCAATTGAGTGCAGAGGCATTTTTTTTCCTGGTTCGTTTGAAACACGCCCCATAATCACAGCTCTATAGAGCAGCATCAGACTCATTCTGACTAGAATTGAGTCGGACTACGTCAGGCTAAGAAACTGTGCAAAATCAGCATGAATCACTGCATGAAAAGTGAGATTTTCGTCCCCGTAAACCCCCGTAAACTCCCGCAGATCTCCCTGATTTTCGTCAGTTTCCGACAATTTGCAACCCGTGCTTGTCCGCGTTTGTCGTGCCACAAATTGTCGGAAACGTACCGTGACGTATGTGGAGAGCGATCAGCTGTACTAATGGCCCTAATTAGCATATGAATGCAGCAAACCCGCGCGGCTGGCCAGGTCTGGCTTGAATAACCTTCTCAGTATTGGCTGAAACCACTATTCTCAAACAAATGAAATCGCTCGTGATTGGCAGCAAAACCACACGTGGCCACGCCAGGCTTTAATTTTCTTACTGAGTATTGGACGGAACCACTTCTTTTTAAACAAGTAAAGTCGCTCGTGATTGGTTGGCATATATATATATTTACATATAAATTTACATATATATATTTATGCATATATATATATATGTATATATATATATATATATATATATATATATATATATATATATTTATTCATTCATATATTTATTCATTCATATGGTGTGTATTTATGTTATCCTACACTACTACACAATTATTATGCTACCATCAAGGACATGAATGAATTTATACAGGAAATGAACATTTGCAGGAAGCTGTTTATGCAAAGAAAGAGCTTTATTAAAACACACACAACTATATACAACGCGTATCCAAACACATGCGTTTCTAAAAATTAAAAGTCCGTGAAGGGTCCGTTTGCTTCCTCGGGGTTGGAGGTAACAGGCAGCATTCCCTCCGAGGCAGGTCCGATGTGCAGACGCCTACTGTGTGTGGCCCTGTACTTCGGCATCGCTTCTAACCGGGACTGCAGCTTAACACAGAGTTCAGAGGGATCCGGCCTACGAAATGGCGGCGACCGCACAATCCATCCAGAGACACCGCCGAGGAAGGCGGACTTCCAGAGTTCCACTTCCTCATCTGCTAGCACACTCTGCCTCGCTTTCAGCAGCTGAAAAAAACAAACAATGAATCAGCGCACTGCGTATGGACACAACACATCTATCAATGCACCTGAAAAATAGTCACCAAATAAAGTCTTACCCTCTTTCTTCTAGCCCGACTCCGAGCAGATAGCCTCCGCACGCAGCGTGTTGGCTGGCTGCATATATCTGAAGCTCCTGCGTACCGTCTGAAAATACGTCTTACAGGCAGCTGGAAAACAATTAAATGAGAGTGGTATAAATAAAAAATCAAACGCAAGTCACAGTAACAAGGAAGGAGAAAACATTAAAACAAGTCACTTACACACAATGTCGTCTTTATCAACATCGTGCAAATCTGGACTTGCTGATTATGGCTCCGAGCAAATAGGAGGTCTGTGAAAACAAAATGTAAAAGCTATGATCGGTATCTATCCGTATCCATTGCCTTTTACCGCAGAATGAAAGCATATTCTTTAAATCTTACCCTTGCTCCGGTTCATAGCGCCTGCAATTAGTCTCCGAGTTGTTAAGACGGCGTACTGCTTCCTGTAATCACAAAAAATACACTTTAATAAAGCTTGTTCTTGCAAGGCTAGGCTAGATAGGCTAATAGCTAGGCTGCTATTAGCCGGTAGCTTAGGCTAGGCTGCTTTTAGCTTAGCAGGCAGTAATCGAACATATATTTACCGCTAGCATCTCTTCTTTGAGTTCGTCTTGTTCGATGCAGAGTCGCCATCGCGTCCAAGAGGAGTTTTACCCCGAAATCCCCCATCCTCCGCTCCAGACCGCCTGCACAAAGCAAAGCATCCATCCTCCACTGTGGCTGCACACCCCGCCGCTCTGAGTTTCTTGGAGATCGTACAGAGCATGCGCGAGATGAACCAGGGTGTCCGCGGATCAATAAAAATAATTAAAAAATCATTCTTTTTTTTTTTTTTTTTAATCAAGGCCTTAATTGGCCCTAAAATTATTTAAATATGTTTATCGAAGTATTTATAATTCTTTAATAAAAAATGCTTATAAAAACAATTTCGTCAGATATATTATATCGCTCCAGGCGGAGAAAAAGCTAGAGGATATATATATACGTATATATGTGTATGTGTGTGTGTTTACATACATACAGGAGTCATGGAACTCTGCTTGCAGCTCCTTCATATTTCATGTACACTAATAACTTGTGTACATGGTTCTTGATGATGGCATTAAAATCATTTCTAATAGCATTAAAATAGGATTAAATTAGAGTCACTCATTCCTGTATGAACCCTGTGAGTGCTTAATTTAATATGACATATTAAAAAAATCCCACCATCATCCAGCATATGTTCAGTTTCTGCCCAAATATATATTTATATTTTTGTAGATTTTTGTAACAGGGATAAGGATAATTCAAACCTGCTTTTTTTTTAAATGAACTTGTTCACTACTTCCAAACTCAGCATCTCTTTTCATTCCTGTAATAAGAAGTTTCTTTTGAATGGATTTGATTAAAGTTTAAGTCCCTCGGTATAAAATAAATATTTTGATGGAGATGAGAAATCTGCTTCCTCGTTGGTGAATAACCAATAGTTTGGATCCAATCATTTAAATAAACGGTGTTAGTTTTTTTTTTATATATATATAAGAATTGTGCTATAATTTCTAGTCACCGATCTGTTGCTGCTATATTTTAATTTGACGAACCGGAATTTGTCGATGTTCTTTTTCCTGTTTGGTGCGATTGCAATTGCGGATCTTGACCTGGCCGGACCTTATGACCACAGTGTACCAATCTTCTGATGGCTACTTCCAACAGGATAATGCGCCATGTTATAAAGTGAATCATCTCAGACTCATTTCTTGAAACTTTTCCACTTAAGTTATTGTGAATTGAGCATATTGACAGACAACATTTTATTTTTTATCTTAAATGCAATTTTTTTTTTATAATTACTGCTCTAAATGTATTGCTCTGTCAGCTAGAGATCTGTTTTGGTCTTTACTTTAATTAAATAAATCAATTCAAGCTAAAATGTAAGAGGCTATACTGAGCCTGATCTCTTTGTATTCTTACCTAGTAAAACCCCCGTGGCCCCCTGCAACCCTGATTTGCATTTGTATAGCTCACAGCATGTTCATTTACATGTTAAAGCCTCCCCTAGAATTCCATGGGGGGGAGGCATGGGGGGAACACTGCCTAAGAGAGTCCACGTCAATTTCTGACAATTTACGGGAGTTTTCGGCGAAGCCTGCAAATTGTCGTAAACTGCCGCTAACCTGAAGTTCCACGACAATCTACAGTGCCGTATATTGACGAAAATCCCACTTTTCATGCAGTGAATGGAAGAACTGATTGAGGTTGTTGGGAACAGTGGTGGTTCTAGAGTCTTCCAGCTGCTGAGAGGAAGGATCTGTGATAACGCTCCCTGGTGCATTTAGGGTGCAACAGTCTGTCATTGTCACTGATGTGGCCGAACGATGTGTTAATTTAGACCTTCACGATTTAGACAGCTTATGCCTGACATACAAAAAACCTGGCAAAAACGCTTGCATACGTGGGATAAGTTATTGTGTCAATTTTGTGTAAGTTATGAGCATGCTGAAGTACGCTGGAACAAGCTGGCACACGTCGACATACGGCAAGTACGTTGGGAAGTTTTGAGAATGCTCATTGTAGTTAAACCCATGGTCTTTTGTGTTTATATTATGCAGTAAAGGATTTATCACTCTGGCTGGATTCACTCTTCTTTCAGTCACATCTGAACGAACAGAAACAGATTTGGTTGGTGATTAATAACTGCTGATAGCCATAGTCTAAACCCTGGTGAATAAGCATGTTACAGCTATAATCAATCAACTACAAATAATAAATTAGTTGTACCCTCGATTTGAGTGACTTATTAATTATCTATAACTTCCAGTTCTAGTTATTTAAGTCTTCTGGTAAACTTGCACATCATCATCATGAGGAGGTTAGTAATGGTCTGTTTCTACCAAAGCAGGTAACTGGCTTTCTCTATTCCCTATTCTTCTGATGGGCTGTGCTTGATGTTGTCACCAAAGCTAATGAGCCACACTTAGCTTTTGAAGACTTTAAGGCTTTTTTAGACAATCCCTTTAAGGTTAGACATCTAAGAATCACCGTCTACCCCCTAAAGCTTGAGCGATCAGAGGAAGTCCGCTGGTCAGTGTCTGTGCTGGAGGTAGGATGATAAAATAGTCCTTCTAGGGCTAAATTAAACCACTTTTTTCAAAGTCACTCACAAACATCTAAAGGAACATTACCCGCATTTACCTCTCTTTCAATTTGATATAAACAAGGTCTCTACAGTCAATTCATGACATTTGATCATCACCTAATTTTTATACTGTCAATGTTCCTGAGAAAACATTGTTGTAGAATGTATGGATTTAATGCTGTGATCTATTGTAAATAAAGCTAATCATCACTTGATAAGATAGGTACTGTAAAGCGGAGGTAGCAGAAGTCATTTTGTATCATGATGGCCGTACTGTCGAAAGGTGTGAGGCAGTGTGTGTATGTGTATACCCGTCTAGCCCTCAGAGTGAGGACCATTTTTCCAATTTCATCAAACTGAGGACCAGTTGTTGCAAAGTGAGGACATTTTGCTGGTCCTCACAAGCTTTTTGCTAACGGTCAGGTTTAGGGCTAAGGTGTCAATTGGGTTTGGGTTAGGGTTAGGTACGCATTGGTTTAGGGTTAGTTTTAGGGTTAGAGTATAGAAAGGGTTGAAAATGACTGAAAATCAATGGAAGTCAATGGGAGTCAACACATGGTCCTCACTACATATAGCAGAACCAGTATGTGTGTTTGGGAGGGGGTGTCTCATGTTGCTGTAGTCTGACCATTAGATGTCGCTGAAAATTATTAAAGTCTTGGGGAAATCATATTTAAATGTCAAATCATTCTGGCTTAAACATGGATAAAATCTACTCTTTGTCAGACAATATTGTCCCAAAGTTTAGAAAATTTCTGGGGTTTTTTCAGTTATCTTCTTAGTTATACGTCAGCCTGAACACCTAAATTCGGCCAATCATATATCAACGGTCATCTGTCAATCAAATGTTTTCGGTCATAGCTTCTTGATTCATATGTCGCAGCTAATATACGCAACGGTTGAAATCAGAATCCTTTCCTTTCCCATTGAGTTCCGTCCCAGTGTTCACGGGGATGGACGTCTGTGTCTTCGGCAGGCGTAGAGCTAACAGAACTGGCAGCGTTGCGAGGCAAGGGCTCAAACATGTACGGCTGGAAGCCTTCTACACCAAACCAAGCTTCTGCCGCCCTGGCGTCCTCTTCCACAACATCTTCGTCCCCGCTTTCCTCCTCTAAATAAAAAATGGATGACGGAGGAGACTCATCCACGACCTCCGACACTAAACTCTCCTCCTCTTGCATGTTTCCTCTGTCCATAGCGTTCCTTGACAGCGTCGTTTCTAAGTCACCAATTTAGTGCTACTTGGTCCCAATGGAATTTCCCATTGGGAACCTGCTAGCCAGTGTTAATTTCGTCAGCTTTTTTAATTTAGTTTTAGTCTTAGTCAAATTTTAGTCATCTTAGTCAACACTGTAAATAATAGAACTTCACACACTGCTTCTCTTTTTAACATATATAACACTGCACACATTGAACCTTTTCTCGGCTTGTTTCATCATAGCCATAAAGTCTTCATACTCAAAAAGACTTCCTGTCCTTCAACAACCCCTGATTTGGCTATGGTGTTACTATGTCAGGTATCTAGTTGGGAGGAAGAGATTTAAACAATTAATATCCAGAGTATCAGTAGAACATCTTTCTACTATAACAGAGAGACAGACACACACATCCACAGGGACAAACAGGGCAACAAGGCGTAATCTTCTATAAAGCTGAAGAAACACTTATATTAACAATTACAAATTACAAAATAATAAAAAACTATTACATTTCTTAATGTCCATTCGTCCAATGCTCGTAAATTCCGTCTGGTCTTAGTCTCATTAACGAAAATCCTTTTTTATTTTCGCCATATTTTTATTTTCTGGAAACAATTTTTGTGCGTCATCGTCTTGGGAAAAAGGGGCATTGACAAAATTTTTTCATCGTCCTGGTTGACGAAATTATTACTGCTACTAGCACTAAGTCGCTAACTGGTTAGCAAGATGCTTCCGACAAACCGGCCACAACCAAACTTGCTTGCGAACCTTCCACCACAACAATCCCGCCCCCTTGATAAATGACCAATCACATTCACTTTATTCACTCGTGAAGTCGGACAACGGTTGGAACAGCCCCTTCCCTACGACTTCTAAGTTGCTTTTTTTGTTGTTTTTTTTGCAACCGTTCCAAACTTCTTCCACAGTGAAGAAAGGGGGAATCCATTAAAATTTAAAACTGAAATCATTGTTTCATCCAATTTTTTCAATCTTCTAAATAGTTTAAGTATTAATAAATTCAGCACAAAGGCTGCAAAGAAAACAAACAGCATTATCCCCGTTCTCTGCATCAACCTCTGTTCCAATCACGGCCCTAAGAGCATAAATATTTCAAGCTGCCCAGCAGATTTAAAGAGAAACAGGGAGATCGATGCAGAGCCCCAGGATAGAAATGGACAGAGCCCACAGCTGAACGTAAGGCTGTGAATGCAGCAGCAGAGGTGACCCCACAGAAGAAGGGCAAGAGTTTGATTAAGGATGTTTCCTTCATTTGAAGCCTCTCTGCTTTAATAAAGAGGGACCATACTGTAGCCTCTGAAGGTCTGAAGATGCAGGAATCTCTTCTAGTGCTCCGCTTTTAAATGGAAATTCAGTTCTAGTGATCGTGTCAAAGGAAAAAGTCAGTTTCCCCTTTCAGCTCGAATCTTCATCCATATATTTCCCCAAAGACAGGACTCTGGTGCTCCAATAGATTCACTCTTACCACAGTCATAATTGAATGTATTTAGGACGGTTGAACAATCCACAAGTTCACATGACATCACCAAAATGCACCAACTTATCAGTCAGCAGAGAGTCTCCTCTTTCACCAGGAACAAACAGTAAAACACAGGCTGTGGAGTGCATATAAACGAGCCGGCCAAGCAGGGTGGCAGAAAGCTGTGGTACACAAACAAAGCCCAGGGCCAGAGTCTGCACATACACACTGCTCTCTGTGTGCTGCCTTTAACACCAGCCGAACGGTGGAATGTTTGCAGAGTTTCACGCTCTGTGTTCAACCCCCAGTGACCTTTGCTCATTATTTCCACAGATGTGTGAGAGGATTGAAGGTGAGCAGCTGTTAGTGGATCACAGCCTCAGCAGACTTCAGCCACCCTGAGGTAAAGAGATGTGTGTGATTAAAATGAAATAAAGAACTTGGTGTCTCCATAGAAAAAAGATCCCCTGCCAGATGTTATGAAGAAATCAATGTTCCCTCATATATCAGGAGTAAAGTAGATAATTACTATTTTATCACGAACTGTAGAAAGCATCAGTAAAATGCAGAATCTGTTAGTTCAATCTCTAACGTTCTGCTCTCTCTGCTTTTTCTCATAGTAGCTTCATCTGGTCTGTTCCTGTTTGGCTGTGACTCCATCCTGGAGAGAAATATCAGCTGTGCTGCTGCCATCAACACCTTTGTTTCTAGATGCTGGAGCTTGGCCTGTTTTCCAATGTAGTCCTGTTTCTCTGACTGTGACTAACTGGATGTGCTCTCTTCATCCTCTGACATGGGAGCTGGCTCGGAGCTCGTCTGCCTGGCTGTGTGTTTCCTGGACGGCAGAGATGGGAAGTAACGAAGTACAAATACTTCGTTACTGTACTCAAGGAGATTTTTCTGATATTTTTACTTTACTTTACTACTTATTTTTATGGCGACTTTTTACTTCTACTCATCTTTTTTACACAAATATCTGTACTTTCTACTCCTTACATTTTAAAAAATTGTCTCGTTACTTTAGTTTTGAATCATTTCAATGGAGTTACCGTTATTATTTTTCACGTCATCAATACCAAATTCAATCTAATTGGATGGGAATCTACGTTGCATTTGACGCACCGCTACAAGATGAATCGACAGATTCGGCGGTATTCATTGGCGGCAAATCATTGCAGCTTGGTGGCGGTGGCGTTAGCATAGTAGCATGGACGACGAGATGATTGAAAATGAACACAACGGAGATCTAGTCCTATTGGCAGACATCCATTTAAAATGTAGGCAACGGCATGAAAAAAGTGGTTTCTACTTTTACTTTTATACTTTAAGTAAATTTACAAGCCTGTACTTTGTTACTTTTACTTGAGTAAAGAAGTTTAATCAGTACTTCCACTTTTACCAGAGTATTTTTTAACACAAGTATCTGTACTTTTACTCAAGTACGGAAAGTGAGTACTTTTGCCATCTCTGCTGGACGGGGCCGCCTGTGGAGCTGGTTGACAGTTGCCTTTTGTATCTATGCTTCTTTTTCTATGTCTGCTTCTGTCTCCTTGAACCCCAGTGGGCCTCAGCAGATGGCCGCTCACACTGAGCCTGGTTCTGCTGGAGGTTTCTTCCTGTTCAAAGGGAGTTTTTCCTCTCCACTGTCGCTACAAGCATGCTTAGTGTGAGGGATTGCTGAAGAAACAATAATTCGATGCAATTAACTGCTTTTCCTTAGATAGAAAACTTTGAATCAATTTCACTGGATGATGGTTGAACTGTAAATTCCTTTGAGATGACATGTGGTGAATTGAATTGAATTAAAAATAAGAAAATCGACCCAAAACTAAACCACAGATCACTGTTGTTTTTATTCTGAGAACATCTAAAATGTTAGGACAGTTAAACAGTTTTTAGTGATGCAGAATGTTGAAACAATGTCTTGTCCTTGGGCAAGACAGAGAGATGGTGCCAGCGTACGGCGTTTCAGTGACTACAATGCAGCTGTACTGTTTTTAAATCCATTTAACTTTAACTTATTTGCATATATATGTGAGAAACCTCTGTTGAAGGACAGCATTTTGCATATTGGGGAAATGTATTATTTGCTATTGCTTGCAGATATGAAAAAATATTTTTTAAAATTAAAGAAAAGAGCAAAGATGCGGAAAAGGGAGAAGAAAGATGGATGGGTCGGAGAGGAATAAAGAACAGTTTTAAATGATTTAGCTTCTGTCCTCAAACAGAAGCTGGATTTAAAACATTTTACTGAAAATCAGCCTTTCAACAAACTGATCAGTTAAAGATACTGTATCTGACTTTTTAAGGCAGAGAATAAGAAATGGACCTTTTTTCAGTCCTCCAACCGTGTTTAGTGTTTTCTGCTTCAGCCATGCAGACCTGATGATTCCTGGTTTTAAACTCAGGATCAGACTAGATGAAAAGAATACTGCAGGGCACAGATAAAGATCAAGCTTTCCTGACTCATTAAGTCTTTAATTTCAGAAAATAGCTCAGCCTGCACAGAGTTAAAATCCATATCAGTTTTAAAATGGAATAAATTGAGATAAATACTCTCTACTATAAAACCTGAAGACATGAAAGATTAAAACAGCATCAAAAAAGAGAAATTACTAGATAATATGCAATAAATATATGACTATTGAAGATAAAAGTTGCTGCTCTTGGAGAGAATTCTCTAAAAATGAAACTGTCAAAGGAAATATTTTTACTTTCTGATTAAAATCCTCAGAGTCATCAGTTCATGAAGAGATTTTACTCAAAAGTCACAAACATTTCCTTTAGATTTGATAAAAGGACCTAAACTGTGGCTGGCACTGTGGTTTTAAGCACCACTGTGTGAACGGTTTTGGATCAATGCTGCTCTGCTGATATAAGCCAGTTGTCGGGCTATTTGCTCCCAAAGCTACTTTAAAGTCTCTTTCCCACTAAAAATGTCTGGGTCGACCCACAAACAATCAGCATTTAGGTCCCTTCCCATTGGCTAAAAAAGCTGGTCTAAACCCTCGCTGGCAGCAGTGTGTACGGTGACGCCATGACACTGGGATAGCGTTGATGATGTCACCAGAGCAACAGAAATCAGGAAAGTAAACAATGGAGAGGATCGTGGAAGGAAGCCAGGGCGTAGTCAGTGTGGTTTATTACTTCTCTCTATTATCTGTCTGAATCCCTCTCAGCAGAGCTGCCGAATGAAAATAAACAGATTTATTTCTGCTTGTTAGATCAGAAGGGACTGGCGCGGTGTGCTGACGTCGGTATGTTGCGTTCAATGGAGTCACGTAATTTAGCAGCTCAACCCGATTCTGGTGATCCCACAGCATGCTGTTCAGAGCGGAGGACATTTTAACGCGGGTTGCTTGTCAAGGAGTTTGGACCGGGTATACTCACGTTAGTGAGCTGTTTCCACTGCCACATAAACTGATTGTTTCCGGGTTTAAAAGCGTTTTTCAGCCAGTGAGAGAAGAGGTACTATAGATGCTGTCGCTAGCAGTTTTACTGCCATGGTTTTGGGAAAGTTTTACCTTAATAGACACTGAAAAATGTCAGGAAAGGACATGTTGTCCATTAACTGCTTTATGCTAAAGATGACATGTTGTTCTCATTATGGGGGGCTTTACTATGAAGCATTAAATTGTATGGATGGATTTATGGATGATAGATCCTTTAGATAATGGAGAAGGGAATATCCAATAATACATGAGAAGTACTCTATTTTATTTTTAAAAACACCACACCTGGACAATACTGGGAAAGTTCCAAGCTCCCCAGAATGTGTGGAACCTGTCATGATCATGGCTCTGAGAGCTGGGATAATTGCTCATTTCATTCACCTGCCTAACTCTGCCTGGTTCCCAATTACTACTCACCTTATCCACCTGCTCCTGCCTCTTTATATACGCCCAGTCCCAGCTCTCAGGGCCAGATTATTGATGTGAGATCATTGTTGTTGATGCTCTAGTTCATGTTCTTGTTCTGGGGGCCAGGGGCCAGTGGTGAGAGAGGTTTTAGTGTTTCGTAGTGTTCGACTGAGTAAGCCTGTTCCTGTCTTATCTCAGGGGAGAGGACGGGTTTAGCTTTTCGTAGCGTTCCTGTTATCCTGACCTGTTCTGCCTCTCTACCACTAAGCCTGTCTGTTTCCATCTGAACGTTCTGCCTGAACCATCTGTGGACTCCCGGAACCCTGAACCAGCCTGTTCCTGTTCTCATCATTATCCCTGATCGGGCTTCTGACTCCTGGACCTCTGAGGCTTCCTGTTCTGATCCGTTTCCCTGTTCTGGCTCGGATTCCTACTTTCCCTGCAGGAATGCAGCATCAGGGACACTCTGGGCGGCGCTCGCCGCATCTAGCTGGCAGCCCCCCCGGCTGGATCCTACCTGGCTCTATTGAGATGGACTGAACTGTTAAACCAGGTAAGTGACTCATATAGATAATCATCCTCAATCAGATTATCATGGTCACTTACCTGTGTTTTTTCTCTAATGAGAGTTTCAAGTGATGGAGGATGCCCCGTCGCTACAGAAATTTCACAGCCCGCTTCTGTTATCTGTGTTCTAATAAAATGCTTTGAATTATCCCACTGTCTGTCTTGCCTACGTTCTGAGCTCTGACAGAACCGTGTCGATGAAATGCCTGAAGATGGACAGAAAGTGCTTCGTTAACGCTACAACAGCCATAACCAAAGGTAATCTGCCCCTTCTATCCTATCACATGCTGCTGTATAGATGTGGACTATGTCCTGAACCTTTCATCATCTTCAGGTGTGTCAGTTCATATCAGACGGACTAGATGATACTCGGATTTCTCCTGTTTGGATTTGGAGGATAGCTGATGTGTTTACAACTACAGAGGATGTTGGCGGCAATGTGGGCGTTGATCAGGCTGCCAGCAGTGGTTGACGCACTAACAAAGGCTGTGAACGAGCAGGACCGTGAGCTGGGCCATATGCTGGGTGAGACTGAACGCAGGCTGGCTGCGGTGGTTGAGCTCAAAGGTGAGATGGGATAACGTCTTTGATGTGCATGCTCGCTTCAAGGCGGAAAAGCCCAACACATTTGGAATATTGAATTCACTGTGTAGAGTGTTGTGCCTGAACGCGTTCATTGAACGAAAGTTCATGAACTCGTTCATATTTTGGGCGAACGTGAACTGAACGTACTGCATTACTGCCTGATGAACGTTATTGTGAACTCGTTCATTCTGGTGTCTGTGAACGGCACGCTCTCTCAGTTCAACTCCGTTCAATAGGTTGCCAGATTTCTATAGAGTCCTCCAGGCGAAACCCCGGCTAAATCACACCGTAAACAGGCCTTAATATGTAGCGGGAAAAACACCCAATCTGGCAACACCAGCTACCAGCGTCGTAGCCTACAGCCCGTGCGTCATCAAAACAAAATGCAGCGTGGAAGCCACAGCAGCATGGAGGCGACCATGGAGGCGACAAAGCAGCAGTATGATCACTTAAAACAGTTTTATGACCAGGTGGTCGGTGAGGATGATGGCAACAATCTTACATTTCTCTGCAAACTTTGCCTGCTGGCTTTCAGTAACATCCAAAGCAAATCTGAAACGGCATATGTACTGAAATGGAATTTCAAATGGAAAAAAATATTAAAATAAAAAAAAAACATTTGCACCTTAAAGACTACTTTCCTATTTTTCTTTTAATAATTCCTCATAAAAAAGACCATTCAAGCAGCACATTTTTCCTGATGTTTTTGAGAATATACTGTAGGGGTGAAAGCTGCAGCTGCTACTAGTGTGAAGTGAATGGACAGCAACAAAGCATTAAAGCAACAATGGGGAAATGCTGTCCCCTCAATGCTAATGTAAACCCTGGTTGGATAAGGATTCAAAGCTGGATATGAAGATGAAATCTGACGCACAGTTTCAGAGTTACAACTGATAAAATAATTGCTGTCTGTGGTTCTACAGTAGGCTATGGTGTAATTGAGCAATATATGAAAAAAAAAAAGAACTATGAACTAGTTCATTTTTTGGAACTGTGATCTTAGTTCAAAATTTTGAATTATGAACTATGAACTGAACTAGTTCATTTTAAAATGTGTGAACTGAACTTTGAACTAGTTCACGTAGAAAGAGAACTTTCCCAACACTGACTGTGTAGAGCCAGCAAGGAAAGACTCAAGGCTGATGGAAAATTCCTGTGCAGCCTGCTCTCAAAACAATAAGTGTTATTTTGAATTCGGCCTCCCCCTTATAATACCTCCCCTGGATGTTATCGGAAAAGGGCACAGAAGAACTGCTCCCCCCACTACCCGCGAACAATGGCCTGAGGACAGCGTTCATGGACAAATTGAACACACAACACACACACAACTAATGCTAAAATGTCAGATTGACTTTCATGTGGCTCCAGCCTCCAATGTCTCTGCTGAAATGTTTGTCTACTGTTTTTATGCGCTTTTCTTGTGCTGAGTTTTTTTTTATATCAAACTGTATATGTTTTTTTCCCCTCTCGCTACTTAATGCGGCTCCTATTTTTCCACACAGATAAAGGCAGCGCTTTAGGGAACCGCCTCATGTGGGGCCTTTTGCTGCCATGAGAACACGGCAGCATTCTGCGACACGCATGACCTCAGAAAATCGTTCCCCCTGTCAGCCCCCCCACCCCAATGTATGAGATGAACGGTTTGTACTGAAACTGAAATCTCAATTACAAATGGTAAATGGTAAATGGCATGTACTTATATAGCGCCTTTATTCAAGTTAGGAGACTAGACCAAAGCGCTTTACACTACATTCATTCACCCATTCACACACACTGATGGTGGCAGGCTACATTGTAGCCACAGCTGCCCTGGGGCTCACTGACAGAAGCGAGGCTGCCGTACACTGGCGCCACCGGGCCCTCTGACCGCCATCAGTAGACAATGCAGGTGAAGTGTCTTGCCCAAAGACACAACGACAATGAAAGTCTGAGTCGGGGCTTGAACCGTCAATCTTTTGATTTCAGGGCAAACTCCTACATCCAACGCCACTGTCGCCCCAGTGTAGGGCTGCAACTAACGATTATTTTAAAAATCGATGAATCGGCCGATTATTTTTTCGATTAATCGACGAATCGGAAAAAAAATATTTTACTTTATTTCAAAATAAACATTTTAAACAGAACAAACAAGCACACAAGTACAGGTTGCTCATTAACTGACTGGTGCAATATGAAAAATAAATGTTTGTGTTAAAACTACGCAAACTTACATGAGAAATGTAGCTGTACATCCACAAAATATAGGCTACTTTGTTTCATAAAGCGCAAAAAAAGACATTTTTGTTTTTAAAGCCCCTAAGGGGTTCAAACAATAGGCCCCCCCATTTCAACAAATGAGGTTTTTTTAGACTAGAAGAGTTCTGCCTTTTAAGACAGGAAAGTATAGCAGTTAAAGTTGCTACTTGAGAAAATACTGAACCATAGAGATAAAAATAGCCCTGTGATTCAAATTATAAATTGTATTTGGAATAAAAATGAGAGAACTAGGGGTGCTAAAAAACACATCCTCCAAAGACAGATATTTACATGGGAATGTGGCAGATAATTAATTGACATATTACTGATCTTGCTGGATTTTATTCTGCTTTACTTCCATAAATTGCAGGATCTTCTTTACTTTATCTTTGCCAGAAGATTTAAACTTTCAAAGCCTTGCCCTCATAATTTGCAAGTTAATTTATTTATAAAGTAAATATAAACGCTCCTTAAGCTAATTCAAATGAAATTAAAAGTAAAATAAGTAGCCAACCTTATCACTGTCTGTAACCTACTAACACGGTAAGGAAAGCATCAGATGAGCTACCTGAGAAACTAACGTTACGTTTCCCCACTTTAGAACCAAACAAACATGGTGGTTCCGTGCCATGTTCATTTGTTTTGACAAAAGTTGCATGTTACGACTTTTCTCGCTTTACAAAGCGCAGGCTATTTTAATTATTGTGATCAATTTGCGCCGTCAATCCCGGCGCATGCGCGCTTCATTTGCAGTCTGGACGCTGAGGGTAAACATCCTGCGGCTCTGACTGCAGCGCTGAGAGGGACTCCTGCGGGAGAACGGGGTTGGGATGGGGGAGGCGCCCCACGGCAGAGTAGGACGATACATGCTTTCACGTAAGAGTCTCCAAAAGCCGCCAGTGACACCGTAAAAAGTCGCCAGATTTGTCGCTATTCGCTTTTTTGAAAAATAGTCGCTGGAGGGGTCTGAAAAGTCGCTGAGTTGGCAACACTGCACCTGCGGCGCTGACTCGCTCTGCCATATTTTTTCTTCTTCTCCCGTTTCAGTCAAGTGGATGTGATGACGGCGGCGGCGGATGACGCATTAATCGTGCGACACAACTAATCGATGATGAAATTCGTTGCCAACGCTTTTAAAAGTCGATTTTTATCGATTCGTTGTTGCAGCCCTAGTTCAGACACATGCAAATTGTAGTTGACATTAAAGAAATTGATTGATTGATGCCCTCTTTACTCCACATAAACGGAGAAAAATTTAAAAAATCCATCAGCCATTTCTTTAGTGAGAAGTAGAGAAAAAACAACGGAGGAAACAGTGAGAGCTGAGATCTCTACTCTGATTGGTAGATTAGCTGAGACACCAAATATCTTTGACTCCTGTCTGACTGTCACACATCAAGCAGCACATTGCTTCTCGTTCACCATAACGCTCCTATCATCCTGCCAGTGGCAGTGAAAGGAGAATCTACCTTTGGTTATGATGGCCGGCTGCTCTCCCAGCAGCAGTCTGAGCCTCTTGGCGTGGATTTTCCCCTGGTAGTGGGACTGCGCCACCACTGCTGAGGTGAAGGACATGTTACACAGCGTGCAGCATTTGTTCTTGTCCACATCGCCCTCATCGCTGCCCTAGAAAGGAAAAGGAGATGCAGAGGTTACCTCTGAATGATGATGCATCAAATCAAATGTTTTAAAAAACAGAAATTGTTCAGGTAGTACCAATGTTGTCTTTTTTTTTAAATTTCCACCCATGTTCAGACGGATGGGTAATGACTGCCATCTTCTCTGCTCAGCATTGCAGGTTTGATTTCTTATTCGTTTTTTAAATGTTTTACTGGTGATGTTAAATGCTCCAGCATCGCTTTCTTGACCAACTCAGATTTAAGATTTATTTATGAGTTTAACGTTCATCCAATCAAACTTATGATCTCCTTTAGCTGACTGCAGCTTTGTTTACCTCTGTTTGGGTTTTACTGGTGGTTCCAGATTGAATTTAATGGGAATAAAACTCCCTTTTCTTGGAGTCAGTTCCCTGGCAAATATTAACTTATGCTTCAATCCATTTTTTATTTTATTTGTATTTTAAATCTAAAGCCCTCCACTTAGAATTTTTTTACTTTTATCTGAAGTTTGTTTTTATAAACTTTTTAAATTTTTGAGCTGAAAATGTTGATTGTTGACTGGCAAAACATAAATAATAAAAAGAAAGTACACAGACAAAAGATTTACGTCAAACATTAAGTAAGAAATAAAACTATTAAAGCTGCTACTAACAACTCTCTCTTTTCTTTTCCTCATAGTAGCTTCATCTGGTCTGTTCCTGTTTGGCTGTGACTCCATCCTGGAGAGAAATATCAGCTGTGCTGCTGCCATCAACACCTTTGTTTCTAGATGTTGGAGCTTGGCCTGTTTTCCAGTGTAGTCCTGTTTCTCTGACTGTGACTAACTGGAGGTGCTCTCTTCATCCTCTGACATGGGAGCTGGCTCGGAGCTCGTCTGCCTGGCTGTGTGTTTCCTGGACGGGGCCGCCTGTGGAGCTGGTTGACAGTTGCCTTTTGTATCTATGCTTCTTTTTCTATGTCTGCTTCTGTCTCCTTGAACCCCAGTGGGCCTCAGCAGATGGCCGCTCACACTGAGCCTGGTTCTGCTGGAGGTTTCTTCCTGTTCAAAGGGAGTTTTTCCTCTCCACTGTCGCTACAAGCATGCTTAGTGTGAGGGATTGCTGAAGAGTCAATGAGTCGATAAAATCAACAGTTTTTTCTTAGATAGAAAACTTTGAATCAATCTGACTGGATGATCTGGTGAACTGTAAAGTGCCTTGAGATGACGTGTTGTGAATTGGCGCTTTAGAAATAAACTGAATTGAATTGAACAACGTGCAACAACCCTCTAACTAATTTTAAATCTGTGATCATATTAAGCCGGGCATACACTGTGCAATTATTTCAATCGTTGCACGCAGCTACAGCTCACACTGTACAACCAAACCACAGGGTTTAAAAGTTCACAGCTCACCATGTTTGTTCTCACACTGTGCGACCCGACACTCTGATGCGATCTACCTGCTCACACTGTACGTCTAAAACCTGGTGGGTCTCAGCTCCGCAGTGAGATGGAGCTACTTGGACTCGTCTATCCGGAAGCCAAACGAGTAGCAGAGGAATATGAAGCTCGCTAGAGTGAAACGCGCTGCCTTGGATATTTGTGCTGAAATCCCTTAAACAGAAAAGGCAACGATGTATTTGGACAAAGACATGGCTGAGCAAACGTGGGTACTACGGTCTGTCAGTTTGACGGAAAGAACTCGTTCTCGTGTGCTCGTGTACTCGTGACACGTCATCAGCCTCACCCCGAGTACCGTTCCAATTCTCGAGAACGCCAGATCGAGAACGCACCAAATCCCCGGATGTTGTTCTGGCCCCGCCCTCTTTATCGAGCATGCATCAGAGCAGACTTGTGCGTTCTTCAGACTGACCGCTTCCCCAGAATGCCCCGCGGCCGCAGCTTGATTCCAGACAGCGCTCACAGTGTTAAGTTAAACATTCCCTTTTCTGCTGCTGTTGTTCTTCAAAAGTACGTTTTGAAATCGTTTGAGGCGATAACATTATACATTGAAGCCTCCCTGTGTGGTCTGTTTACAGAGTTAGTGCGAAATTTAAAAAAAAAGTCCGACGTTGAGCGGACCAGAGTGACCAGCAGACCTCCGAGGGTAACCGCAGCCAGGGCTAATGTTACCCCGTCTGTGGTGCACTTCTCTCGGTCTAGTTATGTGTGAACTACCGCTCGTTCTGATCAGGGCCGGCGATTGCTATAGGCGAGCTAGGCAATTGCCTAGGGCGACAAATGTGTTGGGGGCGCCCTCTAGCGTCGCCCTTAGGCTTACTTCCCATTAATCATAGAATTAGAAAAAAAAGCGAATTAAACCGGTTATGAAGCGTCCGTCAGTTTGACTTAACCTTACGTATATATAAATAGCAAAATATGAACAAATAAATATACCACCGTTTTTTTATTTATTTTTTCACATTTAAGAGAACATCGGAAAAGATTCTGATCACTTTTCAAGCGCCCTCCAACCCGGAAGTCGTGACGTAAGAACGGGAGCGTTCATGGCGATCTACTGCACTAAATGCGATAGCCAAAACGAGAAATCTGAAAGCAAAATTTCGACTTCAACCGAGCGATTCCTACCAGGAGACCATTCTGATGTATCGGAGGAAGAATATTTGTGTCTGGAGCCTGTTATGCCCAAAAGTGCATGCCTGCCGAAATATGCATCCCCAGTCGCGGGAGCGCGCCTCGCTCTGTTGAACTGCATATCGACGAGGAAAACGGATTAAAATATGTTCAATGGAGCTTAGGTTCTTATATTAATGATATAAAAACGTTTAAAATACCTCTTGTGGGAAAAAATTTGTGGTTATTTGGCAGATTAATTTACAAAAGTACGGATTTTTTGAACAACATTAAATCCAAAGATTTTGACCATGGTACGGCTGATTTATTTGTTGTGGTCTCTTGCTATTTACACACAACACTAAACCGTGATAGCCGACGTGAGTTTGGAGTTTGCAAAGGTTTCTCTGAAGTGGAAAATCAAACGCGCATCTACACAGCACAGCGTTCACAGACCAGTGAGATGCGTTCGCTGCGCGTCAGAAAGCTATGGTGCATTCAGGAGCATTGGAACATTTTAAACTTACAAGAATGAGGCATAAAACAGAACTGTATTTTACTGAACTGTATTGTATTTTTTTTTTTTGTTTGTTTATGCATCTCACTGGTCTGTGAACGCTGTGCTGTGTAGATGCGCGTTTGATTTTCCACTTAAGAGAAAGCTTTGCAAACTCCAAACTCACATCGGCTATCACGGTTTAGTGTTGTGTGTAAATAGCAAGAGACCACAACAAATAAATCAGCCGTACCATGGTCAAAATCTTTGGATTTAATGTTGTTCAAAAAATCCGTATTTTTGTAAATTAATCTGCCAAATAACCACAACTTTTTTCCCACGAGAGGTATTTTTAAACGTTTTTATATCATTAATATAAGAACCTAAGCTCGTTTGAACATATTTTAATCCGTTTTCCTCGTCAATATGCAGTTCAACAGAGCGAGGCGCGCTCCCGCGACTGGGGATGCATATTTCGGCAGGCATGCAGGGCATAACACCTGGAGATTAGATGAATGGTAGAACAAGTTTTTTCTTTAACAGTTCAAACATTTTTTTGTATGTTGACATCATTTTTTTCTCAGTATATATGCAGCAGAATTATGTGCTATATTATTAGCTTGAGAATGGGTAGAAGATACTAATATAAATTAAATATTTTGTAGTGATTATCTGCATTGAGTATTCAAAAGGGATGTACAAATAATCATCAAAATATATGAAGTTATGGCTGTTCATCATAGAATATGTGAACAAAAAAAAACAACAACTTCAAACTTTTAATTTTGTAATGGTATTCATAAAAGCACTTTTGTTTGTAGAGGGTTAATCCTTTCTTTAATCACTAATCAATGTCAGAAATCAGGGTAAATATACCTGATATATTTTATTTAGAGGAAAATTTTGTTTATCTCATTTCTATTTATGTTCAAATGATTTAATTGAACTGGAACAGAAAATTTAATTTAATGTTTATCAATTACTTTTTTATGTAGTCCTTGGTTGAAGAATTTCTTAAATTTATTATTTTTTATTGTTATTTGGTAATTTCTGAAATTGATTTATTTAATATTTGTTTAATGTGTGTTAAATTTGTTAATTGTCTGAAATAAATTCATTCAATGATTCAATCCAGTTTTTTAGTTATACTTTACCTACGTGTCCTTACAGATGGTTGAAAGTGTTTTTGCACAGTCCTAACTTTGAGTGTGTAATAAATTATTTAAAATAATAAAAAAGAAAAGGTACTGAAACCTATTCTGGTATTTGTCTATGCATCACTCCATGCTAAGTTACAGTTTTTTCTGAATGCTTAAACACAACCTTGTTTCTTATAGCACAATTTCTAAAACTATTAATACTTATAGCAAATCCACTCACTGAGTTCACAAAACTAAAAGAACAAACACTGCTTTGCACTCAATTTGCAATTTTGTAACACACACTTTGCACAACTGTAGGCACAATTCACCGCACAGCACTCTTTGTGGAACTGTAAACACAACACAATGAAGCACTAAACAGATGCTGAAAACAGTACTGGTATTTGGCACGGCAAAATTGATGGGGTGGGGGTGGGGGGGGGAGGGGTGGGGGGGTCGCGCAAAACTCAATCTCGCCTAGGGCAACCAAAGGGCTAGAACCGGCCCTGGTTCTGATGGCGGTTTTTTGCGGTTCGGTTATTTTTTTTAATGTTTTTTAAGCTTTAGAAATTAAAAATACTGTTTTCAAAATGTTTTGTGTAGGGAATAAATAGTTTTGACTGGTAAAGAAATGCTAAAGAACGTTGCATGTGATGACGTCACGCGTACGCTTCTGTTCCAATACACATACGTGCTTGCGTGCTCGCGTTCTCGTCAAGTCCGATCTTCCTCGTTCTCGCCAAGAACGGACTTCACGAGAACGCGAGTACGTACTCCATTTCACTCATTGCACCTCCGCCATGCTGCTTTGTTTTCGTCGAAGAGAAAGAAGAAGAAGAATCCTTGTTTGCCAATTGAGCGATTTGCCCATGACCACCTTACGACGGCCCACTGAATTTCACACGTTTGATTTCCTCCGACCTTATGATTCCTGATGGGGACGTGGTCATAAGAGGCTGATGGCCCCTCCTTACCCCCTGTATACTACACCACGCATCATCAGGCTGAAAGTTGGCCCGATCGAAAAATTCTCGCACTACGGGAAAATCGGCCCGAAAAGGGAAAAATGTTGACAACAAGTCGTTATCATGTCAGGATTCTGCCATTCCTGCTATTTTTCAGTTTTCAGTCACACTTTGATTTATGCCATTCTGTGTTTTCTAGGTCTTCGGTTTCATTTCCATTTTTCGTCATTCTAGTTGTCTAGATATATTTAAGCAGTGTTGTATTTTTTGAGCTACTCTCTGTCGCCCCCTTGTGCCACGCTCCCTTCCCTTCTAGTAGCCTCTAACCACACCTGCTCCCTATCAGCTGATTAGCCCATTCTTTGTTCTGTCTCCCATATATACACCTCCTGTTCAGTTCCTCATCGCTGCCTCCTAGTCATAAGTCTAAGTCACTATGAGGAACAAATTAACCTCAGCAGTTCTTCTGGCCTTTATTAACATTTATCGCCAAGTTGTTCTGCACCATAAACGTCATGAGAGCTTCCTTCTATGTCTTTGGTTATGGTTTTTCCGCTAAGGGGGTGATACTTGCTCTGATATTGCTCTAGCAAAGCAACTACCCACCATGTTCATAAATGACATGTACTGCTTCAGATTCACATGAGGGGAGACCAAAGCACTGGGACCGCGGCGGGATGTAAATGGAGCCGATGCCTCTGTATTAAGGGCAGATAGTGTGGCCCATTCCGCTGATGGCGGGAAGCTCCGAGAGCTTCAGAGTACGCTGCACCAAAAGCCCATTACCCTTACAGGCAGAATGTTCCAGGTGACTGATGTTTGTGTCTTTACAGAAGAGGCAGGGGCGGTCCCGGTGGTAGCTCCGATGGAGAAGGAAGAGATGAAGGTAATCACCAGAAGTGGGTTTAATCTTGTTTAGATAACTATTTATGGTTAAAACTGGGTCCAGGTGATGAATCAATGCTTCCCTCCAGCTGAAGGTCAGAGGACGACCTTCTAGGTCACAGCAAAGCATGTAGACAGCTGCTCCTGTTCATGGATTTATCATCTTTGGTTAGGAGTAGAAACTTGTAGAGGTTTCTACACTTTGTAGAAAATTAAAATAGATTTTTTTGTTTTTATTTAGAAGGCTACCCAATTGGGAAAACGTGCCCCGCAGAGCTCTCCTCTATGACTTTAATTAAAGTGGTGCTGAAGATGTAGCTGTAATCGAAGCTTATTCACCTCATTTATTAAGTGGTTAGATAATTCACTGATAACACATGTATTCATCTTTATTCAATTTAGACAGTAAGCAAACTAATTAAAATCCCAAATGTGAGAAATAAGCCTTTTTTTACATTTTCATTTAGAATGCTGGAGGAGAGCCAGAACAGAAATGCTGCCAGCTGGCGCTGGCTCTGCGTTAGAGCCTTTAAACACTTCAGTGTTTCCTTTCTGCAATCTGGGATTTCAGCAGCACTCAATTACTTTCAGCAGCACTCAGTCTCTTTCCATTAGCCAGCAGAAGGACTCTTGTGTTTTCTGCATGGATCTATATGGGGGAACTTTTTTCTTCTGCCAACAGAAAGGCACAAATAGCAAAACGATATGATTGGTCATCACTCACCAGGCTTGTCAAAGTGACAAATGTACCATTTTATTTGACATTTTAATCAGTTTTCTGCTAGGTGTAGAAATGCATGGGTCTATGTCTGCATAAAATTAACAATTTTTTTACTAGATTATAAAATAACCAGGGGGAAGAAAAAGAAATGCATCCAGAGTGGGTAGTAAACCAGCAAGGAAATTCATTTTGCTCTTTTTGTTGTTTTAAGAGGCAAGCTTCAACATTTTAGACTTCATTCATTAGATTTTTATCACCTGTACTGTTTTTCTCTTGTTCTTAAAAGAGAAATATTTTTAATGGACGCATGGAGCAGCCTTTAGTGTCTCATCTGGCAGCAGGAAAGCTGGACTAAATAACCTAATCTGCTGATTATATCAGCATTAAAAGAGCTTGGATGGAACCATGCATTCAGCTCACAGGACAATAGATATCAGAATACTGGGTTCTCCAAAAGGACAGAAGGTTTATCAGCAGTGTTAGGCACGTTACTTTGAAAAAGTAATTAGTTATAGTTACTAGTTACTTTTTCCAAAAAGTAACTGAATTAGTAACTGAGTTACTCCACAATAAAAGTAACTAGTTACTAGTAAAAGTAACTATTGCGTTACTTTTGCGAGTGTATGAAATTAATAACTGGGCGAGCACAGGGCGGCTGTTACGCGCCTTTAGCGAGCATGCGCGTTTCTTGCCGCCTGCGCTGTGCGGAGATGCAGGGGAAACCGTATCTGATGGGGAAACGCAGCTCGACGTAACACCGGTATTTCCATCTGGAAAACGCTGTTTTGCTGCTGGAGTCCTCCTCACTCTCCATCCTCCCCTCTCTCATGACGCGCGCACGAGTCCTATCATGAAAAAAGGTTAATTATGCGACCTGAGTAACGTGCAGTAACGGGGTGTCGGCAATTGTAACTGCGTTATAGTTACAGTAAGAGTAATCATTTTGATTACTCGTTACTAAAAAAAGGTAACGGCGTTAGTAACGCCGTTACCTATTTTTAGTAACACCGTAACTTTCAACGCCGTTACTCCTCCCATCACTGTTTATCAGTAACAGCTTTTATTTCAAACTTTCCTTTGAAGAATCTGTAAATGATCCTAGCTTTTATCTCCATCTCTGGTGCTGTTAATGCTAGAAATGTTTTCAGACGGTTAGACAGCAGACAGCCAGCAGGCCGCGACTCCATTCGTCAGAGGATTGATGTCTTTATATAAACCGTTTCAGTACAAAAACGAATCCCAACATCATTTAAAGGTACACTATGCAACCGGTGTTGATTTTCCAGCGAGGCTCCCCCCAGAGGGCGAAAATAAAAGTGCACTGTCGTAAATATGCTCAGCTGTTCTCCTGGGCCATTTCTCAATTGACGAGAACGCGAGTACGTAATCGCGTTCTCGTCAAGTCCGTTCTTGGCGAGAACGCAGGAAGATCGGACTTGACGGGAACGCGAGCACGCAAGCTCGCAAAACGTATGTGTATTGGAGCAGAAGCGTACTCGTGATGTCATCACATGCAACGTTCTTTAGCATTTCTTTAACAATCAAAACTATTTATTCCCTACACAAAACATTTTGAAAACAATATTTTTTATTTCTAAAGCTTAAAAAACATTTTAAAAAAATGACCGAACCGTGGGTATAAAACCAGCAATGGCGGGCCGAATTAAAGCAAAAAAAACGCCATCAGAACGAGCGGTAGTTCACACTAGACCGAGAGAAGTGCACTACAGACGGGGTAAATTTAGCCCTGGCTGCGGTTACCCTCGGAGGTCTGCTGGTCACTCTGGTCCGCTCAACGTCGGACTTTTTTTTTTAATTTCGCACTAACTCTGTAAACAGGCCACACAGGGAGGCTTCAATGTATAATGTTATCGCCTCAAACGATATCAAAACGTACTTTTGAAGAACAACAGCAGCAGAAAAGGGAATGTTTAACTTACCACTGTGAGCGCTGTCTGGAATCAAGCTGCGGCCGCGGGGCATTCTGGGGAAGCGGTCAGTCTGAAGAACGCACAAGTCTGCTCTGATGCATGCTCGATAAAGAGGGCGGGGCGAGAACAACATCCGGGGATTTGGTGCGTTCTCGATCTGGCGTTCTCGAGAATTGGAATGGTACTCGGGCTGAGGTTGATGACGTGTCACGAGTACACGAGCACACGAGAACGCTCAAGAACGCATATTGAGAAACGGGCCTGGTTTCTCCGTCAAGCCAGGCGCGGTTGTTTTGAGCTTAGCAGACAGGCGAACGCAACGAATCACCATGTCTACTGCGGTAAGCGACTATTTTGTTCCAATTTTCGAGTTTGAAAATTCTCGCTGGTTCCGCCATGATAATTGCACAAATATCGCCACTGCGCTTGCAACGAGCATGCCCTTCTCTGGAGGCGTGTAGCAGTTGTGGCCGTAAAGCAAGACCGACTCTCGCGATGCACGAGACTTCTGAGCCTGTGGGTGCGGGCCGAGGGCTCCTGCAATTGCAAGTACGGTATTTCCCCTACAGACCACCAGGGCGGCCGAGAAACTCATTTAGACTCATTTAATCATCCAAAACGTTATGGAACACATTCATTAACTGAAAAAAGTTGCATAGTGTGCCTTTAATGAACAGAAATGACAATGTGATCCTAAAAAGTTGACAGAAACACGTCAGAATAAAAGAAAAATTCATTAATTCTTTCTATTTTCACGAAGCAAAAGCTTAATGTGGTTCTTTCCATTCACCTGCTATGATGTGACAGCAGAAAATGATTGATTAGATGTGAGTGGACGCTCTGAAGCCAGTTTCTGCAAAGGCAACCAAACTTCACGACCTACAGCAGAAGGAAAAGAGTTTTGCACACAAAGATCCTCGTTCCCATTGGTCAGAACTTAAGCAAGAAATTGAGTAAAACTTCTCCTTGAGTCCTGCATGCAGTATCCCTGTTTTGCATATTTTGACTATTTATTTTATTTATTATTTTAACAGAAAATGTAAATTTTTGAAGGCGATCTAAAAAGAATGTCTACTGAAAACCTTCTAGTGGGTTTGTTAGGGCTGATGATATGCAGCTTATCACTGATAAAAGCTGCTTCTGCCAACGTATAAAACTGTATGATTTATCTACCATTTACCTACTTTATTCTTTTTATTGCCTTTATTTACAACATACCTTTTATAGAAAACAACCATGTTTTGCTTGGAACAAATTATACGTTTCAGATTAAATGTGGTGATTAAAGCACCTCAAGGATATTTTTGATCTATGGTTTGCGACATGCAGATCTTTTTTCCTTTCATTTATGTAGAGTACATAAAGAAGCACTGAAATTATTTTTTAGATTACACATAAATAGGTTAATCAATTCCCTGGAAAAAAGGAATAGGATTAATCCGGTGATAACAACCGAGGAGTATAAAATCTGAGGCCATTCTAGTAGGGCTGTCAAAAGTATCGATACTCAAAAAAGTATCGATACTGAAACGTTGTATCCGGATACAATACTCGTTTTTAAAAGTATCGACACAGTGCTACCACCAGTGGCACCTGTTTTGTAAGACGTGCAGCTGCTGAGAATTATTTTTGTTTCTTAACCGGTTTGGCTAGCGTCATTGTTATGTCTGCAAAGCATAGCCAAGGAAGGAAAACTTAATTTTAATTTTAGAAGTTTTTTATCAAGCTTGCTTAATATTGTGGACAGCAAACAACCTCAAAATATTGTTCTTATTGTTTATTGTATTTATTTATTGTATTTTATTTATTAATGAAAATATTTCTGTAGAATTTTGGAGTCTTATTGAAAATGGTATCAGGTATTGAATATTTTCCTTAGTATCGGTATCGAGTTAAAAAGTTTAGTATGGTGACAACTAGGGGTGTAAATCACATCCATCATGGTGATTCGATTCAGTATCGATTTCCTGACCAAACGATTCGATTATTTTTGATACTCAAGAATACACCACGATTCGATTAATCGATTAATCGGTTAATTTTTTTTTTATTATTATTATTTTTTTTACACCTTACAGGCTAAACAAAGTTTCAAGTTTGAAATAAATCAATGAAAGCTGTCATATCATTATGCATTTTCTTTAGAAACAACAGCAAATAACAGAAGTAGAAAAGTTGCATCAAAAAATACTGCAAAAATACTGCAGAATATCAGTGTAATGAGTTCAATGCAATACCTCGGCTCCAGAGAAACTGTCCAACATATTTTTTTAGAATGTAATAAATTTACTCAGGAAAGAGAGATGTTGCGTAGAGAGTTAGACAGGAATAAAAATAAACTACATATAAGGGAATTGTTTCAAAGGTCATCTGGGGATGTAGTTTTTGGGAGTATTTTTAATTTTCTAAGAAGAACGGGTATTTTAGGGAGAATATAATAGTTTGTCTGGTCCATACTCCATTCTGGAAGGTGGCGGTAATGCACCTATAAGTTGTTTGCCAACCGCCATTAAATAAAAGAAGAAGAAGAAGGCTCCAGAGTGTCGACGTCACCGCGCCCTTGAGAGACGCTACGCTGCTCCTCTCCCAGATTGTAGCTGACCGCAAACAGTGCAGCAGACAGGAGGCCGGCTTGTTTTGTTTTTATGACCGAAATTGCGGAAAACAACTGGTGAAGTTTGACCCGCTAGAAGAGCGAGGTGCGCGAGAACGCTGGGACCCTTTTTCCACCTGGATCTCCGCTCTTTTTGGCCCTCATGTCCCTCCGTCGTCGGACTAAACTCGCCCCCACTTCCTCGCCGCCTCGGCCATATCTAGACCCACAGCGTGTAGCTCAGACCACGCTTCAATACTGAGCATAATTTAAAAATGTCTGCATCAAGCTCACTGCAACACACTGCTGTAAGAGTATAACCAGGAAGTGAGGTAGGAGGGCAAAATAGGTTTAGCGCCACCGCAGCACGGGAGGGAGAATTACGCCCAGGAGCAAATGGATAAAAATAGACCGGAGGAAAAAAAAAAAAAACATGAATCGATTCTCTTGCGGATGTGTCGATGCATCGGATCGTCGGCTTTTGGATCGATGCATCGATACAAAACGATTATTATTTACAGCCCTAGTGACCACCCTACATTCTATACTGATCATTTATTGGGATGATAACATCCGAAGCGGCTACAAAAAGCCATTTAGTATTTAATTTGTGATGGAAGACAAAATCAACATGAGGAGGAACCCCATGAGATGATGAACAGGTTCTATACATTAGAACGTTTTTAGACTTCATCATCACCTGTTGCCAGATGATTTCACCTAAATAGATCCATTGATCCACCACCATTCAAGCAGTTAACTTGTTTTTTGGCGTGATGTTATCGTTGTTATAACAGTCTATGGCAAGCTGTTTAAGTACGTATACCAAATATGTATTCCTGATGTCTGAAAAAAAATTTTTCCCTCGTCAAAATGATCATTTCAAGCAAAATTACATTCGTCACATCTAGAATAAAGATTCTGGATGACTAGAAATGAATTTCAGATCTCCATATTCCTGTTGTTAGTGGTCAGCATTTTAATTATTTTAAATATGAAGAAATGTATTTCAGTTAACATAAACATATATTCAGTCAAGCTGATACATGGTACAAAATGGCACTTAAAATGTGTAAGAATTTCTGAAATTCAGTTTCTGCTGCATAAATGTAATTTAGAAAATATTTTATTAGAGTTAGGTCTAGGAGAGTGACTGTGATCAGGAAGAGTCTAATTTAGTGATCTACAAATGAAATAATAAATGAATGTAAAAACTGCCTGCCATAGTCCACTTCATATAAACCTAAGAATTAACTTGTGCAACAATCTTCTCCATCATCTTCCTCTCCTTTGCAGCTGTTGCTCTGTTTCTAAAGCCATTTTTTTCTGCATTGAATCTCTAGTCTCAGTCTGGTAAAATAGGCACTTCCTGTTCCCTTTTGTCATGGCGACTCGTCCAATCTGGGCTCCACTCATAATGGTTTTTCAGAATTTCTCACACACGTTTGTTACGCGACTCTAAATGGATTTAATTAGGGAAGCTCACAGCTTCTCTAAATATGAAACTAAAAAAGTCAGAGTTTACTACCTTAGGCTAGATCAATTCAGAGTTGAGGATTTAAGTCTGGGTTTGTTAAACCGGCTTACTGAAACGATCTCCTGGTTAAGAAGCACTATGAACATTACATTTATGCTGTTATTACAGCTGCAAAACCTTGGGAGTGGACCGAGTGGTTCTGCTCCAGTGGTTTGGTTCACCTCCTTAGTCATAACGCTGTTACTGTTCTGATTTTATATCAACCCATAACTGAACATCACAGGATTAACTTTAAATAAAAATCATTCAAAAGCAGTGAGAATTTGCTGAAGTAGGTCCTCTATAAAGGTGATCAGGTTGGTTTTAGTTTAAAATGAAACCGAATCAACAACTAATGAAGAATCTGCAGAACAGAAATCAGCCATGAATTAATTTATCCCTCTGGTCCCAATAAAAGCTGCTGTTATCAGATTAGCACAGGTGGCGCCCAGTGAAGGTACTCCTTTCTACATCATTAGGCACCCAGCGTCATCAGCTGAGGGTCATGTGACCCATGCAGGAACGTTTGGTCTATTACAACATGAAAGCATGCTTTTCAAATAGCACTAAAGCTGGAGGCTAATTAAGCTAATTAATGATTTAGGTAATGACACGGCAGCTTAAAGAGGCAGGTGAAATCCCCACATAAGATCACAGCTACATCACAGAGCAGCAGTTTTATACGATAGAAAAAAAGCTTTTGGCTCAAGAGTGAGAAGCTTCCCTTCAGAGGAAACTATCTATTGTGTGAAAGGGTCTGAGCTGAAGAGAGATAAAACATTTATCTGATAAAAAGGTGAGTGAAATGAAATCAATGGAGGAAATGTTTTAGGTTTTTCAGTTATTTTTGTTGCATAAGTCGAAATTCTCCAAATCTGCTAAAAAAAAACACTATGGCAACACAGAGTCTCTGTTACACAAAAAATAAAAAAATAAAACAATTTTTGGCATTTACTTAATCATATTTAGTTACTTTAACATTTTTTTTTTCATTTTAGCAGGGTAGGACATAAAATGATTGTGTTAAAGTAACTAAATATGCTTAAGTTAATGCCAAAAGCGGCTGCATTAGTTGTGTGTTTATATCTCAGGACTTTTAAAAAGCAGCGATAACTTTGGTATTAAAAAAAAAAGGTTTATTTATATTCATGTGAATTCCTTTGGCTAAAGGAGCAGAAAATATAGAAAGGGCCTCCTGTAAGGCTCCCTCAGTGCTGCCCGTATTAACGAGGCGTTGCTGCTGGGAATGAAAACACACGGAAAAAAACTGAAATCTCAATAAGTCATTTTTTCTTGAACTGAGAAGGTAAGTGTGAAACTTTGCCAATGGAGCAAAACAATTGCATTGTCTTATTTCAAGTGCACATTATCTAATTATCTTATTTTAAGAGTAAATATACTCATTATCTACTTAAATTATGGGTAAATACACTTAATTTAAGAAATCTTGACTTATTTCTAGATCATTTTTGCAGTGCACCGGCACTAAAAGTGATCCAGTTACAAACTGGAGAACCTAATGAAGTATGACAAGGCTTTAGATCTTCAAATCTTAAAGAGACAGATGTTTACTCTGGACGTCTTCCACACACAAGCAAACTTAAGGGCTGGTTATCGTCCCGCAGCAGTGTGTCGCAGTTAGCTTGTTGCAGGAATGACGCAGATATTTTTGACTTATGCCCAAATTTGCCCAATATTGAAGTGTGGTCAGCGCTGTTATTCTACGCCACAGCGCGAGAGGGACAATCACAAACTAGCTAGGATTGTGGGTGTGGTGGATGGCGAGTTTCTCCGTAACCCTGTTTCTCTTTCAGTTACGGAGGTCTCCCTCCGTGAATTGCATCAATATGTGATGTCCTTGTGGTGTGGAGAACGAGAGTCGTACAGATGTGGGAACCTCCTCACTTCCTCGCAGACTCGCTCCTCTAGGTGCTCCATCTTCACCAGTCGTTATCCACAATGGCGGTCATACAAACAAAACAGCCGGTAAGGTACCTAACAGGAAATACGCATAGTGTAGAGCGGATGTAGAATGGACCAATCAGAAGCCTCCTGTCTGCGGTCACCTACGATTTTGGGGAGGTGCACCAGAGTGTCTGCGGAAGGGGGAATGGTGGGGATATCTTCAGTAACAGCGAAGCACATGCAGACGGCCTGGTTTCTGAGTATAAATCAGCCTTTATAAGACAGTAATATGACTCTGTGGACTGTGTTTGACAGGTTTAGTGTGTGATCATAACCTGTTTACTACCTAAATGGCAGTAACCAACATCCACACCAACTCCTGTGGTGGCAGCAGATATGCTCATGAAAAAAGAAATGCAGGAAAACAAATCAGACGCAGTCAAAGCTGCAGAAAAGATGTCGGCTTGAGATGCCAGCTTCACAGAAAAAGTCAGAGGAAAGTATCTAAATATTTCAGTAACTGATTTGTATGTTTTAAAGATTACTGGCTGTGGTGAAATCTTCCTCATAAATGCCTTAAATTTGGTTCCTTGGGGCAAACCTTGGAGCAGATCACACAACCTCGTCTCACCTCTCCGTTTCTGCTCTAAAAATGAAAAGTGATGTAGATATTTCCTCTCTGCTTCCAAGGATTTAGCCTAAAACATTTTGATAACTGTAGTCAGAGTGGCTCGGGTTATCCTGAGCTCCATCTGGTCTGGTTCTGCTTAGCAGTGACACCATCCAAGAGGGAGTCATGAGCTGTGCAGCTGCCATAAGCAGCTGTTTTCCAGTGTTTAGTCCTGTTTCCCTTCTAGACGTAGAGTTGGGCTCAGCCGTTACTGGGACAAACTGGCTCAGAGCTCATCTGATTAACTGCTTTCTTTCCTAGAGAGAGACAAAGCTGGATGATTTATGTTTCCCTTCTGTAACATAGAAATTGTTCATAGATCAGTGCTTATATGTTGCTTTTCTATGTGTGCTTCAGTCTCCTTGAGCCTCAGTCGCCCTCAGCAGAAGGTCCTGGTTCTGATGGAGGTTTCTTCCTGTTAAAAAATAAGTTTTTCCTCTCCACTGTTGTTGCATGCATGCTCAGGGTGAGCGATGGCTGCAAACGCAGCAACACTATGCAAGCGAGTGTACTCTATTGCTTCCTGTTCGTGCCTTCAGGTGGAGTGTGTTATTAACAGAGGTGTCAAGTAACAAAGTACAAATAATTCCTTACTTAAGTAGAGATGTAGGCTTTCTGTACTTTACTGGAGCAGCCGGCCATTCAAAATGCCCCCCCCCCAGTCAAACGCCAGACGAATGGCAGCCCACTTCCCTGCAACTCCCAGCAGAATCCCCTCCAACTTCCAGCCACTGCAGTGAGTTATTTACTCTATGGATAGGTTCACTCTGCAGGCCTTGATGCTCAATTCCGATTTTTATGTGAAATCCGATTTTTTTGTGAAATCCGATTTTTTTTTGCGTAGCCGTTCACAATTCCAGATATATGCGACTTGTATGCGATCTCCTGTGTGAACTGCAGTCATACATAGGGCTGGGTAGCGAACTTCGGTTCTCTTATGGTACCGACCGAAAATGCTTGGGTTCTACAGAGTATCGAAACATGCCTCGTCTTTCGGTACCAAGTTTCGGTGATTGGCTGTAACACTTAACGTGATTGCGTCATCCAGGAAAAATACACAGGTGGTCACGCCTACAGCCAGGGTTCATGTGTGTCTGTTGTGAACTGGTTGCGAGCGTCGTAGAACCCCTTTAAAATGCCCCCCAGGTCAAAAGTGCGGCTTCACTTTATTAAGACTGATGCCAATAGTGCGCAATGCAATACATCGCATTTTAATCTCAATTTAAGAGCAGAAAGTTGCTCGGTGTTTGACTGCAAGAAGAGCGGACCGCAGCCGGCGCCACCATCCTCCTCTCAGCAGCCCGTGGGCGGAGCAAAGCCAGAGCGGAGTGAATCATGCTGCTTTCACACCGGACGCAGCAGGAGCAGCAAAATCGCGTCTGCTGCTTCCTTTTTGCTGCTTGTACCAGTTAGTTCTGACGCGCGGCTGAAGAAGCTTTGCTGCTCTGGCTGAGCGGTCGAAAAGTGGCTCTGACGCGCGTTGGGCGGAGCTACTCTATCCTTTATTTGCCTTGCAGCTATATTTGCTGTGATCAGTGGGAATAAAGTAGTTTTATTATGTTTTTAAGTGGGAAAATCCACCTGAAAACTTAATCGGTGCAGTCAGTTCATCCTGCCTTCTAATATTAGTTCTGTCGAAGCCGCTCAGACCCCCTCATACCAGCGGTGCGCTGTCAGTAGGATCCCATTCAATGGGCTTGTTTGTTTCCTGAGAAAGCAGAAATGTTAATTTTTTTAAAGAAAAACTGCTAAGTAAAAATGTCCTCACAATGTAACAGTGAATATTAGACACTGACTTGTTTGCAACTGTTCTTCTTCACTGAAAATTTGTTTTTTTATGTAAGAGGAAAAACGTAAATGGAAAAATCAGTGCTTAAAATAAAACTCAAGATTTGTACTTTATTATGTTGTGTAATTTTCTTTTTCTTCGAATTGATATTATAAAACTGGTATCGAAAAAGTATCGTTCAGGAACCGGTATCGAAGTGAAGGTATCGGTATTGGTACCGGCACCGAAAATTTTTGAACAATACCCAGCCCTAGTCATACAACGCAAGTGTCCCGCATGCGCAGTAGAGGACGCAATGACGTCACAGGCCAGCGTGCTCTGTGTTTATGGAAGTAAACATGGATGGTAGTGCCGGCGCGCATCTAGCGGTCTTTTCCAGCCATAAAAATTCCATCTGTTTAATATGGTGAAACATAAGTACTGCTCACTGCATCATCATCCGCCATTGTTGTTGTTTTTCTTGCCGCTTCTGCGTAGCAAGACCCAGAATAGTGACCTTTGTCAGGTATAAATGACATTCCGGTCGGATAAATGCGACCTGGACATTCAGACACACATCGCATTTGAAAAGATCGGATTCGTATCGGATTCAGGACCACAGAGCAGAGCGGCCTGGATCGCATTGGAAAAAAGCGGATCTGTGTCGTTCAGACAGCCATGAAAAGATCAGATCCAGGGTTAGGGTCGCATATGGGCAACAAAAAATCGGATTTGGGTCACTTCACTTAATGGGTCACTTCATCCAGGGTGAACGTAGCCTAACTCCACCCTTTCCCTGAATTACAGGGTCTGACCAGGAGATGATTCTTCTCTTTAGATCCTAATGTCCACAAATCACGACAGAATATTTTAATACAAAGATAGATCTTTAAAAAGGCACCCTGCCCTGCATGTTTTAGATGTCTCCCCGCTTTCACACACCCGTTATCAATTGATAGCAGAATATCAGGCTTTGCTGAACTGCAATCATCTGAATCAGGTGTGCTGAAGCTCAGAAACATCCAAAACATGCAGAGCAGGGTGCCTTGAGGACCAGGGTTGAAAAACACTTTCTTAGGGGACCAGTCAAGGAAAGTGGGGACATTTTGAATGGCTACTACTGTACTGTCCCTCCTAAATACTTTTGAACAAGCAGCGGTTGAATTAGTTGGTTTCCATCACAGTCATCATCCCTGTATGTTTAAAACTTGTCTGGAAGAATTGCTTTAGCTGAAGCTCTCCTCATCTACGTCTACATCAACACGTTTTACTGAAATTCTTTGTGTTGTGAGCAGCAATAGCACTCCACTGGAGAAAACCTCTGTTCTTTGCTCCACTTAGTGTTTCAGTAGAGAAACTCTGCTGTTCTCTGACTCATTCTGACAGACGCAGCCCCTCCCCCTGCCCTTGGTCTGTCCTTCGCCGATTCTCGGCACACACGAGGAAACTCTCAGGAGCCTCCTTCCTTTAGCCACCGGAGAAGCATCTCACACATTACTTCATCTTTATATTCAGGATTTCACAGCAGTATCAGCGGCAGGAGATGAGATGCCAACCTCAAACAGGCGGGATGCATAATTTCATGCTTAATTAAAGCTGAATAAACGAGGAGCTAATTGCAGGGAAATGTAATTAATGAAGCAGCAAAGGTGTGTGTTACCATCCTGACAATCTGAGCTTCACAGGCAGGAACACTGACCCAGCTTCGGCAAAGATCCATCTCTGCTGCTTTGGATTTTGTGTAGCGGGTGCCGCAGAGAGACGTCTTTAAAGTGAGAGGAATATACTTGCTTTTACCTTTTTTTTTCTCCCAAAACCCCTCAAATCATCAAAAACCTTGGCTTAGCTATGATTCAGCTGCCTTTTCATTTGTTCAGTAGTGAAATCTCCATTAAACATTTCTATTCAAGTGAAGCAAAATAAAACAATCTTTTTGATTTGCAGAACAGTGCTGCTCTTCAGGGGCGGATTTAGGAAATTTGGGGCCCTGGGCAAAGACAGGCAGGGGGCCCTCTGAATTGAGAAGACAACCCATAAAACAGACTCATTCTACAGATATAGAAATGTTAATAGAATAGACATCCATTATCTGTTCTAGGTTGTGTCCCTCTCTTCTTGTCCCTTTTCGTCTTGTCTTCCTCTCTATGTTTTGTACTCAGCTGACTTTTCATGCTGTCTCTAAAGGAATGAAAGATTTTTTTCCAAGCACTAAGCTCACTTAGCTGATTGCTCCTTCCTGTGTTTCCAAAAAGGCCAAAGTAAATAACCCAGTCCTTCTTTTCACTGTAGACAAGCCATGATCTGCTTCTCTGTTCTCCATTTTTCATTTGGATGAAATAATAGCTGCATGAATCATGACAGCAGACAAGATAGAGGAGAGCAGGAGGTGGGGTTACCAATCTACTGGCTCTGGAGAGCAGAGTTCGCTGCTTTTAGATGTTGTCTCCAAAGTCTCCGGTAGCAGAAAAAAGTCTCTAGATTTGGCGTAGGAGCTTTTTAGAAATCAAAGTGCTAGAGGGGTCTGAAAAGTGGCTAAATATAGCGACTAAAGCGCTAAGTTGGCAACACTGCTCTTTGCATTGTTTGTTTTCAAATGGTCTACGGAAACCGCGGCAGACCAAACCAGATGAAAGTGCGCATTCAGCTCGGCAAAGAACTCATGCTCTTCCTCAACACTGAAGTCCTCAGACATTTTTCTTTCGTTGTTTCTTTCTTTGCACAGGTAAACAGCACATTTCTTCTTCTACGCTTGCATTATCGGCAGAGCAGACGCTGAATGCGCACTTTCATCTGGTTTGGTCTGCCGCGGTTTCCGTAGACTCGTGAACTCACAGGCGCGCGCTTTTAGGAAATCCTATACACTACTGTTTATGCTCTAAAAACATTCTAAATGACTTCGTTTCTAATAAATTCTGGACGCTACCCACTCAGGACACTTGGAATACATTGGACGAGCAGTATGGAGGAATATTGACACGTTTTTTGTGGACTTTTATGGACCTTTCTGCCTCGGGCGCCATAGACCTCCATTATTTCAATGTCAGCAGACAGCAAGAAGCCTCCCAGATCTCCAGATGCATTTGAGATATCAAAAAAGTACTCCAGAGTGTTGTTCAGCATGGGGGTGAGTAGAAAATGAAGGCTAATCATGTTTTGGGTGTACTATTCCTTTAATATTATCAGCGTTCTGATGGTATTTCAGTAAAAGGATTTTTATCAAAAACATAATTAATGTGCAGAAATAAGCAACAGTTGTATTAATCATACATGTAAGCAGAGTTTTATGGGGCCCCCAGGAACTTGGGACCCTAGGCAACTGCCTAGTGTTGCCTAATGGTAAATCCCTCCCGCTGCTCATTTCCATCAGGGTCGAAGTTAAACGTTGAGTCCTCACCTTGCCTGAATTGGCGCCACATCAAAGAGCGGCTGTGTGATTTCTTTCTGCATCAGGCTGTTGCTGTTTGCTTTAGTCAGTGCTGTTCAAACACCAGGACAGCGAGCAGCCTGGCGCCGTACGGGGATTCCAGCAGTTTTCTTTCTACTAGCTGATCCTCGAGGTGATGCCCGGGCAAAATTTGGCCTCCTCCTTTCTGCCTCCTCACACCATAATGCCCGGGCTAAATCAGGAGCCTGGGAAGCTCTCTCTACTGCTGCGGATGTCCCCCGAGGCACACCGAGGAGAAACAGGAGAGTCAGACCAGGGCACTCCTGCACTAGGATTTAAAAAAAGACCGGCTCCAAACATAGCTGTGGACAATCCAGCTTATTCCTGCCAAACGGAGCATGCAGGCAACACTAAGCAGGGCAGACGAAATAGTCTGCAGCTGTTACAGCAGCACACACATAATAAAGTGACCTTCATATCAAACCTGCAGGCAGTACTAACAGGAGGACGCATCCTGGCTGGTCTCTAAGGAAAACTGGGTTATAGCTTCAACAGGGAAAGAAAAAAAAAAAGAAAAAATAGGTTGATTTATTCTTCCTATAAGATTTTTGGACTAATATAAGAGACGTGCCAGAACAACATTTTCTCTTACTATCTTTTAAATTGATGGCTTATGGTTTATCGGTTATTTCCTTTGTGCTTAACCACTTATAGGGCACTATAAATAGTGCCAATAGTGTTATTGGAATCCAGGACATGACCGTATTACCTTTGTAACATTTTAAAAATATGGATACTTTGATGGCAAAAATGAATGTCAATTTAATAACAAGAAACGCCAACTTGCCCAAATAAATAAAGAAAAATAACAAAAGTGCTTCAAGAAGAAATTCATGAAAAACACTCTGAGTGAGAAAGAAACACTTTTTATTTGTCCAACATAACCTTAGATGCATTAATTCTGATACTGGCACTTAGATTGTTTTGTTTATAAACCTAAATATAATAGTTAACTAGGCTTTTTTCGATTTCTAACTTTACTTTTTCTCTCTTCAATGAGCTTTTAACTCTTTTTTCTTGACTGAACTTTTTATTTTTTATTTCCAGCAGGTAATATATCCTTCAAGGGCTCATCTAATTGGTCAGATGGTAAAATCAGATGCAAAGCCATATAGCAGGATCTTTCCTGAATGTCTGGATTAGGAATGCAGGATATAATCGCCCCCTATCGGTATCGGCCTTAAAAGTGAATATCGGACATCGGCCACCCCACCGATATTTAACCCGATATTTGATCAGCTTCTGAGATTCTAAAGTCTAAAAAAAATAATACTACTTCTTCTTCCTTAAAAACTTCTTTTTTACAGACTTAAAAACTTCTAAAGACGAGGGAAAAAATATTGATACATTAAAATATCCCAATATCTTCCTATGCTGATATATTGCCATTTAAAAACACCTTATCAATCTCTTTTACTAATGAAATATTGCTATATGTCATCGTTATGCTACGAAATCCCCCGAAAATTCACCAAATGTTGCCATATTTTTATATGTTGATATATTGACGCGGTATCGATCTATTTTACTAACAAAATCTCACAAGAATTTGCAAAATATCACGAGAGTTTGTAACAGAACGATGAAATTTCACGAGATTTTGAAAAGTAAAATAGATCGATACCGCGTTTTTAAAAATCTATTTGATATCAGCATATGAAAATATATTTGAGTATATTATTTTTCAAAGTGTCAGAAATGGATAACAAAACTGCTATTTTCAATGACTACTTATTTTTGTCCAGCTTTAACATCGGTATCGATATCGGTTATCGGCTACATGAGTTTTAAAATATCGGCATATCGGATATCAGCCAAAATCCCAATATCGTGCATCCCTAGTCTGGATATAGATCTTGTGCTTCTAGACCTCACTGAGTGCTGGGGGGGGACTCCACTTGTAAGGGGGATGCAAGGGATAAAAACAGTAACTTGTTCTATAAAGGGTTAAGCATAGCTTTTTTACAAGTGATTGTTTTCTACAACATCCAGCCACACAGTAAATGTAGTGAAAGAATGATGTCACGTATTAAAAAAGGCTTAGATAAAAGAAAATACATTTTAAAAAAACCCTCTCAGATGGGTTGGACATGTTTCCAGCACCCGGACAGCGGCATGGTTCAACACACCAGGTGTAGTTCGCGTGTGAATTCATGCAAACATCAGTTCAGAGGCCGTTCATTTTTATGACCCTTTTTCAAGGTGCTTTAATATTTCAAGGTGAATTAATTTTAGCCTCAAACATAATATTTTATTGGAGAACTAAACCATGACTTTCAGTGAGTGTCATTTTTATGATTATAAATTATTCATCATTTACAGTTTAGTCTCACAGTTGATTCCAGCTGTATGTAGGAAGGAGAGGTGTCAAGTAAGTAGTTCAAATACTTCATCACTCTACTTAAAGGGGAACGGCGTTTTTTTTTACATTGGCCCCTTGATTTTACGCTATTCCATCATGTTCTAATCTCTCATATGAGTTTTGTGTCATTTGGAGCCGTTCTGAAGATATTCCGTTATACCAGGTAACGTCTTCCTATGGGCAACGACTTGAAGGCACAAACTAAACTGTTCATCATTTATTCTTTATGGTACGCCAGCATTCAGAACATGGAGGCCAATCACTGTCCCCCAGACATTGGATATTGTTAGGAATCCAGTCTGTGTGTTTGTGTTTTCTCCCTCCACCACCAGGTGGCGCCCGGTTCTCGTTGGCCCTTCCACACACCTGCGTATGGTTGGCTCATTATCTGAGGACTCTAGCTGCTGACTGCCACTACCTCGACGCCAGAGTGTTTGCCAGTTTTGGGTCCTCTAGCCAAGCTGAGTTTTGCAGAGTCTAACTGAGTCTTTGTCTAACTGAGCCCTAACCTTGTTGTTTTTGTCTTTACCTCTCGGCAGGAAGTCATCCTGTAAATTGGATGTTTTGGCCTTCTCCCCATGGAAGGAACATTTGAGCTTCACACTGAGCACGGGATAAATCTCCACATGTACCATTCAAGTACTTCAGGAAATGTAAGTGGCAGTCAGCGCTCCTCAAGGAACCAACCAAACCCAAGTAAACCCTGTCCGCCCTCCAACGAGTCAAACAAATTCTGGAATAACCCACACCGACTGGATTCTGGGAAGGACACCTTTTCCCTGGAAACTTGAGTCCCAGGGAATCATGTCTCGTATCGTGTCCTGTACTTGTGCTGGTGTTTACTGTGGTGTCTTTTTTTCTTTTTTCTTTTTATGTCTTTGTGTAAACGAGCTCTGTGTATGTGAAAAAGAATCACCCCTTGGGGACAAATTTAAAAAAAGTCTAAGTCCCATTTCAGTCTCTGTTTTTGCAAGTCATCGTTCAAGTTTCCCACCGAGCCTGAACTAAACTCTGAACTTCCCATCTCACTTCCAGTTCCGGTTCACCAGCGTTCTGAGTAACACTGGATCCAACTCATCGTGTTTTCAATAAACCTGTTAAACCTTTTCTCTGGTTCTCTGAGTGGTTTCCTGCATATGGGTCAGATCCCTTAAAAGAACATGACAGATATAACCTAACGGAATATCTTCAGAACGGCTCCAAATGACACAAAACTCATATGGGTGAGTGGAACATGATGGAATAACAGAAAATCAAGGACCAATGTAAATAAAACAGCGTTTCCCTTCTAGCTATCTATACTTTACTTGAGGAATTATTTTCTAAGAAACTTTTTCCTTTTAAAAATAGACTTGTTAGTTTTGTTTCATTTAAGCTCATTTTCTTTATGACCTGTTGGTATAGAAAAAAATGTAGAAACATCAAAATTATTTCTTTCACCCAGACAATTAATTTCTTTGTAGTTGGACTTGGTGCTGCCCCAACCTGTTGTTCACCACATACCAACATAAACAGTAGGGATGGGCGATATGTTATCGTGTGTCAAAGAAATTCCTCATGGTAACAATTTGTCATCTCGCGACAAAAACGATAAACTCCCGCCGGTGAAGTATACTGCGCGTGACACACCTGCCGTCCAACTGACATGCGAGCCATGCGCAAACAACAAGCATGGCGGAAGGTGGAGGAGACGTGCCCCAAGACCTGGTTCCTAGAAGAGGCTCCAGCTCCGTTATCTGGAACTGGTTTGGATTTAAAAAGTCGGATACGGAGCAGAAAGTCGTAATATGCAAAGTTTGCAGACAACCTGTGACGACAAAGGACAGCAACGATACCAATTTATTCCACCACCTAAAACACAAACCGGAATATGATGCTAGTCAGAAGATGCAGCAGCAGAAGTCTCGACTTCGAAAACCTCTGTTAAGAAACCGACTGCCACTCAAACAAAACTTGCCGACGCGTTTGCTGATTCCACGCCATATGACAGCCAAAGCAAGCGATGGAAAGAGTTAACAGAGGCCGTTGCGTTTTGCCGGGCTAAAAATATGTTGCTGCTTCAGTCACAGATTGAGAGGTATTTCAGTTTTTATATTCTTTTTAAATTTATTGAAATTATTTATTTTTATTTCCTTGTTTAGCATGCTGGCGATCCTGCTTGTCTTATTTGTACATTCTTGCACAAAGAAATATTTCAGGTTTTACATGTTTGTTGGAATTTATTGAAATTATTTATTTCTATTTTAGTATTTAGATTTTTCTGTTTTTTTACCTTTATTTATCATGCCATTTGCACATTTTTGTAGCCCAACAGCAAGGTTGATATAACATTTGAATAGGGCTGCAACTAACGATTATTTTAAAAATCGATGAATCGGCCGATTATTTTTTCGATTAATCGATGAATCGGACAAAAATTTTTTTTTATATTAACCTCTTTATTACAAAATAAACATTTTACACAGAACAAACAAGCACACAAGTACAGGTTGCTCATTAACTATACTGGTGCAATATGAAAAATAAATGTTTGTGTTAAAACTACGCAAACTTACATGAGAAATGTAGCTGTACATCCACAAAATATAGGCTACTTTGTTTCATAAATTTTTGTTTTTAAAGCCCCTAAGGGGTTCAAACAATAGGCCCCCCCATTTCAACAAATGAGGTTTTTTTAGACTAGAAGAGTTCTGCCTTTTAAGACAGGAAAGTATAGCAGTTAAAGTTGCTACTTGAGAAAATACTGAACCATAGAGATAAAAATAGCCCTGTGATTCAAATTATAAATTGTATTTGGAATAAAAATGAGAGAACTAGGGGTGCTAAAAAACACATCCTCCAAAGACAGATATTTACATGGGAATGTGGCAGATAATTAATTGACATATTACTGATCTTGCTGGATTTTATTCTGCTTTACTTCCATAAATTGCAGGATCTTCTTTACTTTATCTTTGCCAGAAGATTTAAACTTTAAAAGCCTTGCCCTCATAATTTGCAAGTTAATTTATTTATAAAGAAAATATAAACGCTGCTTAAGCTAATTCAAATGATATAAAAGTAAAATAAGTAGCCAACCTTCTCACTGTCTGTAACCTACTAACAAGGTAAGGAAAGCATCAGATGAGCTACCTGAGCAACTAACGTTACGTTTCCCCACTTTAAAACCAAACAAACATGGTGGTTCCGTGCCATGTTCATTTATTTTGACAAAAGTTATGACTTTTTTCACTTTACAAAGCCCAGGCAATTTTAATTATTGTGATCAATTTGCGCCGTCAATCCCGGCGCATGTGCGCTTCATTTGCAGTCTGGACGCTGAGGGTAAACATCCTGCGGCTCTGACTGCAGCGCTGAGAGGGACTCCTGCGGGAGAACGGGGTTGGGATGGGGCAGGCGCCCCACGGCAGAGTAGGAACGATACATGCTTTCACGTAAGAGTCTCCAAAAGCCGCCAGTGACACCGTAAAAAGTCGCCAGATTTGTCGCTAGTCGCTTTTTTGAAAAATAGTCGCTGGAGGGGTCTGAAAAGTCGCTGAGTTGGCAACACTGCAACTGCGGCGCTGACTTGCTCCGCCATATTTTTTTTTCTTCCCCCGGATGACGGCGGCGGCGGATGACGCATTAATCGCGCGACACTACTTATCGATGATTAAATTCGTTGCCAACGCTTTTAAAAGTCGTTTTTTATCGATTTTATCGATTCGTTGTTGCAGCCCTACATTTGAATTTTATTTTTAGTGAAGTGAGTGTAATGTATGTCAGAACTTGCACTGGTATTTATTTATCCAATATATGGCATGTTCCAGCAACTTGTAATTTACACATCTATTTATATTAGGAGATGATTACTGATTAGTTTTAATTTTCAGTGAAATACTTTTAAGTTCTGTTTCTCAATTTATCAGGTTGTATTTACAGTTGCACTACTTTGCAACTTTTAAAAGCCAAGTTATATTTGCTGTGTAGCATTTAAATAAATGTGAAATTTGTTCTCATATTTCAGGCTTGTTTGATTGGTTTGATACATTAGGCTGATATTGTGTTTTTTTATCGTCACTTATCGTTATCGCGGTAAAACCTAGAAATTATCGTGATAAATATTTTAGTCCATATCGCCCATCCCTAATAAACAGTTTTCCAAGATGATGCAGAGTTAAATGTGACTCTGTTACCATTAGTTATAAAGCTAAGAAAATTAAGTCTAAGGAAGTTATCATCCAGAATTGCAGAAAAATTTTCCTTTAAAAGAGGTTTTTTTTTGTGGTCGGGTTATTTGATTTATTCCAATACGAGATAAATCTGCATTTTTAAACAGTGAATGACTGAGATAATTTCATTTTCCTTTTATTTTCAAAGAATGTCTTTCTCCCACTGTGAGTCCTAAATATTACGTAACATATGAATCATCACAACTTTACATTTTCTCAAAATCATGTCTTTCCTGCTGCAAACATCTGCAATGGCTTAAATTTCACAATTTAGGTCCTGGGAATGAAAAATGGTGCTCTGGGCTTCTGGCTGTGAGAGAATTTAAATCTTTTTCTTTGTTTCTCGGTGCTCTGCATTCATCCTTTGGTTTAATGTGTTATACGACATGTCGGAACTTGCTGTGGTTGTGTGTGCACCCAGAGAGCAATCTGCAGGATATTGCTCTAGGAGAGATTGGAGCAATGAAGCGCGAGAAGCAATCACTTCTTGTTGAGAGGAACCAGGACAGACACCTGTGCCATCTCCAGTGCGATGGCTCCATTTCTCCGCCGGCGATGCTGACGGCATTAGCTCATCCAAACTGGTTGCAGAAAAACTGGCAGGCGAACACCAGAACCAGCAGAGCAGCTACACTAGTTTGCACTTATTATTATACATATGGGTTTTACTGCCGCATTAAATGATGACATAAAAAAGATTTGACAAGAACAAGTTGGGTGTTCGATTAAAGCACAACTGAATAATTCAGGTTTTATAAATCCTTTAACTTGAATACCCCCCCTTCCGCAGACACTGTGGTGCACCAATTGTAGGTGATCGCAGACAGTGCTGCAAAAAGCGTCACTGGAAGGAAAGAAAGGAGGCCTCTGATTGGTCAATTCTACATGCGCTCCATACTATGCATATTTCCTGTTTATTTCCGAAGCTATCTCTATAGTTATGACGACCTATCAAACTATAACATTATGCTTCTCGTACTCCGTGTTAATCAGTGGCTCAAAGTTTTTAGTATTGATAAAAAACAAACTGCTTATAAGAGAATAAGGAAACTTCTGTCCTTTTGAATTATAATTTTCAGGAAACTTCTTTTTGACTTTAAAGGTTTATTGCAGAAGATCAGATGTTAAAGGTCCAAACCTGATTTTTAGATAAAGCTAATGTATTAGGAAATCCTTTTCATTAAATTAGCCAAAAACGTCCAGACACAAAAAGCAACACCTAATGCTTACAGTTAAATCTGTTGACCACATGTGACTTCAATTGATATAATCACACCTGCCATTATACCCAATTGGTCTGACCAACTAGCAATCGTATTTTCCCCAAAGGGAAATACCCCTTTCCGTGAGGAACTGCACCCAATATCACAATCGTTATTGGTACTCTAGCCTCATCCATGAATGAATGCAGTAATAGCCATTCAAAATGGCCCTTCAAAGACAAACCTAAGCTGAGTGGCAGCCCAATTCCCTGAAACTCCCAGTAAAATCCCCTGCAGCTTCCAGGTACTGGAGTGACCCCCGTCAAGAATATTTAGTTACTCTGACTCCACCCTTTCACTGAATTACAGGGTCTGACCAGGAGATGGAGCTTCTCTTTACATCTTAATGTCCACAAATCACGACAGAAGAATATTTTAGTACAAAGATTGATGTTTAAAAAGGAATCTTAGGGGACCAACCAAGGACCAGCCAAGGACCAGCCAAGGACCAACCAAGGACCATCCAAGGACCAGCCAAGAACCAACCAAGGACCAACCAAGGACCATCCAAGGACCAGCCAAGAACCAACCAAGGACCAAGCAAGGACCAGCCAGAGACCAACCAAGGGCCAACCAAGGACCAGCCAAGGATCAGCCAAGAACCAACCAAGGACCAACCAAGGACCAGCCAAGGACCATCCAAGGACCAACCAGAGACCAACCAAGGGCCAACCAAGGACCATCCAAGGACCAGCCAAGAACCAACCAAGGACCAACCAAGGACCAGCCAAGGACCAACCACAGCCCAACCAAGGACCAGCCAAGGAACAACCAAGGGCCAACCAAGGACCAACCAAGGACCAACCAAGGACCAGCCAAGGACCAGCCAAGGACCAGCCAAGCACCAACCAAGGACCAGGCAAGGACCAACCAAGGACCAACCAAGGACCAACCAAGGACCATCCAAGGACCAACCAAGGACCATCCAAGGACCAACCAAGGACCAACCAAGGACAAACCAAGGACCATCCAAGGACCATCCAAGGACCAACCAAGGACCAACCAAGGACCAACCAAGGACCATCCAAGGACCAACCAAGGACCAACCAAGGACCATCCAAGGACCAACCAAGGACCAACCAAGAACCAACCAAGGACCAACCAAGGACCATCCAAGGACCAACCAAGGACCAACCAAGAACCAACAGAGGACCAACCAAGGACCATCCAAGGACCAACCAAGGACCAGCCAAGGACCAACCAAGGATCAACCAAGGACCAACCAAGGACCATCCAAGGACCAACCAAGGACCATCCAAGGACCAACCAAGGACCAGCCAAGGACCAACCAAGGACCAACCAAGGACCATCCAAGGGCCAACCAAGGACCATCCAAGGGCCATCCAAGGACCAACCAAGGACCATCCAAGGGCCATCCAAGGACCAACCAAGGACCAACCAAGGACCAGCCAAGGACCAACCAGAGACCAACCAAGGGCCAGCCAAGGACCAACCAAGGACCAAGCAAGGACCAAGCAAGGACCAGCCAAGGGCCATCCAAGGACCAGCCAAGGACCAACCAAGGACCATCCAAGGGCCAACCAAGGACCATCCAAGGGCCATCCAAGGACACACCAAGGACCATCCAAGGGCCATCCACTTAAGTAGTACTTAAGTACTACTGTAGATGTAGAAACATTTAAGTGTGATAATAAACACAAAGGAAACGTGGCACCATACTTTGGAAAAGACGGTGAATTACATTGTAACCGCAGTTCCGACCCTTTCATGAACCAACATCTTTTAATTTTGAGCAAACCTATAAACCACACAGGTTTGCTGTAAAAAAACTTCTGTTCAAAGGGTTTTCTGTGGATCCTTAAAAAGTTTTAAAAGGCATTGAATTCTTCAATATAAAACCAAGGCCTTGATTAGTAATAAAATGTCTTAAATCAGTCTTTCGTAAGTATTTAATAACATTAAAATAATTGACATTACGACTCATTGGAAACATTATTGGTTCCGTCCTGATAGAGGAACCAATTGAAACGATGCTGCAGCTGGATCTTAGTGATGTGCAGCTAAGGTTTTATCTGGACAATGTAGGGAGTGTAAATTCAGTGCAAATTGGCTCTCCAGCCAAGAGTTTTCTGCACGGCTAAAACCAGAACCAGGTGTTACCGCTGGTGATAATTTGTGTGCAAATGTAAGTGTGCAGGTGCCAGTTGCTGATTGGTTCCAGGATGATGACATCATGACATCCCATTGGTGGCTTCCTGGAAGTGACAACTATAAAAAGGCTGCTGATGTGGACTTCCTGGTTCCGTCCTCCACTCTTCCCAACTGGCCACACTGTTAACACCTGAACATTCTGGAGCTTGTAAGAGTGAGCTGCCATTTCTGTTGCTTAAGTTTTCTCCTGTTTTTCTTAGTTAGGGAGGTAAGGTGACTGTCATTTGTTTACTTATACTGCAGTAGGTAAGTTGGTTCATTTCTTTGTTTTAGACAGTTGCCTTTTGTTTGTTATTTTTGGCATATAGCTCTCTCTGAAGTCATTTGCTCCACTTATGTTGTAACTTTAGAATTATTTTCCTTTTTGTAAATAAATCACTTTCTAAAGATGTGCAACTTTGTATGTGTGAGCTACTTGGGATGGGAAGAGGATGGATCCACTCTTTAATATGTTATGGTCTGGCAACCCTAGACGGGTCGTAACATATTAAATTGGGGGCTTGTCCGTTTCTTCTCTCGTTCTGTGTTTGGTAAGTGTTTGCACGCTCTTCTGATTAGCAGTTTTATTCTATGCACAGGGGACTTATGGAGAAGGGATTTTCTCTTGAGGATTTTGTAAGTTCACCTTCTTGGATAAAATTGGAAAGATGTAAAAAAAGTGATCTGCTTATATTGGCTGACCATTATGATGTTAAGGTGTCTTCCAGTGATCGAAAGTCAGAACTGAAGGAAACACTGTGTGAACAACTGGTGGAAAAAGGTGTGTTGCTAACAGCTGCGGTGAAGGAAGTCGACGACGCAGCACTGGCTGATATGCCTGCTACAAGCTCTGAACCCAGCACCAAACCTCTTGAAGGTATGTCGTCAGAGGATCTGCGTCTCACACTCCATATTAGGGAGGTGGAGAACCGTACCAAGGAGCTGGAAGTGGAAGCCATGCGTCTTCAAATCAGAGCTCTTGAACTCCAAAACGGTGCTTCTGCAGTTTCGCCACAACCACCAAGCACAGGTTCTTCTGTTTCTGTTTCTTTTGATATTAGCAAACACATCACATTGGTTCCGCCATTTCGTGAGTCTGAGGTTGACTCTTATTTTAGCGCATTTGAGCGCATAGCAGTTGCTTTAAAATGGCCGAAAGAATTTTGGTCACTGTTGTTGCAGTGTAAGCTTGTTGGAAAGGCCCAGGAGGTGTGTTCAAGCTTGTCGATTGAACACAGTTTAGATTATGACATTCTTAAGAAAACTGTTTTACAAGCATATGAACTTGTCCCTGAAGCATACCGGCAGAAATTTAGAAGTCTTAGTAAAACTGCTAATCAGACGTTTGTTGAGTTTGCACGAGAGAAGAACGTTTTGTTTGATAAGTGGTGTTATTCGTGTAAAGTTGAAACTATTGATGACTTGAAATCACTGATTTTGATGGAAGAGTTTAAGAAATGTTTACCTGAAAGGATTGTAACTTATTTAAATGAACAGAAATGGCAGCTCACTCTTACAAGCTCCAGAATGTTCAGGTGTTAACAGTGTGGCCAGTTGGGAAGAGTGGAGGACGGAACCAGGAAGTCCACATCAGCAGCCTTTTTATAGTTGTCACTTCCAGGAAGCCACCAATGGGATGTCATGATGTCATCATCCTGGAACCAATCAGCAACTGGCACCTGCACACTTACATTTGCACACAAATTATCACCAGCTGTAACACAGGGAATGTAGATGAGACACTAAGTCATTCCTGCTCGGCACGATGGGAACGAAGGCAGTGGAGTCACACATGTGAAGCGTCAAAATCCAGTCATGGAGAAGCAGCGGGTATTTCTCCGTTCTGTTCCTGCATTGTCTCAGCAACACCTCCACAGCGCCACCCACATCATTAACGCCAGTTGCACCAGATCTCTGGATAAAGTTTGGCTACAATGAAAGCAGACCTATCAGGGAACAAAATAAAGTTGGTGAATTCAGTTCAGTATTTGCTAAAATCGATCTGTTATTTTAGTGTTTTTAGCTTCTTCCTATATGGAAAGTTTTTCAATAATTTAAAACATTTCTACTGGGCCATAATGCTAAAATAATCTTTTGGGTAAATTTGTTATAACCAGGTTTTTCTTCTATTTATTGTGAAGTTGGTCTTAACTTTCTATTTCAAGTGGCATTAAAAAGTCTTAAAAAAAACCTTGCATTTAACGTGCCTTATGCTGTAGGGACCCTGGTTGAGCTTGTTGGCAGATTTTATCTGCTTTTTTTGGATCATTTCTGGCAGTAACAGAGTAAAACATATAGTCTATAAAGTGAAATCTAATCAGTATGGTGGAAAACTCACAATCAACCAGAACCCTACTCTAGAACATGCCAATCTAATATTCTCAAAGCAAGAACACGCTACTTAATTCCCAACCGCTCCCCCTCTCATCCCAGTCATCGTGGGAGCAGGTAATCAAAGCGACTGCCATGACCGGCAGCGTGTACAGTTGTCAGATGCCATTAGTCCAATGGGTCCATATGTAGGGCTGTGCCAGGTCATACACACTCCCAATGTCTGGAGGCAGAGCTGCTGAGTGTATTTTTAGACAGTGCCACCTTTTACGCACAGCCTGGTCGCATCACATCTGTGTAGTTTCAGTGCAGCTCTCCATAATCGCCGCAATGTGCCCTTTTACTGAGAGCCTAAGGTCAGCCTATGAAGCCAACATTGATTTATAGTGACACTTTAGAAAATACAATGAAGGAAACAAAGTGTGAGGCATGTATTGGTGTGGTCGCTCCTGCTCCTACGTCGTTAAGAGGTGGTGAGATTTAAAAAAAAAAATGTTTCTATGAACCTCCGGGCAGCATCAGGAATCAGTGGCTGTAGTAGTGTTAGGCCTAATTGAAACGACTCCTTTGTAAATTTACTCCATTCAACAACAGTAGAGAGCGGCTGGCTAGCTCAAGTGGTCATTGCCCCGTCCTGCAAACAGGAAGCCTGGGTTCGTATGCTGGGACCTTAGACAAGACCCTTCAAACTAATATCTGCTTTAGGGAGTGGCGGCATAGAGGTTGGAATCCTGAGGTTCTGAGTTCAAGCCCCACTCCCACAGACTGCTACTCTGGTTCCCTGACCAAGACCCTTAACCCCCCAACAGCGGATGTAAGTTATTCTCGTTGCTCTGTACTTGTGACAGTGTAATGATAAAAAATTAAAAACTGTTTCTGGTGTGGTTGCTGCAAGATTTTCCTCAGTACACATTCTTTTATAAACTTCTAATAGGATAAGAGCTTTCTTATCTTAAAACCTAACATTTTTATTTAGTCTCGTCAGTGAAAACTCACACCCATGACTCGTCAAGTTTTTGTCATATGGACTAAGGGTGTAAATAATAATTGTTTTGTATCGATGCATTGATTCGTCCGCAAGATAATAGATTTTTTTTTTTTTCCTCCGCTCTATTTTTATCCATTTGCTCCTGGGCGTAATTCTCCCTCCCGTCCTGCGGTGGCGCTAAACCTATTTTGCCCTCCTACCTCGCTTCCTGGTTATACTCTTACAGCAGTGTGTTGCAGTGAGCTTGATGCAGACATTTTTAAATTATGCTCAATATTGAAGCGTGGTCTGAGCTACACGCTGTGGGTCTAAATACGGCCGAGGCGGCGAGAAAGTGGGGGCGAGTTTAGTCCGACGACGGAGGGACATGAGGGCCAAAAAGAGCGGAGAACCAGGTGGAAAAAGGGTCCCAGCGTTCTCGCGCACCTCGCTCTTCTAGCGGTTCAAACTTCACGAGTCGTTTTCCGCAATTTTGGTCATAAAAACAAAACAAGCCGGCCTCCTGTCTGCGGCGCTGTCTGCGGTCAGCTACAATCTGGGAGAGGAGCAGCGGAGCGTCTGTGGAGGGGGCGGGACGTCTGGAGCTGAAGTATTGCATTGCACTCATTGCACTGATTTAGTGGAGTATTTTTTGATGCAACATTTCTACTAGGGATGCACGATATAATCGGCCCCCTATCGGTATCGGCCTTAAAACTGAATATCGGACATCGGCCACCCCACCGATATTTAACCCGATATTTGATCAGCTTCTGAGTTTCTAAAGTCTAAAAAACTTCTTTTTTAAAGAATTAAAAACTTCTAAACTTCTAATATTGATACATTAAAATATCCCAATATCTTCATATGCTGATATATTGCCATTTAAAAACACCATATCAATCTCTTTTACTAATGAAATATTGCTATATGTCATCGTTATGCTACGAAATCCCCCGAAAATTCACCAAATGTTGCCATATTTTTATATGTTGATATATTGACGCGGTATCGATCTATTTTACTAACAAAATCTCACAAGAATTTACAAAATATCACGAGAGTTTGTAACAGAACGATGAAATTTCACGAGATTTTGAAAGTAAAATAGATCGATACCGCGTTTTTAAAAATCTATTTGATATCAGCATATGAAAATATATTTGAGTATATTATTTTTCAAAGTGTCAGAAATGGATAACAAAACTGCTATTTTCAATGACTACTTATTTTTGTCCAGCTTTAACATCGGTATCGATATCGGTTATCGGCTACATGAGTTTTAAAATATCGGCATATCGGATATCGGCCAAAATCCCAATATCGTGCTTCCCTAATTTCTACTTCTGTTATTTGCTGTTTCTAAAAAAAATGCATATGGATATTAGAGCTTTTATTGATTTATTTCAATTTTGAAACACTGTCTAGCCTGTAAGGTGTAAAAAAAAAAAAAATGAACCAATTATTCAAATCGTATGGTGGTGTGTTCTTGATTTTCGAAAATAATCGAATCGTTGGGTCAGGAAATCGATGCTGAATCGAATCGCCATGATGGATGTGATTTACACCCCTAATATGGACTGGTGACCTTTCCAGGTTTAGCCACACATCTCACCAAAGGCTGACCATAGACCCAAGCATCATCCATCTGCAAAGTAAAGGTGCAAGGACAAAGGATGGATCTTAAAGTGGGACCAGAATCTCCACTCTTCTTGCAAAGGAAAATAGACAAACATGGATGTGGATGTATCACCTCGAACATCAAATGATACAAAAACAAAACAATAAGGAATATCCGAGTATGCAAAAGTGTGTCTGAGTGTAAAAATCTATACTGTTTCCGAACATAGTAGAACGCCCTGCACTGCACCCATGTTACAGGTTTCCATTGAATGCATCTCTATATATTTTTTTCAGTCATGCATTTCTTCACCTTTACTGCGTTGGTGCCTGGGTGATGTCACTATGGATAAAAGTGTCAGCCCTGCCTTTGTGTCTTCATACTAAGGCATGTAAGGTACAACGGATAAATGGCGAATTTGTAATGACACAACGTCCTCGGGTACAAACAAGGCAACGTGATTTATTGAACAGGTTTACTCACACTTCATGGTCATTGACTAAATCCTGTTAGCTGTGTTTTCTGTTGCACTCTCATCTTTCCGTCAAGAACGGTTTCACAAAGCCTTCCACACGACACTATGCCCAAGGGCCCAAGCAAAGAGAGTAGTCCGGCTCAACACAGAAAAAAATCAACAATCAGCTGAAACAACAGCATAAACCAGTGGTTCTCAAACTTTTTCTGTCATTCCCCACTTTGGACAAGGGGGGATTTTCAAGCCCCGCCTGTCCCCATCGCCCCAACACAATGCTAATGAAATATGCAACAATCTTAAAATGTTCCAATTTTATTGAAGTAACAAGTAGTATCTAAATACAAACTATCTACATCAAATAACAGCAAGCTCAAAAATAAAGAAAAGAAAAATACAGCTGTGTCAAAATTTGTATCAAGCTCAAAGATAGAAAAAATTAAAGTGCCACTCTGCAATCTGTTAATAAAAGAAAAGAAGTGAAATCCATCTGGCAATACAGGTCTATTTATCCCTGCATTAGTGGCTGCAATGAGCCTGTTTTGCATTGCACAGTTTCTCAAAACGGGGTTGCAGGCTTGATACTGCCACTCTCAAGTCATGCTCAATGTTCAGCTGAGATCTGTATTTTGTTTTCAGTGAAGCAACAGTTGAAAAGCCCATCTCACAGAGATATGATGTGGCAAAGGGAAGAAGAATGCACACAGCTCTCTGCCCGATGAGTGGATACTCCCTCTCCACTCCAAACCAGAATTCACTATGAGTCTGAGCATTAAACCTGAGCCTCAGGGTGGAGTCAGACGTCATTTCAATAAACTGGTCCTATTTATTTAAGATAAAATATTTCAAATTCAGTTAATTATGATCAACCTGCGCCGTCAATCCCGGCGCATGTGCGCTTCATTTGCAGTCTGGACGCTGAGGGTAAACGTGCTGTGTCTCTGACTGCAGCGCTGAGAGGGACTCCTGCGATAGCGGGGGAGAACGGGGTTGGGACGGGGGAGGCGCCCCACGGCAGCACCTGCCGCTGGAGGACAAGAAAAGGAACGATACGTGCTTTCACGTAAGAGTCTCCAAAAGTCGCTAATTTGTCGCTAGTCGCTTTTTTGATAAAGAGTCGCTGGAGGGGTCTGAAATATAGCGACAAAGTCGCTGAGTTGGCAACACTGGGGCGCGAAAGTTTATTCCGTTACAAATAATATGCCGACGTCACGTCAATCATCATTTTGGCACTTCAGTTCCAGGTGAAATTTTTCTCATATCTAATGTTCTTTTAATTAGACTGCATGTAGGCTAGTAATGATTACTTTGTGGGTTTGATTGGTCTAAAAAGCGGCAACATACAGCTATAAGGACAGTTTGCTCTCACACGTTCTACATTTATAGTCACACACACACACACACCGGAACTTGGCGCGCCCCACCTGTCACGTCTCAATTCCCCACCAGTGGGTCGCGCCACACACTTTGAGAAACGCGGGCATAAACTAAAGACAAACCAAATAGAGTACAAACAACCTTAAGAATAAACCGACTTAAAAGGTCATTTTTGCAAACACAATGGAGGGCTGAGTGTATTAACCAGGAGATTACAGTCCAATCATAAAGCAATGAAAGAAAAACTGCAGCAACGGTGCAGAAATAGAGACGTGTAGTGAGGGATAAGGAAGAGCTGTAAGGGATTGCTACCCAAAAGCCCAGCCACACACAGCAGGCTGACCTTCAAAGATTTAATGAAAATGTTGATCTTAAAGTGACAGGAAGCTGCCTTAAGCAGGATCAGGAACCTCTGGAGGTAGAGAGAAGGGTTGGTGTTTGCTTTGGATGAGGTGAAGTTCACATATAAAGCCACTAATGACAGATTTTGACTCCTCAGCGTTGCAGGTTAGTGACTGCAGGGTGACGTCACAGGCTGTGGATTCAAATTATGTTTTTAACATTAAATCTAAATGAGTCACAATCAGAAGAGAAATGGACAAATTTTCAGGTCCACGAACGCAGGAGATTGGCAGGAATCAATGATCATGGGACAGAAACTTTACTGAAGCTGTGGAAGCAGAAGTAGGTGACAAGATCTGAGTCTTTGGAATCTGTTGCCAGGGACAGAGCAAGTAGGGATGCACGACATTGGGATTTTGGCCGATATCCGATATGCCGATATTTTAAAACTCATGTAGCCGATAACCGATATCGATACCGATGTTAAAGCTGGACAAAAATAAGTAGTCATTGAAAATAGCAGTTTTGTTATCCATTTCTGACACTTTGAAAAATAATATACTCAAATATATTTTTATATGCTGATATCAAATAGATTTTTAAAAACGCGGTATCGATCTATTTTACTTTCAAAATCTCGTGAAATTTCATCGTTCTGTTACAAACTCTCGTGATATTTTGCAAATTCTTGTGAGATTTTGTTAGTAAAATAGATCGATACCGCGTCAATATATCAACATATAAAAATATGGCAACATTTGGTGAATTTTCGGGGGATTTCGTAGCATAACGATGACATATAGCAACATTTCATTAGTAAAAGAGATTGATATGGTGTTTTTAAATGGCAATATATCAGCATATGAAGATATTGGGATATTTTGATGTATATTTTTTCCCTCGTCTTTAGAAGTTTTTAAGTCTGTAAAAAATAAGTTTTTAGGGAAGAAGAAGTAGTATTTTTTTTTCAGACTTTAGAATCTCAGAGGCTGATCAAATATCGGGTTAAATATCGGTGGGGTGGCCGATGTCCGATATTCAGTTTTAAGGCCGATACCGATAGGGGGCCGATTATATCGTGCATCCCTAAGAGCAAGTATTAAAAGTTGTATGTGCGAGCAGAATGGCTGTATGCTATGAACCTGGAAGAATATGCAGGTAAATATGGGGCAGGACTTTTTTTTACTGCTGTTCAAATCAAATCAAATTCCTTTCTGTCGCAGCCTGGTCACTCAGGGCCTTAAAGGTCAACGATAAAAATATGGGAGAAAAACAGTCTCATTGGAATCTGCGATCACAGCTAGTACGGCACCCCTGTCTGCCGTGGCTCTTGGTTTGATCCGGAAGAAGCGGCCGGCGGCAAACTTTATTTTTTCTTCATTTCAGCCAGAGGCAACATGGCGGCGGCAAACAGACAGGGGTGCCGTACTAGCTGTGATGGGCTCAGTTGTTTCACCCAGTCTGAAAAGAGGAAAAACTCTAATAGCTGTCTGTTAGTAGCTAATTGAGGTTTCTGTCTGTTTCAGAATTAATTTAACCTTTTTATATGGAAGAAAAATAATCTCATTGGAATCTGCCTTTTTTTTAAACCAAATTTTAAACACTGAATTTTTTTAGACATTGAATTCCTTACACTCAATTTTTATTTGGTAAAAATTCAGCAATTCAGTAATTCTATCTGTTTAACAAAAAACAATTCCTCATTCAGCCGGGAACAGTGCTGAGGGCAGCCGTTGTGTCACATGACCAAATGAGCTAATTTCATTGGCTAGAACCTGCTTGACTCTATCGAGTGTAGATTGCTTTGGCTTGAGTTCACCAAAAGGTCATTTTGCGGCTGAATTTTCTGCAGCTGAATTTTTACCAAATAAAAATTGAGTGTAAGGAATTCAATGACTAAAAAAATTCAGTGTTTAAAATTTGGTGTTAAAAGAGGTTGTTTTCCTTCCATATAAAAAAGGTTTAATTAATTCTGAAACAAACAAAGCAGTGAGAGCTTAACCTGGATTACATTTGGATTCCAAATGATTGAAAGATAAAAGTGATTTGACTTTGGATCAAAGTCTCTCTTTATAAAAAACATTAAGACAACTGAGACTAGAATTAAGAATCTCTGTCATTAAGATTTAAGCAATAGCTCAAGGCTACCGAAGCCAGAAGGATTTCAATAACGGCCCTCCAGTAATATATAATATATATACCAGTAATATACACTCACTGCCCACTTTATTAGGTACCCCATGCTAGTAACGGGTTGGACCCCCTTTTGCCTTCAGAACTGCCTCAATTCTTCGTGGCATAGATTCAACAAGGTGCTGGAAGCATTCCTCAGGGAGTTTGGTCCATATTGACATGATGGCATCACACAGTTGCCGCAGATTTGTCGGCTGCACATCCATGATGCGAATCTCCCGTTCCACCACATCCCAAAGATGCTCTATTGGATTGAGATCTGGTGACTGTGGAGGCCATTTGAGTACAGTGAACTCATTGTCATGTTCAAGAAACCAGTCTGAGATGATTCCAGCTTTATGACATGGCGCATTATCCTGCTGAAAGTAGCCATCAGAAGTTGGGTACATTGTGGTCATAAAGGGATGGACATGGTCAGCAACATTACTCAGGTAGGCTGTGGCGTTGCAACGATGCTCAATTGGTACCAAGGGGCCCAAAGAGGGCCAAGAAAATATTCCCCACACCATGACACCACCACCACCAGCCTGAACCGTTGATACAAGGCAGGATGGATCCATGCTTTCATGTTGTAGACACCAAATTCTGACCCTACCATCCGAATGTCGCAGCAGAAATCGAGACTCATCAGACCAGGCAACGTTTTTCCAATCTTCTATTGTCCAATTTCCATGAGCTTGTGCAAATTGTAGCCTCAGTTTCCTGTTCTTAGCTGAAAGGAGTGGCACCCGGTGTGGTCTTCTGCTGCTGTAGCCCATCTGCCTCAAAGTTCCACGTACTGTGCGTTCAGAGATGCTCTTCTGCCCACCTTGGTTGTAACGGGTGGTTATTTGAGTCACTGTTGCCCTTCTATCAGCTCCAACCAGTCTGGCCATTCTCCTCTGACCTTTGGCATCAACAAGGCATTTCCGCCCACAGAACTGCCGCTCACTGGATGTTTTTTCTTTTTGGGACCATTCTCTGTAAACCCTAGAGATGGTTGTGCGTGAAAATCCCAGTAGATCAGCAGTTTCTGAAATACTCAGACCAGCTCTTCTGGCACCAACAATCATGCCACGTTCAAAGTCACTCAAATCACCTTTCTTCCCCATACTGATGCTCGGTTTGAACTGCAGGAGATTGTCTTGACCATGTCTACATGCCTAAATGCACTGAGTTGCCGCCATGTGATTGGCTGCTTAGAAATTAAGTGTTAACGAGCAGTTGGAACGGTGTACCTAATAAAGTGGCCGGTGAGTGTATATACAAAAAAGTAAAATATCAGCTTTAAACTGAAGCTTAGAGCCACAGTACTGAACAACAATACTGGAAGGAGAGGGAAAGAGAGGAGGATAAAAATATGAAAGGAAAAGATTTTAAAAAATAATAATGAAAATGAAAAATAATAAGAGAAAAAGAAGAAAACATAAAAATATAACAGTGAAAAAAAAGAATTTGTAGGCAAGTGGCACAGCATGAAAAAGAAAATAAATGAAGCTGAAAAAAATATATAAAAAAAAAACAGAAACTCAACAAGAGAAATATCAGCGGTAGATGAAAGAGAAATGGAAAAAGAAATAATGAAATCGACCTACAAATGAAACCTAAACAAAGAAACAGAAAGCAGCAATTTTCAGACCAACACTGATAGAGGAAAATAAAAGAAAACAGTGAGGATGCTGCAAAGGCACAAGACACGGATGACTGAATGATTTAAACTAGAAGGAAGGAAACTGAAAAAGGATAAATAGATGGAGGAAGACAGGAGGAGGGGAGGCATGATTGCCAGCATGTGACAGAGGGAACAGAGGGCAGGGAGGAAGATGAGAACCAAGGAAGACAGACGGGCAGAAGGATGGGATGAAGTGGAATGGAGAGGCAAACAGAAACATCGCAGCAGCGCTGGATGATGAGCGGAGGTGGCAGCAGAAAGCATTAGTGTCCCTTGATGCATCCTTATCTAGATCAGAAAGCCAGATTTCTCCACTGATAGCTGGCAGCCTCCCAATCAGAGAAGCAGAGACCTCTGTCTCTTCCCTTCAGCCTCATCATCACAGCAAACTCATCACAGCCCTGCTGCTAAGACCACGTGAGAAGGAAGGTTTTTTATTTCACCCCAACTGGGGAGGAAGGCTCACCAACAGAACTTTATGGATTCCAAAAAAGTAAAAAAAAAACAAAAAACAATCCACTGGACTTTGTTTCCAAGTTTGAAGACGTTTATCTTCCATCCAGGAAGCTTTTTCAATTCAGGGGGAAAAAATCTGCGGAGTCCGACTAAAGAACATTTTTAATTGTAATACGTTTCTTTATACAGAATTTAACTCTGAAATAAAAAAAAGGTTTGTATTAGGGGTGTAAATAATAATAGTTTTGTATCGATGCATCGATCCAACAGCCGACGATCCGATGCATCGATTCGTCCGCAAGAGAATCGATTCATGTTTTTTTTTCCTCCGGTCTATTTTTATCCATTTGCTGCTGGACGTAATTCTCCCTCCCGTGCTGCGGTGGCGCTAAACCTCTTTTGCCCTCCTACCTCGCTTCCTGGTTATACTCTTACAGCAGTGTGTCGCAGTGAGCTTGATGCAGACATTTTTGATTTATGCTCAATATTGAAGCGTGGTCTGTGCTACACGCTGTGGGTCTAGATACGGCCGAGGCGGCGAGGAAGTGGGGGCGAGTTTAGTCCGACGACGGAGGGACATGAGGGCCAAAAAGAGCAGAGATCCAGGTGGAAAAAGGGTCCCAGCGTTCTCGCGCACCTCGCTCTTCTAGCGGGTCAAACTTCACGAGTTGTTTTCCTCCGGCCTCCTGTCTGCATAGCTGTCTGCGGTCAGCTACAATCTGGGAGAGGTGCAGCAGAGCGTCTGTGGAGGGGGCGGGACGTCTGGAGCCGAGGTATCGCATTGCACTGATTTTCTGCAGTTTTTTTGCAGTATTTTTTGATGCAACTTTTCTACTTCTGTTATTTGCTGTTGTTTCTAAAAAAAAAATGCATAACGATATTACAGCTTTCATTGATTTATTTCAAACTTGAAACTTTGTTTAGCCTGTAAGGTGTAAAAAAATTAACCGATTAATCGCTTAATAGAATTGTATCGTGGTGTATTCTTGAGTAATCATTGGGTCAGGAATTCGATGCTGAATCGAATCGCCATGATGGATGTGATTTACACCCCTAGTTTTTATGCATGAATTTTTAGATAAAAATAATATTTAAAAACATGGAGATTTTCCATTTTAAAATCTAAAGTGTTTTTTTAAAGTAGAGAACAACAATCTTTCAGCTTGGTTTATAAACAATTAATTAACATATTTTCTCAAACCCCTGAACTGATGGTTTGTTATTTTCTTTCTTCTTTCTGTCTTAATGTTGGCAGTGAGCTTTAGGCTGCCCTGCAAGGCTTTAAACCTGGGTTTAACCGGAGACTAAGCCATTCTCAAGCACATATCAAGGAGCTCATTTTGAGCCTGGATCCAGATTTATTGTTGATTCTGTTCATGGTGGAGAATCCTGCTTCACAGCAGCAGGTTGAGCCAAACATCCTCTAAATGTGCAGGGTCATCTTTGAGCACGCCATTTCACTTTTCTTTCACCAGTTCACCGCAGTTCTTCCAGCAGTCCACACTTTCTCTGCTCTCTTTTTCTCATGGTCTTCTCCTTCTTTCCCATCGCCCGGCTTGCCACAGGTTTGCCTGCTGTGTCTAAAAGTAGCAGCAGCAGCAACCCAGACTGACAGCTCATTGGCTCATTTGGATCACGTGCAGCCTGGAGCCGGACGCTCCCCAGGGCTTTACCGTATTAACAGGAGAAGAGGCGCAAGTGAAATTAGACACTGTTGTCGGACAACATGCAGTAATTATAAATGTTTTAAATCAGGTTGGGTCCGGATTTGCCAGCAGGTGGGTCCGCTAATATGTGACCTCTGCTTTATAATAGTAGCCCAACAAAGGCTTGTTTTTGTTAAGAAAAGGGACGAACGGGTCCACCCCTTTTGAATGTGGGTCGTTTGGCTTCTTTTTGTAAGGGGCATTGCAGACTAACGAAAAGAAGCCAAACGGCCGCCATTCCAAAAGAGGTGGACCCGTTCATTAATTTCTATTTGCATGTTTTTCAATCGAAAACAAGACTTTGTTGGGCTGCTGAATCAAACCTGGAACTCAACACTATGTCTGATATTTTGAATTGAAAAAGCTTCCTGGATGGAAGAGAAACGTCTTCAAACTTGGAAACAAAGTCCAGTGGATTGTTTTTTAACTTTTTTGGAATGACTATGACCTGGATGACTGAGAATCTTCTCCAGCAACTTTATGTATTGTGGAATGAAAGGACATGTCGTGTGACTGAGAGAGTCTGGAGGCTGAATCACAAACATGTGGTTTGAATGGAAGGTCGGCGTCCCACGCCACCCATTGTTTACCGGCGTAGAAACGAAGAGTTGCTGTTTATCTGGCTGCTGTTCTGACACATGAAGAGGATAATTAGAGATCACAATGACTGCGTCCCACAGCCCTGGCCTGATGCATGCATGTTTCACACTGATTACAGAGAACAAGGGACGGAACAATCAGGACTCACATTGTCTGTTCTGAGCTTCTTGGCGGGGCAGCCTCCATCCACAGGATGTAGCATGTAATACAGCCGCACTTTGTTGGCGTGTTTCCGACTCTGAAAGGCAGAAGAATGCAAACATGACTTTTTCCATCTCTGTAAGGAAGCGTGCTATCTTAAGAGTGGCTAATCTTTAAAACATTGTTGAAATGTAAAGGGAAAAAATAAAGATTTTGAAATAAAGTGTTATGCAGAAGCATTGATTAAGCTGTTATTAACTTTCAATATATTCATCTTTATATCAACAGACCAACAGTAAAAAATAAATTTCAGAGACTTTATGCTAAAGTTGAAAGGAAAAAAAGACATTTTTTTATTTTACTAACAAAATATGAAGAATGAAGCGGTTATTTCTCCTTTACAGATGTAGAATATAAAACAATATAAACGACAGAACCCGAACTGGACAGTTTGGTTGATCTACAGGGTCATGCTGTGGGAAAGCTCTTATAGAGCTGAACACAGAATAAAATCAGCTAAAAGCAGCAAAAGATATAAAGGATCCATTTCCATTAAAAAAGACTGAATTTTATAATTTTTATCTGATTGTAAATATGTGAATACTTCTCACCCACTTATCATTCTGTTTCTATTAATGTCCACTCACTTATGTGACGGTAATGTTGTACTCTTTCAGCAGCCATGTCGTGTTTTGACGGTCTTGAAATTCGGCTGACCAGCGAAAGTATTTCACATGTCAGTCGAAAGTCTGATGGTGTATTTTTACTTTATAGAGCCGAACAAAGTTCTCAGCGTTCCTCGGTTCACCAGATTCCCAAAGAAGGAACCATTATGGAGAAAAGGTCTGGATGATGGTCTCTTTCAATGGACCAACTTCCAGGGCTCTGCTGTCCCACATTGGGGGAGAAATTACCCGGACAGCAGAGGGTTAGGTTAGACGGCAGTCTGGAGCTCAGACAGGAGCAGAGGGAAATCAGTGCCCTCTTTACCTGCACTAGAGCAGGGAGAGAAGGTAGCATGCTGGGGGAAACTGCACTAGCAGAGAGAGGCTACAGCGAGCTGGGTTAGCTTTAGAAGCTAGGAACAGAGGTGCACTGATGTAGCCTCGTGAGACCGTCCTGATCTCGCGAGCTTTCAAGATTTCACTCGCTAATCAATCTGGAGACTCTCCGTTAAAGAAAATTTGGAGCGGTTCTCCAAACGAACGTCCAATCAGCGTTGGCTCTGAGGCGGGTTGAGGTGTGACGCAACGAGAAGCGCGACAGTTCAGTCTAAAGAACATGGCGGCTTCAGCCGATGAAACTAGCGTTAGCGTGGCTATCGAGCAAGTTTTATGGGAATTACAGAGTATTTCTTCACTGAAAGAAGAGCAAAACACTGCTCTGGAGGCTTTTCTCAGAGGAAAAGATGTTTTTGCTCTTCTCCCAACTGGTTTCGGCAAGAGTTTGATCTATCAATTGGCTCCTCTTCGTCGTCGCTCTGTTAGTACGTCATATGCTTCGTTGATCTGATTGGTTTATTTGGCCCGTCTATCACCAACATAGGCCAATCAGCTAACCAGTATTTTCGCCCCTTCCCAAAATTACTACAACAGAAGGTTTCCAGATGGATATGCGGAGCAAATCCATCTGGCGGAGTCAGGTTAGCACTGATGTGCTCCACTCCAGATCCACCCTTCTACATAAAGATAACACTGGAAACCTTTTCTCCATCTGTGAAATTCACAAGTGCAAAAATGTATATTTTTTAGTCTTCCTACGTTTCTGAACGAGGAATGAAAGCAACATAAAATGAACACAGCTTTTGCTCAGAAGGCATCAGGCTGCTAGTTGAAAATCTACTCATTATTGGTCAAGACTGAGCGACTACTGTATGACTTGTTTGGAAGATTTTAAGTCTATCAAAAGGAATCCAAAACCGTATCTAAACACATCCAGGCATCTGAAATGTATGTATTTATTCAGTCAGAGCTAAAGTGGAGATTTGTGGCCCTAATGCAGGGAACCCTGAGCTGGAGCAAATGCTTGGCTCCTGAAATGATCCCAAATTGTGCCTTAAATGGAATGTTTCAAAGTCAGACAGCTCAGGTCCAAGGAAATATTTGCTTACATTAAACTAGATAATTAGTGATAGTGACCTTTGTGAATAATCCAAAATAATTTCAATTCAGTTTATTGCTATGGTGTCATGATCTGGCCTGTTTGCTCCTCCTTAATTAGTAATTCCTTTCACCTGTTGTTTTTTCATCCCTGCCTTAATTATAATTTATTCCTCTCACCTGTTTCCTCTGGTTTATATTCAGTTCAGATTGAGCATTCAGGGCCAGATCATTATTTGTCTTTCTGTTAGCATGTCTGTTAGTTTTACTCCTTGGTTCCTGTCCTGGATCCTAGTTGCCAGTGGAAAGAGGGCTTTAGTGTTTGTCGTGTCTCCTGATCGTCCACTGTTCCTCCCCCACAGAGTCCTCTGGGTTTTTGGCTCAATAAGTTGGGAGGTTCAGTTTTTATCTCAGTAAGCCTGGCTCCAGGGAGGAGACCAGTTTAAAGTCCTGCATCAAGTTCTGGTTCCACGTCCTGTCTCGGCTACCCTCTTCCACTGAGCCTGCTCATCTGTACCTGATACTGTCTGCTCCTGTGCGGGACCAGCTGGTCATGCTTTCAGACCCAGTCAGACTCTGAACCCTCCTGGGAGCCTGTGGATGCCTGGAAGTCTGGATCCTGCTACCTGTTCTGTTCCTGCCTGATCTGGATCCTGTTCTTGTCTGTTCCTTTCTGTTCTGGATCCCTGACCAGGATCGGCTTCCAGCATGCCCTCTGGGACTGCAGCACTTGGGGACATTCTTGGACTGGACTGTTAAACCAGAGTGTCTGTGATTGGGCGGTGCCCCGCTCCCCATCCTGCAGTGTCCGCGAGCCACAGTTCCACATTAGTTTTTGTTAATTTAATTAACCTTTTTGAACTTTCCTACTGACTGTCTCTCCTTGAATACTGGGTCCACCTGTCCGCATTTCATGACATATGGTACTAATTCCCACCATGTCATCTTATATGGTCTTCTGCTGTGTTCTATTTTGTCTGTTTTTGTCCTTATTTTGTCTTCTATGAACAAAATAGTGACCTCATACAAAAGTAAATAGGCCACACTTTTATTTTTTGAGTTGGACATAAAGCTGTACCTCACTTTCTTATATTATAGAATAGAATAGAATAGATATAGATAGAATAGATTTACTTTATTTATCCCAAGCTGGGAAATTGTAGTGTAGCAGCAGCTTTACACATAGTGACAGTCACAACACAATAAGATAAAGAAAAAGTAAAAAATCACATAACATCCACATGTATTTACATTATAAAAGTACAGTGAACAGTCCTAAGGTGCAGTGAACAAATTATAAATAATGTATTAAAAACATGGAGTGCAGTACAGTACAGTGCTGGTTACTGTATGCTGAAACAAGAGTTTATTTTTTATTGTACAATGTGATGGCATATGGTAGGAAAGATTTCCTGTATCTGTCCCTTCGACAGCGGAGCTGGAGCAGCCTGTGAGAAAAGGTTCTCCGCTGTCTGACCACTGTGTGGTGGAGAGGGTGCTGATCATTGTCAATGATGGATAAGAGTTTATTCAGCGTTCTCCTCTCCACCACAGTCTCAAAAGACTCCAGCCTGAGTCCAAGTACAGAGCCAGCCCTCCTGATGATTTTATCAAGTCTGTTGGTGTCGCTGGCTCTAATGCTGCTGCCCCAACACACAGCAGCAAAGAAAATGGTGCTGGCAACAACAGGCTGGTAAAAGATCTCCAACATCTTGCTGCACACATTGAAGGATCTCAGCTTTCTCAAGAAATAGAGTCTGCTCATCCCCTTCTTGTACACAGCCTCAGAGTTAGACCTCCAGTCCAGTCTATTGTCAATTATCACTCCCAAGTATCTGTAGTCCTCCACCACCTCCCCCCTAATCCGTAGTGGCTGTGAAGACCTCTTCTCTCTCCTGAAGTCAATCACCATCTCTCTGGTCTTGTTGACATTCAGCCTCAGGTGGTTCTGTTCGGACCACTCCACAAAGCTGTCCACCAGTGTCCTGTACTCCCCCTCCTCTCCCTCTCTTATACACCCTACAACAGCTGAGTCATCAGAAAACTTCTGCAGATGACATGACTCAGAGTTGTACTGAAACTCAGTGGTGTATACGGTGAAGAGAAAGGGAGAGAGCACAGTTCCCTGTGGAGCTCCTGTATCACTGACCACCACATCAGACAGGACACTGCCCAGACGGACAAACTGTGGCCTGCCTGTCAAGTAGTCAGTAATCCAGGACATCCTTGTGTCGTCGACACCCATCACCCGCAGCTTCTCACCCAGCAGCAGAGGCTGAATGGTGTTGAAAGCACTGGAGAAATCAAAGAAAGTGATCCTCACAGTGCCTCCTCCACCATCCAGATGCAAATGGGCTCGTTGCAGCAAGTAAATGACAGCATCGTCAACTCCTAAGTGGGACCGGTAGGCAAACTGCAAAGGGTCCAGAAACGTCCTCACCTGTGGCCTCAGCTGGGCTAAGACCAGTCTCTCCAGGACCTTCATCACATGCGATGTGAGAGCGACCGGTCTGTAGTCTGCTGGGTCGGATGGCCTCGGCTTCTTGGGGACAGGAACCAAGCACGACGTCTTCCACAGCAACGGGACTTTCTCCTGACTCAGGCTGAGGTTGTAGAGATGTCCCAGTACAGGAGACAGCTGGCTGGCGCATGTCTTCAGGATCCTGGGTGTGATGCCATCAGGGCCTGCAGCCTTGCGCTGATGTAGTCTTTCCAGCTGCCTCTTAACCTGGCCTGTAGTCACACGGGGGTTGGTGCAGATGTCCTCAGTGGAGGAGGAGGAGGAGGAGAGGGGGGTGGTAGAGAGGTGCTGTACAGGAGAAGGCTGGGGGGAGGGTTGAGCCATTTGGGACAGTGTGAGTGTGTGGGGGGCTTGAGGTGTCTGAGGGGTGGCAGGAGGTGAGCTAAACCTGTTAAAAAACTGGTTGAACTGGTTCGCTCTGTCCAGGCTCCCAGATGTCTGCCTGTCCTTCCCCTTCATCCCCGTGATGTACTTCATTCCAGCCCACACGTCACTCACCCTTTTTTGCTGGAGTTTGGCCTCCAGCTTCCTCCTATAATTGTCCTTGCACATCCTCAGCATATCCCTGAGTTCGTGCTGCACTCTCCTCAGCTCCTCTCTGTCTCCAGACCTGAAAGCCTTCTTCTTTTTGTTCAGAAGTTCCTTCAGGTCACTGGTAATCCAGTGCTTGTTGTTAGGGAAGCACTGGACGGTCCTGGCTGGCATGGTGGTGTCCTTGCAGAATCTGATGTAATCCGTAACGCAGTTGGTCATCTCATCGATGTCCTCCCCATGTGGCTCACATAACACGTCCCAGTCTGTGGACTCGAAGCAGTCCTGCAGTGCCTCAGCAGCCTCTGGTGTCCACCTCCTCACCACCCTGGTGTGCACCGGCTGCCTTTTCACAAGTGGGACATACTTCGGGGTCATCAAGACCAGGTTGTGGTCTGACCTGCCGAGGGGAGGGAGGGCTGCGGCGTCATATGCGTCCATGGTATTGGTGTATAATAAATCCAGTGTTTTATTGTCTCTGGTGGGGCAGTTAACATACTGGTGAAAGTTATTGAGAGTATTGTTCAGTGAGGCATGATTGAAATCCCCAGTAATAACCATAAACGCATCTGGATGATCAGTCTGCAGTTTAGCAGCGGCAGAGCTGATGACGTCACAGGCCACCGCTGCATCAGCTGAGGGGGGGATTTAGACATTAATAACAATGGTAGACATAAACTCCCTCAGCAAATAATACGGGCGCATTCCCACAGCCAGCAGTTCAATGTCCGGGGTACAGAGACGTTCCTTCACTCTGACATGTCCAGGGTTGCACCACCTCTCACTCACATAAAGTACAAGCCCGCCGCCCTTCTTCTTCCCACTTTTAGAACAGTCTCTGTCTCCACGTACCAAACTGTAACCGGCGACCTCCACACTGCTGTCCGGGATGTTGGAGTGTAGCCAAGTCTCACTAAAGCAAAACAAGCTACACTCGCGGTATTCCCGTTGAGTCCTCACCAGCGCTGAGAGCTCGTCCGCCTTATTCACCAAAGACCTCACATTTCCCACTATCATCGCTGGGACCGCTGGCCTATGTCTCCTCCTCCTCTCCCTCCGCTTGGTTCCAGCTCTGCAACCCCGGCGTCTCCTCCGTAACTCCTCCGGGACCACAGGTCTGTCTCCGGGCAGCAGCGTGGGCCTATACAGAGCAATCAGCTGATCACGCGTGTAAACAATGCCCCCGCTACTGCCGGCAACGCTCTCAGTTACAAAAAGTAAAAAAAGTGACAAAAGAACACGGAGAAAAATCGCAAAACGTAATCCAGCCATTGTCCCAACGTTTATGTACGGACTTACAATAAATAAGAAAAACAAGAAAAGTTAAAAACGCACGTTCTGCGGGAGCTGAGGCTACAGGCTGCCACCCGAGGCGGCGCCAGGTTTTTCACAGGGATATTGAGAATATGTTTACATTATAGTTCTATTTGGTAAAATGTTGATAATAATGTGACTTGAATTAAGCTTTAGAAGATAATAACTTTGCTTTAGTTTTGTGTTGAGATTAATTGAATCTGAGGTGTTTATTTGAAGCTATGGCCAGTTGGATATGCTACTTAAATGTTTTCTGTGTTGCATTAATTTAAACTGTTGGACCAAAACATTTTTTGCAATTCAAAAACAATTTATGAATTAATTCATGAATAAAAGGCTTCAAGTTTGAAGTATCTGGGCTATTTTTCTTGCAACAACTCTACAGGGAGACTTTGCTTCCCACCAAAGTGGAGGTTAGGTCTTGGGCTTCAACAGATTGGAGACTACTGAGCAAGAGAGTTTCTGGTCTCTTTAACTCTTACAGAAAAAAACTCACAAGACACCTTTAGGTAAATAACTGAAAGTTTTCTCCAGATCCAAGACACTTTTTTGGTCCAATGATGCCTTCGTCAGTTTTTAAGTGATATTTTCTCAGTAATTAAAATATCCAAAAACCAGCTGTTAATCTAACTTGAGAAATATTGGAGGGAAACAAAAAAGCAAACCCCCCACCTTAGTGAAACCCACTCTTTAGTAAGCATATACATACTATATATAGACAGAAGGGACTTTAAGCCATGAAAAAGATATACAGTAAAAAGTAAAGGAGTAAATTGTTCCACTGCCTCTTTTCTAAATTTGATCAAAGTGTGCATTTCCAAAGCTGATGGAGTTTTCCACTTGGCACTTGTGCTGTGGCCATATTGCCTCCTCCCACCGTTCTTTAGAGACCAACATGAAACTGTGAGGCATATTTAAACTCAGTTTACAGGAGTAGCCATTCAAACTTTCCCCACTTTCCTTGATGGGTCCTTGGCTTTTTAAAAATCTATCTTTGTACTAAAATATTCTTTCTGTCAGGATTTGTGGTCTAGGATTAAGATCTTAAGAGAAGCGCCACCTCCTGGTCAGACCCTATAATTCAGTGAAAGGTTGGAGTCAGAGTAAAAAAAATATGGAAGAGGGGGGGTCACTGCAGTGGCTGGAAGTTGGAGGGGATTTTGCTGGGAGTTGCAGGGAAGTTGGCTACTATTTAGCTGGCGTTTGCCTGGGAAGGAACATTTTGAATGGATGCCACTGTAAAGGTTTTAAATCTTTGGTTTTAAGCTTGAATCACAACACTGTGGTATTTTAGTCTAACAGGCCCAACAAGAGTGGGAGACATACTCGTGCTTTCTGTAAGTAAGACCAACAGGCGCGTGTCTGGTTGATTTCACTCATTCATCGTTGACTGCCATGGAAAAAAAGGTTTGGGTACAACACCATCCAGCCTGGTCTCAGCCGAGGACTGATTCATTGATGCCGTGGAATTTATTCCTTTCCAGGCTACGCTGCAATCCCCTCTACTATACAGACTTTCAATTTTATTGTTGCATTTTTTTTAGCTTTCCTTATTTCCACTTTAACTTCCCTGGAAAAGGTATTTCCTCGAGGGGTTACCTGAATAAAATATATATATTTTTTCTTTATAAATGGCTGATTTAATTAGTCACCCAGGGTTTATTATTTGGGAATTTAACCACTTTCCTAGATGGGATTACTAATTCCACACAAAATGTGATGGATAATTAAAACAGTGTCAAGTTTAACCACTTTCGTAGATGACATATATATATATATATGTGTGTGTATATATATACATATGTATATAAATATATATACATATATACATATACACATACATATATACATATACATATACATATACACATATATATATATGTGTGTATATATATATATATATATATATATATATATATATATATATATATATATATATATATACACACACAATCTTAATCTTAATCTTCAAACCAATGGAACTTTTCCACCCTTGGGAATATCTGGAATATTCCCAGTCATGTTGAGGCTAGATTTAGGCCAACCTAAATCCAAAGTAAGCCAGACTTTAAGCTGCTGTTGGTTGATAGAATCTGTCAGCTTTGGAGAAAAGAAACAAACATCCTCTTTTAAAGTTTTTACAAATTTTATCAAAATATTTTCAGGAGCTTTACAACTCTCTGAACTTTTTAGTAATTCATTCACAGACCTCAGATTAAATAAATACAGATTACATAGAAAGCTCTACATCTCTGCAGCAGCTTCTCTCCAGGAACGCCTGGATGTGTGGGCGGTTATGGTGCACGCTTTAGGTAATCAGGACTGAAGAAAAAATCCATATTGCATTACTAGCACATCAGTGAGCAGATAACAGATAGTGTGATTTCAGACAGCCCCCTGTTCAGGAGCCAAAGTGTCTGATGCCAAACAACCTATGTCTGTTTTTAAAATGGAACATTCCCACTAAGACATAAAACCTGATCCTCTGGAGTATAAATAATCTTTAAAAGCCGTTAAAAGGTGCTCTCTGTTCAAGAACTCGGCCCCCTGCTGCTCCTTTCTTGCAGTTCAGTCGCTGCCAGTAGCCTGTGCCAAATCCCAGCTGGGAATCCGTTTGTTTGGATGCAGCCCCTTTGAAAAGAAAGGTATAATTTGAAAGTCGCTGCATAATTTAAGCATAAACTACACTGGATTGACTTTTAAGGATACAAAATGTTAACACCTGATGAGTCTACTTGCCAGGGGCGGATTTAGGAAATGTGGGGCCCTAGGCAAAGACAGGCAGGGGGCCCTTTGAGTCTAGAAGGCAGCACATCAAACAGCCCCATTCTCCAGATAGAGAAATGTTAATAGAATAGACATCCATTATCTGTTCTAGGTTGTGTCCCTCTCTTCTTGTCCCTTTTCTTCTTGTTTTCCTCTCTATGTTTTGTACTCAGCTGACTTTTCATGCTGTCTCTAAAGGAATGAAAGATTTTTTCCAAGCACTAAGCTCACTTAGCTGATTGCTCCTTCCTGTGTTTCCAAAAAGGCCAAAGTAAATAACCCAGTCCTTCTTTTCACTGTAGACCAGCCATGATCTGCTTATCTGTTCTCCATTTTTCATTTGGATGAAATAATAGCTGCATGAATCATGACAGCAGACAAGATAGAGGAGAGCAGGAGGCGGGGTTACCAATCTACTGGCTCTGGAGAGCAGAGTTCGCTGCTTTTAGATGTTGTCTCCAAAGTCTCCAGTAGCAGAAAAAAGTCTATAGATTTGGCGCTAGGAGCTTTTTAGAAATCAAAATGCTAGAGGGGTCTGAAAAGTGGCTAAATATAGCGACTAAAGCGCTAAGTTAGCAGAGTTCGCTAAGTTAGCAGAGTTCGCTGCTTTTAGATGTTGTCACAGAAGTCTCCAGTAGCAGAAAAAAGTCTATAGATTTGGCGCTAGGAGCTTTTTAGAAATCAAAATGCTAGAGGGGTCTGAAAAGTGGCTAAATATAGCGACTAAAGCGCTAAGTTAGCAGAGTTCGCTAAGTTAGCAGAGTTCGCTGCTTTTAGATGTTGTCACAGAAGTCTCCAGTAGCAGAAAAAAGTCTCTAGATTTGGCGCTAGGAGCTTTTTAGAAATCAAAATACTAGAGGGGTCTGAAAAGTGGCTAAATATAGCGACTAAAGCGCTAAGTTGGCAACACTGCTCTTTGCATCGTTTGCTGCTGCTGTCTGGGGCCCTAGGCATCTGTCTCGTATTGACTAATGATAAACCCCCCCCTGCTGCTTGCAGATGGATGTCATTCATATTAGAATGAAATGCAGCCACCGATGATCACAACATGGACTGAAAAAAATGAGCAACAAAAAAAAAAGTAGGTGACTACTACTGTAGACAGAAGAATTAAACATTGAGTCGTGTTTGCTTTGCTTATTTCCACAAGCAACTTCTAAAAATCAGCCTTTCACCATCATCATCACCTTTTTTTCTGTTTATTTAGTGAGATTAGCTTCAAACCCAAGTCAGTTCCAATTTGAAAGCTCCAACAATAAATCCCAGTAAGTCTGTCTGTTATTATTGGATATACTGGTTTAATGGTTCAGTTTAAAATCATTAAATTAAGCCCCAAAAAAACAGCATCCAGCATTCTTTATTTCTCAGTTGTCTTTTTAGTGACTGTTTATTTTGCTGCTTGCTACCAGGGTCTGAAGTTTCTAATATCATTAACCGCTTCTTTCAGAGGCAGGAATGTTAAATAATGTAAAATAAAGACATATTCAGGTTATGGATCAATCCTAATATAATTATTTGGGCAGGTTGTTATTAGAATTTATAGAAAACACACATGATGTCAATCCAAAGCGCAGTAATATCGGGGAGTCTCCACCTGCTGGAATATTGAGCTCATCCATCAGTAAACCAACAACATGATGAGGTTGAGCTGATTATTTGCTCAGCTTTGATTTTCAACCCTTAAACCTGTCAGTTTTTCACACTAATAGCTGCCAGCATATTCTGTGCAGGAGGAAATAAACTTTAAAGTTAATTTGCTGGTGTTGAAACGAAGGAAACAGGGATCGACTTTACCATTAGGATTGTTTTGGTTTTATTCATTTAAAAATTCCCTTTTTTTTTTGTCAAATAGAATGGACAAGAAACAAACTGACTTTTCAATGTCATGATCAGCATCTCATTCACATAATTGTAGCTGTTTTCTGTTAGCCTGGGAAACAACATGGACTTTTCCCGGGAGAGGATATACAGTGAAGTATTCCTAGAGGTCAAACCATGCAAGGCTCAGAGAAAGTTAGCGTCTGTTTGGACCTTCCTGAACATGTGCAGCAAATGGACTGATCCAATATGGTGGACACTGAAGGAGGGGGGCTGAGAAACACTAAATATTATCAACGTACTGATGGCATTTCAATGTGAAAAACTCACACAACGAGAAAAGACAATAAGAACAAATTTTGGTTGATTCAATTACTTTAGTCTTTGGCGCTCAGACCTCGGCAGCAAACAAAGCGCTTAATTTTGATAAATATGCATGAACAAGAGTAAAAAGAACAGGCCCCCCCCCCCCCCCCCCCCCCCCCCCCCCCCCCCGATGCTGGGATCCAGTGGACTGCGTGAGCTGATACTAGAGCTTCACTTCCTGGAAGATGGAAGTCCAGCTGGATAACACAGGTTGAGAGAACCTGTCCATGATGAGCAAGCATGAAGCGACAGTGGAGAGGAAAAACTCCCCTTTAGGAAGTAACCTCTGGCAGAACCAGGCTCAACATGGCGGTCTTCTGCCAGACCGGTTAAGATGAGACAGGGAACGCAGTAAGAGTCCAGCTGAGTTGAAACGGTGTCATCTGTATGAAGTCACACAGCGCATCCGCCGCCTGCGCACAGGAGCAGACAGGTGCGTATCGTAGGCCTTTAAGATGAACATTGGATGCCAATTGGCTTTCGTGGAGGTGTGGTTCAAAGCTGATTGGTTGTGTTGCAGGTGGATGAAGGAAAGCAACGAGTTTCTTCAGTTGAACTTCCGCCTAGGTTCCATTTTAGCCAAAGGATTTTTATCAAAAACATAATTAATGTGCACAAATAAGGAATAGTTGTATTAATAATACATGTAAACAGAGTTTTATGGGGCCCCCAGGAACGTAGGGCCCTAAGTTACTGCACACTCCACACTGGTTGGTCAGTTTGTGGACAAAGCTGATGTATCTTTACTCAGGGTAGCATCCAGCAGCTTTAATGCATCAAAGTTCACCATTATAATGAGTGGGTTCATAGTTTTGTGGGGGAATTCATCCCAGTTGACCAAACCCCACTTTCTGCTGGGGTCTTGATTCACTTGCAAGGTCTCTGGTTTACCTGACTTCTGGTGTTAACTTCTGTTCCGGACTCAGTCTGACACAACTACTGAAAATATTAACCTAACAGGCCACCATAGCAGTGAACTATGTCCTGATTCACACCTGATCGTGCTTCTGTTGCTTAGCAACACTGCTGCTAGCACGCTGTGGGTCACAGCATGAATTCTCCCAAACCTTTTCCAAACGGGCATTTTAGAGCTCTAACAACTACACTAAAATGCAGAACAGAGGCGCTGCTAAAGTAGTTTTCCTCAGTTTTGTTCTGTCACATTCGAGTCAGTTCTGTCTAATAAGACAAACTATCATCACACACTTAGCTGGACTCCAACTTATAGTTAGAGAAATTCATCTGCAAAGTTTTAGGGAGGATAATCGCTGTGAATTTTAAAAAGAATTGAGCAGATGTAGCAAAAAGGATCAAAGAAGATTAATTGTCTCGTAGATAAAGGCTGGTTGATAAGTTTTGGATGGAGGAAAAATTATTAACAAAAGTATGGAGTCAGAAAGGGGTCAAAATGATTGTAAACTTACAAATCTTAGTTGAAACTGAAAGAACAAAAGTTGAAACTGAAAAAATAGAAATTGATATTTTCTTGGAATCTGAGAAACTAAAAAATGAAACATAAAATAATAAGAATTTTATCTAAATTCTTCCCCTCAGATTAAAAAACTCATAATTCAGTTTAGTATTCCAACTAAACTTTTTTTGTTTTGTTTTTTTTTCTCCTTTTTTTTAATTGCAGAATCAGATTCTATATTTTCAGATTTTTCAATTATTATTTTTTTCAGTCCAATCTAATTGTGGGCGGGGTAACTAGCCTAGTAAACTAGCCCCACCCGCCAGCGGCCAAAATCATTTTTGCTTGCCATTGGTCTAGCCTCGATCAATGCCCAAGGCCCTAGAACTGATGGGCCAATCACAGCGCAGAGACGTGAATGTGAATTTCTGGAGGCCAAGTGGGCGGGGTTTTAAGGGCGTGACGACAAAGCTGCACGACGCTGGAAAAAGCAACTATTGAACAGTTCTGGTTTGACTCAGCTTTGGAATCAGTTCTGGAAGGATTAGACTTTGGGTTTTCGTTGAAACGTGAGCAGGAAGAGGCTAGATGCTCATTTATTTTTAAGAAGGACGTATTCGCCGTTTTACCGACAGACTGTTTGTTTCCACTCCCCCACCAGCTTCCTGTCACGCTTCCTACGTCACAGTCAGTTTCGCTCATTGGTCAGAGCGTTGGCCAATAGGCTCAGACATGGTTTGAAAAACAACGGGTTGATCTCATCAACAATCTTCCGATGTCTCATTCATCGGGGCCACACTAAGTTACACATTTAATCTCACATTTAGTCTGGAATATCAGGTTACAGGGAAATGTGATTGACAGCTTACAGCGTAGCTGAAGAGTTGTCGTCTTCCATGTTGCATTCAAGGACTATGGGAAATACAACTATTTTTTTAACACATTCTCTCTGGCATTTATTTGCATTTTTGGCAAAATCCCAGGAAAACTATTACATTTTCCAGGGATTACGTTTCGTTTGGCACGTCGAACATCAAATACTTCATTTTTCCAGCTCCAGCATCTGCTGCTTGTCCCTTGCAACAGTGTCCCAAAGTTCAAATCAAACCTATGCTTTTGCCTGACTAACATGCTGCTTCAAACCCCCCTCGTTCAACCCTACCACATGACAGGAAAGAAGCACGGTAGAGATCAATTACTGAGCAGTCAATTTTTAACAAAGCCAAAGACATTGGGCCAATTTATACTGTGGAGAGGACGGGGTTTATTAATAAGATTAAAAACTAAGACGCCTGAGATGAGCTGCCAAACCACAGGTACCTTGAGTTGGGGGTCGTAAATCAAACTTAAGAAAAAATTCTGAGATTTTATTTCTAGGCCATATCACCCAGCCCTAATTTTAAATGAACTGGTTGAATCATAGCCTGTAAACCCGTAACATTTCTGTAAACATCAGTTTATATATTTTCTTGGTCCTCCATCCTCTCTCTTTCTGGTCTATCTCGGTCTTCAGCCCCCGTTCAACGCTACATTAGCTGGACACAGACTAGCAGTTTGCCACGCTACCGGAGGCGATATGAAGGCAAGGTCTGTGCCACAGATGGAGGCATGGAGGGGTGGGTGCTGATATGTCGAAATTAAAATCCTGCTGGGATTATGAGCCGAAACTGAAATAGAGGAGCTACCGGAACCTCAATGTCAGGGTCTTTGATTTGAAGTGCTTCATGGGCTAATTGCCTCCTTGTCACAGAGATTATAGGCGGTTGCCTCCTGTTTAATCATATTTTAAGATCTGTGTAAATATATCACCTATCCTCCTCATTCGGTATTTTTTTTTTTTGCAAAAGGCTGCCTAACAGCTGATCTTTCAGGATGATTTCTATTAATAAACCCTCCTTCGCTCCACTGCTTCCCCACGAGGCAAGCTCATAATTAAACTGTGTAAGTGCTGCTGCATTAGGGGGAACTAAATAAAGAGGACTAAGCAGTGCTGCTGTTTTTGCTTATACGGGAAGCGTAAAGCCACTTTTCATTCTGGTAAAAGGTTCCAGACGAGCTTTATCACCTTCTACTTGTGCTTTTTATCGCCTAGCACACAGAATAATTCCTAAGGATACCAAGTAGAGGCAAAACAAAGTCGCTTTACTGCTGAGTGTGTCGCTTCTAGAGCTCAGTTCGACAGTATTTCTCATCTATTATTGGTAGTCACTATAAAAGCTCTACCTCATTTTGCTACTGTACAATTTCCTTTTCATCAGCACCACTGATAGCTAATATTTCCATCCCATTACCTCCAAAGCAAGTGAAAAGACGAGGGATGATAGATGAGAGCGGTTAAAGCATCACTTCTCCCAACACTGACAAAAAGCGTGTATAAACGTTCAGACCACCCCTCAGGATTAATTGGCAAGGTTTTCCAAAGAGTTAATGATGTATGGGAAGCAATTAGCGACAAATTATGGGAATTAGTTAGTTTTTTTATCTCTGGAGGGAGATACAATAAAAAGGACAAAGCTTAAATCGACAGTCAAGTACCTTCAGTTCAAACCATTTATATTTTGAAATGATACTTTTGTTTCTTTTTTGCATCTGCCTCAATCTGTAGTAAAGAACCTTTATGGCCGTGAGGCACTGGGCTTCACTACTCTCAGAAATCAATGGTTGGAAAGGTCAAACTCTGACATGGAAAATGCAGATTAGCTGGTCAATAGCTCCCACTGTCTGCTACAAAACCAAATACTAGCATAGAGGGAGATGCAACCGCTCAGGGTTTATAAAATGTTGACTTGAAGGCTTTATAAGGTCAATCTGGACGGCATTGTTGACAACAATGAGTAGAAATGTAACTCTAGAGCTGCTTTCCTGCAGGGTTTGGATGCATCTGTTGTTCATTCGTCTGCAGAGCTCAGTAACATGCAATGGACTTAATTCATCTATTTTTTGGAAGGTTTCAATGACTAAAACCTGAAAAAATGGTTTTAAACTGCTGTTTCTCCAAAGTGGAACTCATAAGCAACATTCAACATCAATCAGCTTTTTTTTTTTTTTTTTAAACACTGGTTTTAGGTTTAATAGTGACATAAAATGAATATGGTAAAGTTCTCTTTAGATTGACTGCAGCAGGTAGTTCCTTGTTAACGGCGTGTAGGGATGGATAGATCCAATAATAATAACAGCAACAGCAAATAGCAGGATTGTCAAGAGAGACATTTAGAAACTTTCAATGGTATTTTTAAACCCTTAAGCTCAGGAGGTGTTAGGAGCAAATTCCTTCTGTAATTACATATGTCAATTAAAGCAGGTTCAGCTCCTAAACTATAAATTGAAAATACAATTGTTTTGCGTTTCTATGACAGAAAAGCATTGAGGAATATTTATTTTATATTTTAAATGCCACCATGTCTGATTTATAGATGATTAAACAAATAAAAACATGAAAAATATTTGGCCTTGCCATATTGTTTTCCAAAATAAACACTTTAAAACCCCATGAAAGCCCATTTGAAACTCTGGATGAACCTCAGACTTTATAGATCCACATCTTGACTATAACTCAAGCAGATTTGGACTAAATCAGATGAAGCATGTTTGTTCCACAAAGGTTTTAGTGAGCAGGAGGAAATGGGATTTTCACAAAATGCCAAAAGTGCTAAAATTTAGTGATGTTATGAGATGAGCCGAGGCTTCGAGGCGTGTGTCGAGTAATGGAGGGGGGCGTTTCCCCGAAGCCCGTGTCGAGGCGTGATTCATTTAGAGGAGGGGCCAAAATTGATGACGTCAGAGGCCTCGTTACCGTGATACCATGTGACCGCTTCGGAAAGTGGTTCAGAACGCGCAAGAATTTTGAAAGGCATCTAAACAGCCTCAATGTTCAGTGAAGATGTGGGAGATTGGAGGAGAGATGCTGTCAGCTGGATAAAGTTTGGATAGATTCTAATAATAGATTGGTTGGAAAAACAACCAATCTAGTTGCTAATTTGGTTAGAATAAACAATGTAATGATCAAATTTGAGCAAAATACCGGACAAAGCCAGCGTTAACACGTCAGTGTTAACAAGTATTTTCTCCTGAGTAAGAGCATCTACATAGGTGGCGTCATCTGTAAGAGACAGGCTCCCACTCTGGAAGTTGATGGTTCAAGACCTGTCTTTGACTTTTGAAAATTTCGATTAAACTTAATTATTTTGGTTGATGAGACTAATTATCATTGTTTTGCCCGAGTAAAAATATAGATTGGGTAAATTAGGTCGGTTTAGTCAAAAGATTGGTTGAACACAACTTCCAACCTGATTAAAACCAAAAAACGTGGAAAAACTATAATGTTTGAATAAAAATGACAAACACCTTTCATTTTTCTCTTAATTCCCAAATTTGCACAAACACTTTCACTGTCTGCTTGAGTTTATTTCACTAAAATGGCAGAAAAACGGTGAACCTTAAATTTTTCTAAGAAATTTTACACTTAAAAAAACTTACAAAAGATTTTATTATACACACCAACCATTAATAATTTCAAGGGAACTTAAAAGGGGAAAAAAAGAAAAACAGTTGCAAAAAAAAAATCACAGATTTTATTACAAACTGTAGTTCTGCCCTCCACCAGTAGGTGGTGACATGTTCACATGAAGCCTCATGAACTTTGGGGATCGTTGAACCCGGAAGTTAGCGAGCGCCAGATTGTGCACATAGCCTATTTGGCCAAACGGTCCAATGCCTCATGAGGCTTCATCTCATCATCACTACTAAAATTGCATTTTTCGACTCATAAAAGGGAATCTGCTCAGGCAAATATGCCAATTTCATTTATTGAAGAGGCATGAGGCAAAGCCTTTGCTCCTAAGATTTAGGTGAAATTTATCAATAAAATCACCAAACTGAATAGAAAATGAGAATAACAGAGCAGCTTAGGTAACACATGCCGGTTACATCACCTGAAATGATTGCACAATGACCTCTGACCCCTCTTTGGAAAGGTCTGAGCCTCTAGTGTCCAATTATGTTGGCCATTAAGGGGCGGGGCTAACAATGAATACCTGCTGCTGCATTACTCCCAGAGAGTCACACATGTCGGGTGGAATTTTAAATCTCATTTAATATGTTTACACAGCCGTAAAACAAAAGGTATTTGTGAAATAAAAATTTTGAAACAGGTTTTAGAAATTGTAATGCCCCATTTGAAAGGCATGTGGATGAAACACCATGTGACTATGTTTGGGCCATTTCTATAAATAGATAAACACCTGCTTGTGTCAGTTGGGCCCTGTACCGGGCCCGCCACACAAATTCAGATTTAAAAACAACTGAAACATTTTTAGTTTTTGGATTTATTGCATGAAAGATTGTCAATATCATCAATTTTTCAATATGAGTAAAGAAACGCATCTGTGTTGATATCGAGTGTTTCTTTTTCCACCTGTAGAGTTTTATTCCGCTAACTCTCTAAGTTTCAAGTTAATTTTGCTTGTTTTTTTTCTTCCTAAAGGACCTTAGGAAAAAAACAACTCGTTTTCCACAATGGGGGGCATACAAACAAAACAAAACAGGAAAATATGCATAGTGTAGGGCGGATGTAGATTTGACCAATCAGAGGTCTCCTGTTTGCAGCACTGTCTGCAGTCACCTACAATTTTGGAGAGGTGCAGCAGAGTGTGTGTGTGGGGGGGGCATATCTGCATTCACTGCGACACACTCAGACGAACTGGTTTCCGAGCATAAATTAGCCTTAAGTGTTATAAAAACTATGATCTCTTCAGAGCCAAAGAAGCCAGAGAGATTCTTAATGACAGACATCAATAACCAATTTAATCAATCATTCAAACATCCGTTATTTCAGACACAGTTTGATCGATATAAAAAAACCCACAAACAACAAAAAAGATATTGCTTTGCTACATTGGTGGCCGAGGCAATTAGCTCTACAGACTTTAAAGTAGAACTGTCAACACTCAGAGGTCTGTTAGGGATTCAAAAAGACTTCAGTAGACTTCATAGCCTGGGTGCCATTCCGAACTTAGTCCCGCCCACAACGTTTGAGGTCGGGAAGTTCGGTCTGGCATTGCTCAATAGTAGCGCGAGTATGCTAGCACAATATCTGGCGGGCCAATCAAATTGTCAGGGCGGGCTTTATACGATGATGGACAGATGATCAACAGTAACGTAATCAACCACGTGACCAAAGCGCGCTTGGGTGACAACAACAATGGCTGCCGCTGGAGAGTTTAGGTGAGTAGATTCTGCTATTAGGTCTGTTCTAGAAGATATCGACAGCAAATTATTTTAAAAGAGGAACAGAGAAACGCCATCAAGGCTCATCTTCTTATTCTAGGCGTGCAACTGCACGCTTTGATTTTTGTTGACAACAACTATGCCTCGCTTAACATACGTCACGCACTCCGTTGCTCTTATTGGTTGTAGGTCTATCCAATTGAGTGCAGAGGAATTTTTTTTCCTGGTTCGTTCAAAACACGCCCCATAATCACAGCTCTATGGAGCAGCATCAGACTCATATTCTGACTAGAATTGAGTAGGACTACGTCAGGCTATAGACTTCATGGACTGCTGTGAGAAAAAACCACTATCTATGAACACCAGTGAGACCAAGGAGATGGTGATCGACTTCAGGAGAAGACCCCCACCTGACCCCCCCGGTGAACATCCAGAGTTTAAAATTCCTGAGTGTTCACCTCAATAAAAACCTGGACTGGACCTATAACACCGACGTCCTGCACAAGAAGGGCCAGAACCGCCTCCACCTTCTGAGGAGACTCCGCCTCCTCCTGCTTGGCAGCCACCTTCCCCGCTGCAAGCTCGTGCATTTCCCGCCTAAAGACCTCGGCAGCCCCACTCACGCCCCCCGGTGGATCGTTCGCATCCCACGCAGTAATCCTCTTGGTGCTGTCGTTTCCATCGTACACGTTCTCCCATTAACTCTGACTCTCTGTTGCAGTGTGCTTCACGCTCCCTTTGTTACCAGACGCCCTGACTAAACTCTGTGTGTCGTCCTTGTTTTTTTTTTCGTTTTTTTTTAAATAAACAATCTTAAATCTGCCCTACCTGTCTCCTCTGTGTGCTCTGCATGTGAAAAATACAAGGACCATGACAAATGTTTAGTAGAAGCAAAACATGGGCAGTTATAGGTCTACGGCCTCAGTGGCCAAAAGTTACACAGTGTGCCTTTAAATGAGGCTAAAGGGGAATAAAACTAATGATGACAAAATAAGGAATGAACGAGGGTAAAACTACAGGAGGAGAGAAGGAATAGGAGATAACTGAAGCCATGGAAAACCTGACCTAAAGATAAGAGACTAACTAGAAAAATAATACCAAAGATTTTGAAGAAAAGAGAATACAGGAAAAGCAAAACTTAGAACAGAAAGAAGCTCTAAATCTAGAGAACATGGAACAAAATAAAGCAAACTTGGGACCCCAAAAAATAAATACTTAAACAGAAACAAAAGGTCCAAAATGTAATAACACTACTGTGCAGTAAGAGCCTGTTTTAAAGGAAAAGCAAGAAATAATAGAATAGAATAATAATAGATGTGTTTGTTGTGACTTAATGAATTTAGCTTTAATCAGTAGAAAAATGAAAGTCATTTTTGTAGCTCATCACTGAGTCTGGGAGCGGCCATTTTTTCCCAAATCTAGTAGCCCCTCCCTCCTGCCATCTTCCAGCAGTGACGTCACGGTGCGGTAAGCCTAGCGCCATTCTCCCCGCTTTCCAAGCTAAATCAATGGGAACTACTAGACACATCTGCAATCAACAACAATTATTGAAGATTTCCAGAGGACTTCACCATTGAAATTCACCAGAGCTATAGTGAAACTGACAATGCCCACGTGCATGGCAGCTGGATGCTGGAATACATCGGGTAAAAGTGAAAAAAAAAGAGTTATTCCACCTTTCTGATTCCTGATCCTCCACGGACGGGTTGGTCGTTGGATCGCCAACTTGAAGAGGGAGGATTTGCCATCGAACTTCTGGCCAGAGAAAAAACCCGTAATATGTAGCCAACATTTGGAAGAAGAATGTTTTCAAGATGACTTGGATAATAGCGCGTTGTGACAAACACCAGATACAGCACTGGGACTTGATCAACAGCCGATACCGCACAGTGACAATGTCACTAACCAGTAGGTGGCAGTAGTGTTCTTTGACAAACATGGATGCCTCCAGTAAAGCACATTCACATGAAAATTACTCTGAATTAAAAACACTGATCATTTATTGAACAGGATGGAATAATTTTATATTTAAAGAACTTTGAGAAGTTTGAATTCTGAAAATGACCGGACCTTAAACTTATTTATTTACCAAACCTGAAACTGCACTGTTTACACTTTATAACAATACTGTATTTCAACTCCAACATTTCATACTTCAATGTACATAAGATCACTTTACTGAATATAAGTCACCTTAAATCTCTATTCTTTATTTTTTACCTCTTCACTGTAGTTATAAAGTCATCCTACAGATTTTCAGCCAATGTGCTGACCTCCTGACTTCCTAAATGTCACGCTGTAAAATAAAAAGTATGTTTAAACCGCTGCCATTTCTATAAAATACTCCGCTAATCTTTGCTATTTAAATGTGCCCTTTCTCAAACCTACTCTCAGGTGAAAAGTCTTTTGCACAGAAGATCTCCATTAAGCTGAACCATCAAATAGACTTTTTAAAAATGATTCTTCAACACACCAGTGCATAAAACCATAACTGCGTCTCCAAGCAGAGTATATGGCTGTTTTCTGTTAGAAGAAAGACCTGCTGCATCCTCAGCAGACTCTCACTGTAGCGCCTACTGATGTTATATGACACACTGAGGCCTCATAGTAATGAAAAACAGCACATAAGTGCTGGAGATAGGGGGACGGGTAAATGATGAGACGCCCACTTGGGCATCTCAGAAATATGAGCAGAAACAGACTCAGATAGCATCACCTTTAGAATAGAATAGGTTTGTTGTTTTACTAAAACTAGAATAGAATTAAAGCAACTAGAAGGAAAGAAGGAAGGTTTACGGCATTTCCAGAATGCAAGTGTCAGGGAGGGGCGGCCTAGTGGTTAGGGCAGAGAGCTTGCAATCCTGAGCTTCTGAGTTCAAGCCCCACCCCCACAGACTGCCACTCTGGGTCTCTGAGCAAGACCCTTAACTCCTGATTGCTCCCCTGGTGCCCCACAATGGCAGCCCACTGCTCCCCAAGGAGACGGGTTAAATGCAGAGCTAAATTTCTCCAATGTGAGATCAATGAAGTTCAATTATTATATATTTATTTTCATAGTTTGTTTGGTCCTGTGAATCCTCGTCAGTAATTGGAGCTCCAGAGGAAGAGATGGGAAGTAACAAAGTACAAATACTTCGTTACTGTACTCAAGTAGATTTTTCAGATATTTTTACTTTACTTTACTACTTATTTTTATGGCGACTTTTTACTTCTACTCCTTACATTTTTACACAAATATCTGTACTTTCTACTCCTTACATTTTAAAAAATTGGCTCGTTACTTTAGTTTTGAATCATTTCAATGGAGTTACCGTTATTTTTCACGTCATCAATACCAAATTCAATCTAATTGGATGGGAATCTACGTTGCATTTGACGCACCACTACAAGATGAATCGACAGATTCGGCGGTATTCATTGGCGGCAAATCATTGCAGCTTGGTGGCGGTGGCGTTAGCGTAGTAGCATGGACGACGAGATGATTGAAAATGAACACAACGGAGATCTAGTCCTATTGGCAGACATCCATTTAAAATGTAGGCAACGGCATGAAAAAAGTGGTTTCTACTTTTACTTTTATACTTTAAGTACATTTACAAGCCTGTACTTTGTTACTTTTACTTGAGTAAAGAAGTTTAATCAGTACTTCCACTTTTACCAGAGGATTTTTTAACACAAGTATCTGTACTTTTACTCAAGTACGGAAAGTGAGTACTTTTGCCATCTCTGTTCATCGCTTTCCAATGACTTATTTGTACTAATGGCTGAAGAAACCTATTTACAACAGGAGGAAACACTGGAAGACTTACCTAGCTAACCTATTTAACTCTAATTGGAGGGTTTAAAACTATACTGAGTGTAAATCTGCTCAAGTGTTGGACTTAATTGTCAGTTTAAAATTTGACATCCATGCAGTGAACCTCATTGATTTTAACACTAATAATAAAAAAAATCAAACACTAGCTATAGAATTTTTTACACTCTTTTTGAATGGGACCAAATATGATCTGAAACAGAGTTAAATTCAGCTCTGTCGTTGTTAAAGTAACACTTGTTTTTTTTTTTTTTTCTGTGTACTACCATACCAGGACAAACCTCAAGCACCTTCTGCACAGAACGTTTAGAAGTGTTAACCTAACTCCCAGGGAGTGAAATTAAAGGTGCAGATATTGGTCCACACTAGATCAAGTTAAAATAGCTCATTAGAAAGTGCTTAGCAGTTGACATTATGACAGCGTCGCACAAAAAAAAAGAAAACACTTTATTTGTAACTCTCCACTGCTTCCCATGGAGACGGGTTAAATGCAGAGTAGGGATGTACGATATTGGGATTTTGGCCGATATCCGATATGCCGATATTTTAAAACTCATGTAGCCGATAACCGATATCGATACCGATGTTAAAGCTGGACAAAAACAAGAAGTCATTGAAAATAGCAGTTTTGTTATCCATTTCTGACACTTTGAAAAATAATATACTCAAATATATTTTCATATGCTGATATCAAATAGATTTTTAAAAACGCGGTATCGATCTATTTTACTTTCAAAATCTCGTGAAATTTCATCGTTCTGTTACAAACTCGTGATATTTTGCAAATTCTTGTGAGATTTTGTTAGTAAAATAGATCGATGCCGCGTCAATATATCAACATATAAAAATATGGCAAAATTTGGTGAATTTTCGGGGGATTTCGTAGCATAACGATGACATATAGCAATATTTCATTAGTAAAAGAGATTGATATGGTGTTTTTAAATGACAATATATCAGCATATGAAGATATTGGGATATTTTAATGGATCAATATTTTTTCCCTCGTCTTTAGAAGTTTTTAAGTCTGTAAAAAAGAAGTTTTTGAGGAAGAAGAAGAAGTAGTATTTTATTTTATTTTTTTAGACTTTAGAAACTCAGAAGCTGATCAAATATCGGGTTAAATATCGGTGGGGTGGCCGATGTCCGATATTCAGTTTTAAGGCCGATACCGATAGGGGGCCGATTATATCGTGCATCCCTAATGCAGAGGTAAATTTCTCCAATGTGAGATCAACAAAGTTCAAAAAAATTTTTAACCAAGTTTGAGACCATACAGGTGCTTGTCATAAAATTAGAATATCATGAAAAAGTAGATTGATTTCAGTAATTCCATTTAGAAAGTGAAACTTGTATATTATATTCATACATTACATACAAACTCATATATTTCAGATGTTTATTTTGTTTAATTTTGATGACAACAAATGAAAATCTCAAATTCCTCATATCAGAAAATTAGAATATTACTGAAGACCAATAAAAACAAAGGATTTATAGAAATGTTGGCCAACTGAAAAGTATGAACATGAAAAGTATGAGCATGTACAGCACTCAGTATTTAGTTGGGCCTCCTTTGGCCTGTATTACTGCAGCAATGCGGCGTGGCATGGAGTCGATCAGTCTGTGGCACTGCTCAGGTGTTATGATAGCCCAGGTTGCTCTAATAGTGGCTTTTAGCTCTTCTGAATTGTTGGGTCTGGTGTATTGCATCTTCTTCTTCACAATACCCCATAGATTTTCTATGGGGTTAAGGTCAGGAGAGTTTGCTGGCCAATTAAGAACAGGGATACCATGGTCCTTCAACCAGGTACTGGTAGCTTTGGCACTGTGTGCAGGTGCCAAGTCCTGTTGGAAAATGAAATCTGCATCTCCAAAAAGTTGGTCAGCTGCAGGAAGCATGAAGTGCTCTAAAACTTCCTGGTATGTGGCTGCGTTGACCCTGGACCTCAGAAAACACAATGGACCAACACCAGCAGATGACATGGCACCCCAAACCATCACTGACTGTGGAAACTTTACACTGGACTTCAAGCAACGTGGATGAAGTGCCTCTCTTCTTTTCCTCCAGACTCTGGGACCTTGATTTCCAAAGGAAATGCAAAATTTACTTTCATCAGAGAACATAACTTTGGACCACTCACCAGCAGTCCAGTCCTGTTTCTCTTTAGCCCAGGCAAGACGCTTCTGACGCTGTCTGTGGTTCAAGAGTGGCTTGACACAAGGAATGCGACAGCAGAAACCCATGTCTTTCATACGTCTGTGTGTGGTGGTTCTTGAAGCACTCACTCCAGCTGCAGTCCACTCTTTGTGAATCTCCCCCACATTTTTGAAGGGGTTTTGTTTCACAATCCTCTCCAGGGTGCGGTTATCTCTCTTGCTTGTACACTTTTTTCGACCACATCTTTTCCTTCCCTTCGCCTCTCTATTAATGTGCTTGGACACTGAGCTCTGTGAACAGCCAGCCTCTTTAGCGATGACCTTTTGTGTCTTGCCCTCCTTGTGCAAGGTGTCGATGGTCGTCTTTTGGACAACTGTCAAGTCAGCAGTCTTCCCCATGATTGTGTAGCCTATAGAACTAGACTGAAAGACCATTTAAAGGCTTTTGCAGGTGGTTTGAGTTAATTAGCTGATTAGAGTGTGGCACCAGGGGCCATCAATTTTGAACCTTTTCACAATATTCTAATTTTCTGATATGATGAATTTGAGATTTTCATTTGTTGTCATCAAAATTAAACAAAATAAACATCTGAAATATATGAGTTTGTATGTAATGTATGAATATAATATACAAGTTTCACTTTCTAAATGGAATTACTGAAATTAATCTACTTTTTCATGATATTCTAATTTTATGACCAGCACCTGTATAGATATTCTACAGAAGCGTGATGTCATGTCGATTCTACCTGACCACCGCCATAATGGTTACCGAACGCTTTGCTTAGCTCTGTGGCGCTTCCCATCTGATCAGGACGGATTGTTCTCATTTAAATACCCCTGAGCTTAAAAGGTACGCAGAGAAAATCTGCGTTACTGGATGAGAACCATACGATGTACCTGCTGACTTTTTTCAACACCTTTCCTCAACTAAGAGGCTTCCAGATTTTACGTTTAACGACTGATAATAGAACGACTGTTATACACAACCCGTCCTCAAATCACGGAGAAAGAAAGTTGTTAAAAGTGGAGATGCTGATTGGTAATTCACAACTTGCAGAGTTAAAAATATGGCATCCGATAACAAGGTGGCATTTGTATGTAAAGCAAATGTAAGTGGCGTTCTGCTGATCTTTATGATAACTTTATACAAACAGCGAATCAAAAACATGCCTGTTCTCAATTCACAAGAATTGCCCTTCTGGCAAGTGGCTTCCACATTTCATTTGCCCAGAAACAATTTTTACTTGCCCAGAATAATGTTTAATAAATATAGTTCCTAATATTCATTTTTGTTTATATATCAATAAAACATGTTTGTGTTTTAAATGTTTTTTGTAATTCAGTATTTTTTAAGTTTCCAGGTTCCTGGTGTGTATCTGCATGCGTCAGATAATGAACTCCAGCCTACATTACCGGGTTAACATGCTTTTCAATCCTTCCTGCTCATTCTTTTCAAACTAAACTTTGCTTTAAACTGTTGTGTGCTTGGAAAAATATAAATTGTAATGTTAAAAATCTAAAAAAAGAACTTGACAGGTTAAAAACTTACACTACTACTACTCACCAATTTAACATGTTTAGCTCTATAACATGTAAATGCACCACTCCAATGTCTAAGAGGAAAACATTTAATGAACATTAAATGTATGACCTGCATCACTGTACAGAAGACTGCCATGTGATAGAAATATTTACACTGTGCGCATACAATTATTATTACTCGCTAATCAGTCTGGAGACTCTCCGTTAAAGAAAATTTGGAGCCGTTCACCAAACGAACGTCCAATCAGCGTTGGCTTTGAGGCGGGTTGAGGTGTGACGCAACGAGAAGCGCGACAGTTCAGTCTAAAGAACATGGCGGCTTCAGCCGATGAAACTAGCGTTAGCGTGGCTATCGAGCAAGTTTTATCGGAATTACAGAGTATTTCTTCACTGAAAGAAGAGCAAAACACTGCTCTGGAGGCTTTTCTCAGAGGAAAAGATGTTTTTGCTCTTCTCCCGACTGGTTTCGGTAAGAGTAGCCTGGCTTGTGGTTGTGTTTTCGTCATCGCTCTGTTAGTACGTCATATGCTTCGTTGATCTGATTGGTTTATTTGGCCCGTCTATCACCAACATAGGCCAATCAGCTAACCAGTATTTTCGCCCCTTCCCAAAATTACTTCAACGGAAGGTTTCCAGATGGATATGCGGAGCAAATCCATCTGGCGGAGTCAGGTTACTGAATCACGCCATCTAGCGGAAAATCATGGGAGAATGTGTACAAAACAACAAAAATGGCGCCGGCAACGCTTGTGGGTCGTTTTCAGCGAATGTCGGTGATTTTAAAGTAATTTTGAGTGATAAATATTTTTTTTTTTCATTTTTTGCAATTATTGCACTTGCCCGGTGGGCAAATGCAATGAAATTTGTACTCTCCCAAAAATAAAAACTACTTGCCCCGGGCGATCGGCGATGGTTAACATCGAGCCCTGATGGACTTATGACCTTGCCAAGTACGTTCTCGAGAAGAACAGGAAAGTCTGGAGTCTGGGAGAACGGGAACATGTAGCATAAACCTGGGTGAATTGGAACAGAAGTGTACTGATGACATCACCACATTCAAAGCTAGTCTGAGCTGCATTTCAGCTCCCGTTATTAATAGTCTCTAGATAATAATAAATTCTTACAGTTTTCATTTATTGGGGGAATAATAATGAACAGTAATATAAATGAATCAAATGAAAATTTTTCCAAATAAAACAAAAAACTCTCCATCGGAGCCAGCGGTCCTTCACATACAGCTATGCAGAGAGAGGGTTGCTGCAGAAGGGCTAACGTTAGCCCTGGCTGCCGTTAGCTTTGGAGGTCCGCTGGTTGACGCGGACCTTGGCTGGTTCCCTACAATTCCTTTTTAAACGTCAATCTTTGTACTAAAATATTCTTCGTGTCATGATTTGTGGACATTAAGATCTAAAGAGAAGCGCCATCTCCTGGTCAGACCCTGTAATTCAGTGAAAGGGTGGAGTCAAAGTAAAAAAATATGCAACAGTGGGGTGACTGCAGTGGCTGGAAGTTGGAGGGAAGTTGGCTGCCATTCAGCTGGTGTTTGACTGGCAAGGGACGTTTTGGATGGTTGCTACTGTAGAAGTGACCCAGTGAAAATAAAATACATAAATTCTGCTCCATTCATGGTTCCACAGCAAACACCTCTTAAAACGATTTGAATACATTGATCTTTAGTTCATAAAGAGACAACCAGATGGAAAACCAGTCAGACATGCAGAATGTTATACCCAGAGACCAGGTCCAGTACTATTACAAACGTAAGGTGTTACTTTTTTGCTGCACTAAATAAAATGTGTTCAACAAACAATAATGCGATTGTATTTGTAAAATGAAGTGCCATAAATGTAAATAAACTTTAACACTGCTGTGTTCAAACACATGGCTGCTGTTAAGATTTTGGATGATGGAGAAATTACCAGGAAACCACTTTAGGGAGAAAAGCTTTCACCTTTAATTTACCTTGATGCCCCTGCAATCTAAGTCTCTCTGTTTGTTTGCCTATTATGTTCTTTCATTACAAGCACTGAACCATCTAGCAACTGAAATGAACCAATAAATAAACAAATAAATTAACTAATTACTGACCTCATAAATAAACTTGACTAGCCTTCATGGATTCTGCAATGCAACATTTAATGTACATTCACTGCTGCCTTGCAGCAAGAAGGTTTTGGGTTCGAGTCCCGGCCCGGGTTCTTCCTGCATGGAGTTTGCATGTTCTCCCTGAGCATGCGTGTGTTTTCTCCGGGCTCTCCTTAGGTGTGAGTGTGTGCAACGGACGGGTTGTGAAAGAGGCCTGAACATCCTCTATCACATGTTTCTTCTAAACATGTGTTCTTGGAACAATTCAATTGTAAAACAACCAAACACTTTGCTTTAACATATGTGCTGAGGTTTAAAGTAAGATCCTTTTGTTTCCCTTTCCCTTTAGTTAAACCTCAGCTGGTGTAATTAGGGACGTCCCCTTTTCTTCAATAAATGGCTAGGAGAAAGCTGAAGCCTACAGAGTGGGGTGGAGATTGTCTCCTTTCTATTCTCCTCGCGAGTAACTAAATTAATTGTATCTGTGCTTTATTTCTTTCCCTGTATGTATGTATGATGTTTTAGGTGCGTAGACCTGACACCGCTGTTTCCCCTGATCTCACCTCCCCTCAGGTTCAGCAGGACACTGCCGGTCAGCCTCTAAGAGAAATCCCTGCTGAGATTTCAGCCTCAGTCTGTTGAGGTCAGTAGCGAGAAAGTAGAGCTCTGATTGGAAAAAACATCAAAAATAAGTCACCTCCAGTGAGGCTGAACCTCTTAGGGGGTCCATAGAGCAGGGCCTCCCATTAGCTTAAACACAACTGGTTTTATATGTCATGGAATGGTTGTTGGTCACCAACATGCCAGATTCTCTGTCTTCTTTTTTTGATGCAGTACCCAAATTGCTGCTAGATACAGGAACGGTGGAGGCTTTTCAACATGGTTAGCATACCTAAATCAACTCACAACATTCCAATTTTGACATTTTGAACCTAGTTTTGATGCCAACCCCTTGAACCTTTTCACAGCAGTTGTGAGTTAGACACCCTTTTCTCCACCTCTTAATTCATAACCCATCTTCTGCAGACAGAACTTTTGTTTATACTTTCTTCCTCTTGCTTTACATCTTACAGAGGTCTTTCTATTTTAGTTATTTGGGATCTGATCCATATGATAAAACCCATCAACTACATGATGGATGGAGTGTGTACTCTTGGTGTCATGATGGACTCAGACCTGAACCTATAGAGGTTCATAAAGGCAGTTACTAAGTCAGCCTTTTATCACCTGAAGAACATCTGCAGGATTAAAGGACTGATGTCCAGAAGGATCTAGAATCTAGATCTCATGCATCTTTTGCCTAAAAAGTCAATGAGACAGTTGCAGCTGATCCAAAACGCTGCTGCCTGTGTTCTCACTAGAACTAAGAAAGTAGAGCACATCAGCTCAGTTCTGAAGTCCTTCCACTGGCTCCCTGTAGCTCAGAGAATAGGCTTTAATTTTCTTCTGTTAGTCTAGAAATCACTGAATAGATCAGCACCTGAATCCATAAGAGATCAGTGGATCTACCTCCCAGACCACTCAGGTCTTCTAGCTCCAGCCTCCTCTGTCCACCCAGAACTAGAACCAAACATGGAGAAGCAGCATCTATGCTCCACTGATCTGGAACAAACTCCCAGCAGACTGGAAAAGATCTGAAAGCCTGAGATCTTAGAAGTCAGAGTTTAAAACCTGTTAGTTTAGAGCTGATGGAGTTAAACTGTTAAGTGAGGTATTATTAGTTTAAGGTTGTGGTCCAACTGTTTGATTTGTTATACATTTGTTTATCTTTATTTGCTTTTATTTCTTCTATTTTATTATCTAATTCATGTAAATAACTGTGCATTTACTGAATCGTTCTATACAAATAAACTTAACTTGCCTTTACTTCCACGTCTACTTGAGTCAAACTGAACTGCAGTAAACGATGCTGAGGATATAAACTCTTCCAGAATTCCTTCCTGCTCCATGTTTTCTTTCCTCTAACTCAGACATTCAGTCAGTGAATAAAATTATAAAATTGTCTGATATGGCATAAAGTGAGCACCTACATCACTGGATATATCTCAACATGATTTAATTACCTTTTCAAAAAGAAAACTCTGAGTGAAAATCTCTATGATAAAATAATTCATGAGATTATATCAGAATTCATGGTTGGATATTTATATACTGGATGAAACTAAACTTTATAGCTATGTTCAAACAAAGAATGAGATTTTATTGAGAAGTTCAAACCATTTTATCGAGACAGAACTTCGGCTAACAGCTAATTTATAACAAGCAAACTTTTTGGTCCTTCATCTTAAAGGCATTGGGAACCATTAATAAAAGGGAAGCTTTAATTTCACATTTTTTTTCTAATTTCAAGTAAAAGCAGAATAGTTCGCACAGTATCATCCATTCATATGGGAATTATAGGGAACCAGCCAAGGACCAGCCATGGAGCAGCCATGGAGCAGCCATGGAGCAGCCATGGAGCAGCCAAGGACCAGCCAAGGACCAACCAAGGACCAACCAAGGACCAGCCAAGGACCAACCAAGGACCAGCCAAGGAGCAGCTAAGGACCAGCCGAGGACCAGCCAAGGACCAGCCAAGGACCAGCCGAGGACCAGCCAAGGACCAACCAAGGACCAACCAAGGACCAGCCAAGGAGCAGCCAAGGACCAACCAAGGACCAGCCAAGGACCAGCCAAGGACCAGCCAAGGACCAGCCAAGGACCAACCAAGGACCAGCCAAGGACCAGCCAAGGAGCAGCCAAGGACCAACCAAGGACCAGCCAAGGACCAGCCAAGGACCAGCCAAGGACCAGCCAAGGACCAGCCAAGGACCAACCAAGGACCAACCAAGGACCAGCCAAGGACCAACCAAGGACCAACCAAGGACCAACCAAGGACCAGCCAAGGAGCAGCCAAGGACCAGCCGAGGACCAGCCAAGGACCAGCCGAGGACCAGCCAAGGACCAACCAAGGACCAACCAAGGACCAGCCAAGGAGCAGCCAAGGACCAACCAAGGACCAGCCAAGGACCAGCCAAGGACCAGCCAAGGACCAGCCAAGGACCAACCAAGGACCAACCAAGGACCAGCCAAGGACCAGCCAAGGACCAGCCAAGGAGCAGCCAAGGACCAACCAAGGACCAGCCAAGGACCAGCCAAGGACCAGCCAAGGACCAACCAAGGACCAACCAAGGACCAGCCAAGGACCAACCAAGGACCAACCAAGGACCAGCCAAGGACCAACCAAGGACCAGCCAAGGAGCAGCTAAGGACCAGCCAAGGACCAACCAAGGACCAGCCAAGGACCAGCCGAGGACCAGCCAAGGACCAACCAAGGACCAGCCAAGGAGCAGCTAAGGACCAGCCAAGGACCAACCAAGGACCAGCCAAGGGCCAGCCAAGGACCAGCCGAGGACCAGCCAAGGACCAGCCAAGGACCAACCAAGGAGCAGCCAAGGACCAACCAAGGACCAGCCAAGGAGCAGCCAAGGACCAACCAAGGACCAACCAAGGAGCAGCCAAGGAGCAGCCAAGGACCAACCAAGGACCAGCCAAGGACCAGCCAAGGAGCAGCCAAGGAGCAGCCAAGGAGCAGCCAAGGACCAACCAAGGACCAGCCAAGGACCAGCCAAGGACCAACCAAAGACCAGCCAAGGACCAGCCAAGGACCAACCAAAGACCAGCCAAGGACCAACCAAGGACCAGCCAAGGACCAACCAAGGAGCAGCCAAGGAGCAGCCAAGGGCCAGCCAAGGAGAAGCCAAGGACCAACCAAAGACCAGCCAAGGGCCAGCCAAGGACCAGCCAAGGACCAACCAAAGACCAGCCAAAGACCAGCCAAGGACCAGCCAAGGACCAACCAAAGACCAGCCAAGGACCAACCAAGGACCAACCAAAGACCAGCCAAGGACCAACCAAGGACCAGCCAAGGACCAACCAAGGACCAGCCAACGACCAGCCAAGTACCAGCCAAGGACCAGCCAAGGACCAGCCAAGGACCAACCAAAGACCAGCCAAGGACCAACCAAGGACCAGCCAAGGACCAACCAAGGACCAGCCAACGACCAGCCAAGTACCAGCCAAGGACCAGCCAAGGACCAGCCAAGGACCAACCAAAGACCAGCCAAGGACCAGCCAAGGACCAATCAAGGACCAGCCAAGGACCAACCAAGTACCAGCAAAGGACCAGCCAAGGACCAACCAAAGACCAGCCAAGGACCAACCAAAGACCAGCCAAGGACCAACCAAAGACCAGCCAAGGACCAACCAAGGACCAACCAAAGACCAGCCAAGGACCAACCAAAGACCAGCCAAGGACCAGCCAAGGACCAACCAAAGACCAGCCAAGGACCAGCCAAGGACCAGCCAAGGACCAACCAAAGACCAGCCAAGGACCAACCAAAGACCAGCCAAGGACCAGCCAAGGACCAGCCAAGGACCAACCAAGGACCAACCAAAGACCAGCCAAGGACCAACCTAAGACCAGCCAAGGACCAGCCAAGGACCAGCCAAGGACCAGCCAAGGACCAACCAAAGACCAGCCAAAGACCAACCAAAGACCAGCCAAGGACCAACCAAAGACCAGCCAAGGACCAGCCAAGGACCAGCCAGGAAAGGGGAAATTTTGAATGGCTACTGGGCATCCTTTGAATTTCAACAGTTCTGATTGCTCATTTTAATTCCAGTTGCATTCATTTCACCAGACCAGGTCCGACACGATCTTCCCTCTTTAGAACCATAGTGAAACTGCATCGCTGTTGGATCCATTTATTGTTCTGTCAGCCCTTTGGAAAATGAAATTCATGGCTCAGCCCTTTTCAAACAGCACTTCATTTGCAACCATATGAGCTGTGCTGGAGCAAAACGAGATGTTTTTCTTAGGCAAACCCTAAATTCACAGTAGGGGACCCATGAGGGAAATGTGACAGTCAGTATTTCTGAAGATGTACAGTTCATTTCACTGCCCTGCACATCTACACGCCTTTTTTTTCAGCCAACTGAGACAAGAGCTCTGCAGGGAGAAGCACCAACAATAGACCACAGCAAACGTTTAAAAGGAAAGTTTGTTTGAAATGCTCCCAAGATAATGGAAACCAATTAGTGAAAACACAAAGTGGACAAAGGGCAGAGCCGTCAAAAACAGCGTGAGTCAGCCAGATGCTAGACGTCCCCGGCAGCAGCTGCAGCTTCTTCAAAGCTCCCATCAAAGTCATCGTGTGAAAAGCTGCATTTCAGAAGAATACAATCATAAAGTACAATAAAGTGGTTAGAAAACCAAAAACTTAGTTTAGAGACATTATAGTTGGAAGCAGGAAGTCATCTTGTGGATATATTCTCCAAAAGGCCAAAATGTTAAAGAACTGAGTCACGAAATGTGTGTTTAGAGTCCAAAAAATAAAATTTTACAGTTATGAGTTGAAGAAATTAAACTTGAGGAAAAACAACAAGAAATTCGTTGTCAATATTTTGATTGTTTGTCGGATTATATTAGCCCATCTTCATGATCTGATAATACACTGTTATTCGCTCTCAGTAGGAGTAGCAGTAACACACATTTTGATACAAAATCAGAATCAGCTAAGAAAAGCCTTCTAACTATTCCATCTTTAGTTTGGACAAGAAGGCGGGGGTGCAACATATTCTCATTATCAGTTTGTATGAAATCGTACGAAAAGTTATGCACACTATTTCGTACGTTTCGGACGTTTTTCCACAAAAAACCAGATCAGTGCGCATGCGCAGGCAGACAGACAAAAAAAGTAGATCCGCAGACGGACGTAAAACTGGGAAAAACAGTGCAATCAGCACTTATTCATGTCTCTAACTACGTTGCTTGCTGTTTTATATCTTAGGGTTAGGGTCAGGGTTAGGGCTAATTGTAATTTAAATTCTATGTTCTTGAATGGTGCGTAAGATGCGCATACGACGAAAAAAACGTCAAAATGCTGATGAAGGTTCTCAGTCATCCAGGTCATAGTCATTCCGTAAAAATTCAAAAAATATCCGCCGGACTTGGTTTTAAAGATTTGAAGACGTTTTGCCACCTCTCCAGGAAGCTTTCTCAATTCAAATGTCTGGATCCGCAGTGAGTTTGAGTTTTATATAGACAAGGCCTTGTGTTGCTTGGATTTTTATTTGCATGTTCCAAAGCAATACAAGGCCTTGTCTATATAAGACTCAAACTCACTGCGGATCCAGACATTTGAATTGAGAAAGCTTCCTGGAGAGGTGGCAAAACGTCTTCAAATCTTTAAAACCAAGTCCAGCGGATATTTTTTGAATTTTTACGGAAGAACTTTTCATACGAACTCATAATGAGAATACACTGAGGGGTGAGACAGACAGAGATCTTCCCCGTCTTTGAACCGTGAGGCCAAGGCTGCTCTCAGTCAAAGGTTTTAACAAATAAGCAAACAGGGTAGAGCCAGAGGAACTACTATTCAATTAAAAAAAGCTACGGAGAACAAGAGAATATAGAAAAAAAAAGATAAAGTCCAGATTCCTCGCTGAGTGGTGTAACCCCCTGAAACTAAAAGTTCTCAACTTGAGGAGTTTTGGATAGAGAAGAATGAATTTTGTTTTACAATCTTGGTATAATTACTGCTCCAAGTGGGTCAGCTAAAGGCACGTTTTAGGCCGGGCGTACACTGTACGATTTTTTTGCCCTTTTGGGCCGATTCTCTAGTCCTGCAAGAATATTTGGATCGGGCCGACTTTCAGCCTGACTGTGCGTGGTGTACGTAGTATACAGGGGGTAACGAGGGGCGATCAGCCTCTAACGACCACCTCCCCATCAGGAATCGTAAGGTCTGGAGAAAATAAAACATGTTTGAAATTCAGTCGGCCGTTGTAAGGTGATCGTGGGCAAATCACTCAATGGGCAAACAAGGATTCTTCTTCTTCTTCTCAGATAAAAACACAGAAGAATGGCGGGGGGGCAATGAGTGAAATTGAGTTCTTTCTGTCAAACTGACAGACTGTAGTAGCCCCGTTTGCTCAGCCATGTCTTTGTCCAAATACGTTGTCTCCTTTTCTTTTTAGGGCTTTCAGCACAAAATTATCCAAATCGCCAAGTCAGCGCGTTTCACTCTAGTGAGCTTCAGATTCCTCTTCTACACGTTTCCTAATAGACGAGTCCGAGTAGCGCCATCTCACTGCGGAGTAGGGACTGACACAGGAGTGGATTTTCACTCCTGTCCCGTCCCACTCCCACAGAAAAAAAAATTGTGTCCCGTCCCGATCCCGGGCCAGAGTAGAAATCTAAATCCTGTCCCGTCCCACTCCTGGTGAAATTACTCCCACTCCCATTCAGAATGACTCCCGCTCCTGCTCCACTCCCATTCTTGTTGTATTCAATAGGATTACTGCCAATACATTGAATCTGAATTTCTTTTGAGCCAAGTGAAAAACTCAGAGCGGAAGCACTGTTGGTTTTTGGGTCGTGTAGTTTTTTTGACTCGCATTATAGTGTAGGCTTCAAGGAAAAAAACTACAAAATGGCGGCGCCAGTACTGGATTTTTTTCTCCTTTCTATTTTGTTTTTTGGCCTCGATCCTAGTTTATTTTAGTTACTATTGGTTTGCTCCCACTCCCGTCTGCTCCCGTTAATGTTTAATCCTGTACCGTCCCAATCACGTGATCGTTACTAATACTGACTCCCATCCCACGGGAATCTCGTGACCTGTGGGATTCCCGAAAAAATGTCAGTCTCTACTGCGGAGCTAAGTCCCACCTGGTTTTTAGACGTAAAGTGTGAGCAGGTAGATCGCATCAGAGTGTTGGGTCGCACAGTGTGAGAACAAACATCGTGAGCTGGGACCTTTTAAACCCTGCGGGTTCATCGTACAGTTTCAGCTGCAGCTGCGTTCAACGATTGAAAAAAATCGCACCGCGTACGCCCAACTTTAGAGCCTCTATACTGTAGTTAACAATTAATTACTAAATTAGATGACGAATAATTAAATAATCTATTAATCCGATTAATTGTTTCAGCCCTAGTTAATACTGTGATGATGCATCAGATTTATCGAGCATTAAAATCAGTTTTACAGAGTGAAAGTAAACCATCATCGCTGTTTGAGTAAAATCAGTAAAGCAGAAATTTCACTTTTATTAGACGGAAAAAAAGGATAACCAGCAAAGTTAAAGGAAGCAGCTTAGCTTCTGCCTCTTTGTTCAGCCTGTAAATAGACCCCATCACGCTCACAAAGACACCGATATGCAGCTCAGTCAGCACCTTCAGCATGACTGCCTTGCTCATGGACACAAGAGGAAGCTGGAATCAAACCTGCAACATTTTGCATAAGAAGACACTTAAATTTACAATAGACTGTGCCTCAGAGGATAAAGACGTCCTTCCTTTTTATCTGGTTTAGTTTTCCTCACCATGACCCAAACACGCCACGATGCATCAGAGCCTCACCGCGCTAAACGAGCTCCAGCTACACGCCCAGCGCTGTGCTCAGCATTCACCAGACAATAACAGAATGAATATTTGATTTGCATCTGCGAGGCCATGTCTTCCTGCCTCCAGAACAAAGCCTTCCTCCTCTAACACACTTTTAAGGCTACATAAAAGCACAGCAAATCAAGCCCTCCAGGAAACCCAGTCTGACTTTTATAGAATAAAAGAATTTAATTCAAACACAAAGTGCAGAAGCAGTAAAGAGCTTGTAATAAACTGTAGTTCAACACCAAGCGGAGGTCAGTGGTGGCGTGACTCTCTTCCACTCGCGTTAATGCAGATGTCCAACCGCTGCAGGCCTGCAGTCACACCCACGGCTCTAACAGCCGGCCGTGACGGTGAGTGAGGAGCAGCTTCTGCACGACTGCAGGGCGAAGAGGAGCTTCAACCCTGACAACACGGGGAGAGGAAGGAACCCGCTGCTGCATGCTCAGGAGCGAGCGAGACTCGGTAGGAATGACTGATGTAGAAGGCTGGTTCATGCATTTAAATGCTTTTTATTAAAGATTTTGTGACACATGTGGTTTTAATTTATTGTTAGTATCTGGTCAGGAAGAGCAGGGAGAGGGAGCTCTACCTTTGAGTCATGCAGAACTCAACGTTTGGTTAAAGCTGTTGTTAAATAAAACCAAAAGAAAAGAAAAAGCTTCATATAGCTCTAGCTATAGGGTCATTTAAAAAGCAAAGTACTTTATCTAGTGGTTCATTAACGATTCCAGGAATCTTTTCAGGCATTTAGTGTTCATTAAAAAGCTAATCAGCTGCCTTGGCCCCACATGCTTCTGAACAGCAGGTTCCACTTTAGCTCTGTAACAGGAACCTAAAGAATGTATAACTCGGTTTCTGTTCTTGGTAAGAATCCCAAACATCTTGTCTTTAAACATTTTTCAAAGGAAAAGATTCACATTTATAAATACAGTAGCAGCCATTCAAAATCAGTCAAACGGCAGCCAAATGACAGACTCCCTGCAACTCCCAGCAAAATCCCCTCCAACCACTGCAGTGACCCCCCCTCTGGCATATTTTTTTTACTCTGACTCCACCCTTTCATTTAATTACAGGGTCTGACCAGGAGATGAAGCATTTTTTGGATCTTAATGTCCACAAATCATGACAGAAAGAATATTTTAGTACAAAAATTGGTGTTTAAAAGGGAATTGTAGGGGACCAGCCAAGGGCCAGCTATTGACTAGCCAAGGGCTATTCAAGGACCAGCCAAGGACCAGCTATTGACTAGCCAAGGGCTATTCAAGGACCAGCCAAGGGCCAGCTATTGACTAGCCAAGGGCTATTCAAGGACCAGCCAAGGGCCAGCTATTGACTAGCCAAGGGCTATTCAAGGACCAGCCAAGGGCCAGCTATTGACTAGCCAAGGGCTATTCAAGGACCAGCCAAGGACCAGCTATTGACTAGCCAAGGGCTATTCAAGGACCAGCCAAGGGCCAGCTATTGACTAGCCAAGGGCTATTCAAGGACCAGCCAAGGGCCAGCTATTGACTAGCCAAGGGCTATTCAAGGACCAGCCAAGGGCCAGCTATTGACTAGCCAAGGGCTATTCAAGGACCAGCCAAGGGCCAGCTATTGACTAGCCAAGGGCTATTCAAGGACCAGCCAAGGGCCAGCTATTGACTAGCCAAGGGCTATTCAAGGACCAGCCAAGGGCCAGCTATTGACTAGCCAAGGGCTATTCAAGGACCAGCCAAGGACCAGCTATTGACTAGCCAAGGGCTATTCAAGGACCAGCCAAGGGCCAGCTATTGACTAGCCAAGGGCTATTCAAGGACCAGCCAAGGACCAGCTATTGACTAGCCAAGGGCTATTCAAGGACCAGCCAAGGGCCAGCTATTGACTAGCCAAGGGCTATTCAAGGACCAGCCAAGGACCAGCTATTGACTAGCCAAGGGCTATTCAAGGGCCAGCCAAGGGCCAGCTATTGACTAGCCAAGGGCTATTCAAGGACCAGCTATTGACTAGCCAAGGGCTATTCAAGGACCAGCCAAGGGCCAGCTATTGACTAGCCAAGGGCTATTCAAGGACCAGCCAAGGACCAGCTATTGACTAGCCAAGGGCTATTCAAGGACCAGCCAAGGACCAGCTATTGACTAGCCAAGGGCTATTCAAGGACCAGCCAAGGGCCAGCTATTGACTAGCCAAGGGCTATTCAAGGACCAGCCAAGGACCAGCTATTGACTAGCCAAGGGCTATTCAAGGACCAACCAAGGACCAGCTATTGACTAGCCAAGGGCTATTAAAGGACCAGCTATTGACTAGCCAAGGGCTATTCAAGGACCAGCTATTGACTAGCCAAGGGCTATTCAAGGACCAGCCAAGGACCAGCTATTGACTAGCCAAGGGCTATTCAAGGACCAGCCAAGGGCCAGCTATTGACTCGCCAAGGGCTATTCAAGGACCAGCCATTGACTAGCCAAGAGCTATTCAAGGACCAGCCAAGGGCCAGCTTATTGACTAGCCAAGGGCTATTCAAGGACCAGCCAAGGGCCAGCTATTGACTAGACAAGGGCTATTCAAGGACCAGCCAAGGACCAGCTATTGACTAGCCAAGGGCTATTCAAGGACCAGCCAAGGGCCAGCTATTGACTAGCCAAGGGCTATTCAAGGACCAGCCAAGGGCCAGCTATTGACTAGCCAAGGGCTATTCAAGGACCAGCCAAGGACCAGCTATTGACTAGCCAAGGGCTATTCAAGGACCAGCCAAGGGCCAGCTATTGACTAGCCAAGGGCTATTCAAGGACCAGCCAAGGGCCAGCTATTGACTAGCCAAGGGCTATTCAAGGACCAGCCAAGGACCAGCTATTGACTAGCCAAGGGCTATTCAAGGACCAGCCAAGGACCAGCTATTGACTAGCCAAGGGCTATTCAAGGACCAGCCAAGGGCCAGCTATTGACTAGCCAAGGGCTATTCAAGGACCAGCTATTGAATAGCCAAGGGCTATTCAAGGACCAGCTATTGACTAGCCAAGGGCTATTCAAGGACCAGCCAAGGACCAACTATTGACTAGCCAAGGGCTATTCAAGGACCAGCCAAGGGCCAGCTATTGACTAGCCAAGGGCTATTCAAGGACCAGCCAAGGGCCAGCTATTGACTAGCCAAGGGCTATTCAAGGACCAGCTATTGACTAGCCAAGGGCTATTCAAGGACCAGCCAAGGACCAGCTATTGACTAGCCAAGGGCTATTCAAGGACCAGCCAAGGGTCAGCTATTGACTAGCCAAGGGCTATTCAAGGACCAGCCAAGGACCAGCTATTGACTAGCCAAGGGCTATTCAAGGACCAGCCAAGGGCCAGCTATTGACTAGCCAAGGGCTATTCAAGGACCAGCCAAGGGCCAGCTATTGACTAGCCAAGGGCTATTCAAGGAAAATGGGGAAATGTTGAATGGCTACTACTGTAATTCAAAGAAATAATATTTAATGTATGGGGCATCGTAACCCTGATGGGAGTATTAACCAGTGGGATGGTGAGGGTCCTGTATCTGTACTGTGATTTTTGGTAGCGAAACGTTTGTGAGGCGTCACAACGCGTTTCAACACATTGCCAAACTGTATCGATACACAGATAACTGACACCTACTGGACATTTAAACCACTCCAGGCAGCCTCTGTGACTACACTGACACTGGTTGGATGACATATAATAGGATTTATTTCATCGTTTGCCCCCCTAACAAAAAACAAAACGAAAAGACAGAATGAAAACACAGTAGAAAAGCTGGTAAGAAAGTCTTACACTCCATTCACATTGAATGTGCTTCAGGCAGCAGAAGCAGCAGGTTTACATGCAAAGTCAATCGTTGACGTGCATCAAGGTGCATCAAAAGCTCCTGCAGCGTCTAGAGCAGCTGAAGCAGCACATCATGAGCTTCTGAGCATCTGAGCTGCAGCTGCTGGAGTTGGAAAAATTGAACTTTAGCTGCTTGACGCGCCGCATCAACCAATCAGAGAAGCTGATCTGGGAGCTGGCAGGGAGTCAGACGCAGCACTGCTGATGCAGAGCGCTATGATCACTCCTCTGAAACAGTTTATTAACGCCTAGATTAACTTCAAATGTAGAAACCTGCCGGCAGAATATGTTGGCTTTTATTATCCTGCTGCCTGCAGTTTGTAGCACAGACCTGAAAAACGCTAACATCTACTTCCAGCCGCCACCAACAGGAGGGGAAAACCCTGGAGAGGCGAGCGGGCCTGAGGCAGCTGCTGCTGGGGATTCCCAGTGACAGCGCAGCGCCGGTATGTGGGGGTCTGAGCGGCTCCCACAGAGAAATAATCTTTGAAGGCAGGATGGTAATCTTACGGAACAGGATTAGGGCCACTGAAAAAAAAGAAAATTTAACAGATTTTTAAATTTTATTTCAGTTTAACATGGGAAAAAAGTCAGAATCAAGCCATAGCCATGTCTGTTTTAGAGACTAGCTCTCTTGTTTTAATGACCTTCTGCTCCTCCATTAATGAGGGGACCCCTCTGGCACGTAAAAAGTTGCCTAATTCCGTCATTTTCCACCAATGTGTCACTGGCCACCTCAAACAACTCACATTTTTGTCAGTGAAGCTGAGTGCTCCACATCTCTTCCTTCATGGTGCCCATCTACATTAAGATCCAAAATTCTGAGATTAAAGTCAGAATTCTGAGAAAACTACTACTAAATTGAAATAAAATTTTATAATCAGTAAACTTTTTTTTTTTCAGTGGCCCTAATCCTCTTCCGTATAATCTGGATGAACTGACTGCACAGACCATGTTTTCAGGAGGACTTTCTCACTTCAACATAGATTCTAGGGCTGCAACTAACGATTTTTTTAAAAATCGATGAATCGGCCGATTATTTTTTCGATTAATCGATGAATCGGACAAAAAATATTTTTTATATTAACCTCTTTATTCCAAAATAAACATTTTAGACAGAACAAACAAGCACACAAGTACAGGTTGCTCATTAACTGTACTGGTGCAATATGAAAAATAAATGTTTGTGTTAAAACTACGCAAACTTACATGAGAAATGTAGCTGTACATCCACAAAATATAGGCTACTTTGTTTCATAAAGCGCAAAAAGGAACGATACATGCTTTCACGTAAGAGTCTCCAAAAGCCGCCAGTGACACCGTAGAAAGTCGCCAGATTTGTCACCAGTCGCTTTTTTAAAAAAATAGTCGCTGGAGGGGTCTGAAAAGTCGCTAAATATAGCGACAAAGTCGCTGAGTTGGCAACACTGCACCTGCGGCGCTGACTCGCTCTGCCGTAATTTTTTTTTCTTCCCCCGTTTCAGTCAAGTGGATGTGATGACGACGGCGGCGGATGACGCATTAATCGCGCGACACAACTAATCGATGATTAAATTCGTTGCCAACGCTTTTAAAAGTCAATTTTTATCGATTTTATCGATTCGTTGTTGCAGCCCTAATAGATTCTAACTACTCTTTACCCGCTGATCACAGCTAATATAGCAAAGCTGCTCTCTGGCATTGAACACAGGAGCATCAGACGCATCTGGACTCACTTTACTGGACGTCTGACCTTAATGTGGACAAACATCAGAATTGAAGCAGCAGAAGCTTTTATGCTGCTGAAAGCATGTCTGGTATGATTGTCCAACGTCTAAGAGAAAATAAGGGTAAAATCTGGGGTGTGCGGTGTGTTTCCTGACAGCTGCAGGGTTCAGGTGTATAGATCAGCCTGATCTCCCCAGAGGCAGAAGCAAAGCTGTGTGATCCAGAGATTTAATTATCTCCACTACAGCAATGAAGTGTAACAGACTTGGATGATGTAATGTTCTTCACCTCATAATGGGCCACCCTCTGGGACTCGGAGATGAGCTGAGCGCTGCACACTTTGCAGTAGCTGTCTGTGAAAAGTCCTTGGTCCACCTCTGTTGACTTCATCTAGAAAAGAAGACAAATGGACGATTATTAAACCTGGAGATGAGAGAGGAAAATGAACGATTTAATTATTATCATTTGAATTATCGACGTCATTCTGATGTCATTCAGACAAACGGCTGATGAACGCAGTGGTGCAAAAAGTGGGCATGCAGTGTATGCAACAGATAGGGGCGCTGCACTAGAGGGGGAGTCTAGAAAAAATGTCTTTCTAGTTGGCATTTTCTATATTTAACAGCATAAAATGATCAATAACGGAGTGACAGCCCCTCTGATCCTTCACCTCCCTTCTTATTGCTCTTCCTTCCACACAGGTGGTTTGGACACACGCCTGTAAGAAAACGCACTCACGCACATTTTTTTTTTGTTTCTTTGAAATCTTAGACTGGGCTGCGTCCGAATTCATGGGCTGCGCCTTCCAAGGACGCGGTCTACCTGGACTGGATCCTTGTAGGTCCGTGAAAATAAGGAGGCCAGAAGAGTTTTGGCTGTGAATTCAAACAGGTCCATCCTTTGCGCGGCTTTCTCTGCCATACGCTCTGTCGCTTAGCAACCGTGATAGTTGACACACAAAGCAGGAAAAGAATGAATACCGAAGTTTTCAAAACTGTTTTATTTTCTTTTATTCTTTATTATAAAGTGAACAAAGACTACAATCGTGTCAATCCAGAGTGGAATAAAGGTTCCAACCACCGGGAGCAGGAACAAAAAAAAATCAAATGTAATGATAGAAACCTTAGTCAGTTAAATAACCTGCAGCTGTGATTCTGCACATCTCTGATGTTGCTGCTGTTTTCAAATATCCATTACTAGGGATGCAGGACATTGGGATTTTGGCCGATATCCGATATGCCGATATTTTAAAAGTCATGTAGCCGATAACCGATATCGATACCGATGTTAAAGCTGGACAAAAATAAGTAGTCATTGAAAATAGCAGTTTTGTTATCCATTTCTGACACTTTGAAAAATAATATACTCAAATATATTTTCATATGCTGATATCAAATAGATTTTTAAAAACGCGGTATCGATCTATTTTACTTTCAAAATCTGGTGAAATTTCATCGTTCTGTTACAAACTCTCGTGATATTTTGCAAATTCTTGTGAGATTTTGTTAGTAAAATAGATCGATACCGCGTCAAAATATCAACATATAAAAATATGGCAAAATTTCGTGAATTTTCGGGGGATTTCGTAGCATAACGATGACATATAGCAATATTTCATTAGTAAAAGAGATTGATATGGTGTTTTTAAATGACAATATATCAGCATATGAAGATATTGGGATATTTTAATGTATCAATATTTTTTCCCTCGTCTTTAGAAGTTTTTAAGTCTGCAAAAAAGAAGTTTTTGAGGAAAGAGCAGAAGTAGTATTTATTTTTATTTTTTTAGACTTTAGAAACTCAGAAGCTGATCAAATATCAGGTTAAATATCGGTGGGGTGGCCGATGTCCGATATTCAGTTTTAAGGCCGATACCGATAGGGGGACGATTATATCGTGCATCCCTATCCATTACTGCAAAAATGTCCATAGCTGCATATTGTTTATTTATTCTCCAGTTTTATATTGTTAAACATCACAGTGTTTTATTGTTTATATTTGAACTTTTCACTATTATATTATTCTTATACATTTTTCTAAAATTCACATTTGTGTGACCATTTTTTTAAATAATCCTTTTGCTGCTGTAAATTTCCCCATTGTGGAACAATAAAGAGATTTTCTATTCTATTCTATAAAAGGGGTAGAAATATATAAGTAAATCTAAACAATTTAAGTATAAAAAACGTATCAGTAAAATCTCTTAAATTCAACAAAAAATACTTAGTTAAGCAAATTGTGCAAAATAACAGTTAAAAATGAAACTCCTATCAGATTTATAGTCCCCCCCCACCCTGCAGATCTATTAGAATCTGTCCTTAATTTCCAGCCAAACTCATTTACACAGTAACAGATAAAAACCTTTAGATAAATCAAACATTACCGCCACATATCTGACTCTCTAACCATTAAAACAATATATATGCTCACATATATGCTCTGTTTTTTGCGAAGTAGAGCCAGCCAATCATGTTCGCGTATGCAAATTAGCCATGTGCTTTTCCGCAGTTACTAGCGTGAAGATAGCAGGTCTTCACTCCTGTTTGTGGACCTCGATGGACAAATTCGACCCATTTCCATTCGTCAGAAACTGGATTAAAGCAGGACATGTGCGTGCATGAAAGAGAGAGACAGACAGACAGTCTTTGTGCTTGTGTGTGTTTTCATAGACTGTCTATTCAGGCTCTTGCCCGCTCTATCAGATTCACAGAAAGCTTCATCCACCAAGCTGTCAGGAAGCTGACCCACCTCAAAATAAATAAATCACTCCGGACAAACTGTCTCCTGCACTACTATTAATACTATATTTATTTACTGTTATTTTGCACTGTTACTGTTACAAATGCTATATCTTACATAATTGGTAATAATAATAATAATAATTTTTCTGCTGCCATTACCATCTGCCTTTTTGCACTAGCATAAGTATTGCATATTTTATATTATTGTACATTTTATATTTTATTGTGAAATTGAATGTTTAAATGTTAGTATTAGGAACTGATCTTATCAGTTGTGCCTGTGCACTTTATCTGTTTCACTGTTGGTGAATGAGAAACGTCCTCTCCAGTCCTTGTATGTCTGAATGTGAAGAATTGACATTAAAGCTGACTTTAACTTTGAAATGTTATAGGCCTGCTGCATATTGAGACAATTTAGATCAGTATATAGTAACAATCAAGAGATGGGGACCCCCCCAAATATTGACAGGTACTTCGCACACTGCCGCTGACAGTTGCATCTGCAGAGAGATCATTTAGCTAAAGCTCATCAAAACACACCTTCATTCAAATATGAGGTGCGATGGTTTGTCCCAGTTAGCAGTGAGCTCTATTGAAAACACGGGACGTTCTGCATCATTTGATTCTATACTTGACAAATGGGCACTTCCAAACTCAATGGAATGAAACAGTTTAAACGTCATAAATGTTCAAACTCGATGATGTGTTCACATCCACCTAAAAAATATGTAGTTGCGCCCCTGGATAAATGCACAGCTTCTCTGTAATCTGAGGTGAATCTGAGGCTGAAGCTGAGATGGTTGAAGCTGGGAACCCGTTAGATCGTATAAACTGTGCAGAAGAAGTGGAAAAGATGAGGTTTTTGTTTGGACCATTGGTGTTTTTTAGCCTTTTTTTGGGGGTGCTGAAGCAACCTCTTATTTGAATCAAAGCAACACTAAAATATGTGGGTTTTCTTTATACTGTATGCGCTTTTTATAATAAAAAACAAAGAAAACCAAAAAAATTTGACGTTGTAAAAACCACATAGTATTTGGCTTTTTAATTCAATTATGTTCTGGTTTTCTGCGATGGACTGGCGACCTGTCCCGGGTGTACCTGAATGCAGCGTTTTTGAGGAAAACGCTGCATTCAGGTGTTTCTGAAATGTACAGTTTGATTTCTGCACCTATTGATGGTGTGTTGGTGAAATGTTCACCAGAGAGGTGCTCTAAAGTGTCTGAGACTGCTAGGGCTGCAACTAACGATTATTTTAAAAATCGATGAATCGGACGATTATTTTTTCGATTAATCGATGAATCGGACAAAAAATATTTTTTATATTAACCTCTTTATTCCAAAATAAACATTTTAGACAGAACAAACAAGCACACAAGTACAGGTTGCTCATTAACTGTACTGGTGCAATATGAAAAATAAATGTTTGTGTTAAAACTACGCAAACTTACATGAGAAATGTAGCTGTACATCCACAAAATATAGGGTACTTTGTTTCATAAAGCGCAAAAAAAGACATTTTTGTTTTTTAAAGCCCCTAAGGGGTTCAAACAATAGGCCCCCCCATTTCAACAAATGAGTTTTTTTTAGACTAGAAGAGTTCTGCCTTTTAAGACAGGAAAGTATAGCAGTTAAAGTTGCTACTTGAGAAAATACTGAACCATAGAGATAAAAATAGCCCTGTGATTCAAATTATAAATTGTATTTGGAATAAAAATGAGAGAACTAGGGGTGCTAAAAAACACATTCTCCAAAGACAGATATTTACATGGGAATGTGGCAGATAATTAATTGACATATTACTGATCTTGCTGGATTTTATTCTGCTTTACTTCCATAAATTGCAGGATCTTCTTTACTTTATCTTTGCCAGAAGATTTAAACTTTAAAAGCCTTGCCCTCATAATTTGCAAGTTAATTTATTTATAAAGTAAATATAAACGCTGCTTAAGCTAATTCAAATGAAATTAAAAGTAAAATAAGTAGCCAACCTTATCACTGTCTGTAACCTACTAACACGGTAAGGAAAGCATCAGATGAGCTACCTGAGAAACTAACGTTACGTTTCCCCACTTTAAAACCAAACAAACATGGTGGTTCCGTGCCATGTTAATTTCTTTTGAAAAAAGTTGCATGTTATCACTTTTTTCGCTTTACAAAGCGCAGGCTATTTTAATTATTGTGATCAATTTGCGCCGTCAATCCCGGTGCATGCGCGCTTCATTTGCAGTCTGGACGCTGAGGCTCTGACTGAGAGGGACTCCTGCGGGAAAACGCGATTGGGGTGGGGGAGGCGCCCCACGGCAGAGTAGGAACGATGCATGCTTTCACGTAAGAGTCTCCAAAAGCCGCCAGTGACACCGAAAAAAGTCGCCAGATTTGTCGCTAGTCGCTTTTTTGAAAAATAGTCGCTGGAGGGGTCTGAAAAGTCGCGGAGTTGGCAACACTGCACCTGCGGCGCTGACTCGCTCTGCCGTATTTTTTTTTCTTCCTCTTTCAGTCAAGAGGCAGTGATGACGGCGCGGCGGATGACGCAATAATCGCGCGACACAACTAATCGATGATGAAATTCGTTGCCAACGCTTTTAAAAGTCGATTTTTATCGATTTTATCGATTCGTTGTTGCAGCCCTAGAGACTGCTTTGTTTGAGGCCGAATGGGGTTCAAGGAGACAGAAGCAGAGATAAAAAAAAAAGCAGAGGATGAAGAGAGCACATCCAGTTAGTCACAGTCAGAGAAACAGGACTACACTTTAAAACTGATATTTCTCTCCAGGATGGAGTCACAGCCAAACAGGAACAGACCAGATGAAGCTACTATGAGAAAAAGCAGAGAGAGCAGAACGTTAGAGATTGAACTAATAGATTCTGCAGAGTGGGAGAATAGAGATAGAATGAAGCAGAATGATGAAAAAGGGTCCCTATGTCCTCCAGCAGTCTAAGCCTATAGCAGCAGAACTATAGAGATAGCTCAGGATTACACATGATTTACAATCATTTTCTGATTACTAGTCTAAAGAGGAAGATGTGTAAAGGAGGAGCCGTGGAACAAGGTGTGTGGAAAGTGAAAGGTAAACCAGGTAAGAAAACAGGCAGAATAGCAGCAAAGAAAAACATTTCCATGTATCATAGAAGTCCTTTTGGCACAAAAAAGAGACAACTCATTTCATGAAAACTGATTCAAAGGTTTCCGTGATATTAGTTGATTTAAAAGCTTTAATTGGTTGGAAATTCTTCTAAAAAAATGGCACATGTCTCAGATACAATGCATTAGTGAACGATGGAGTCAGTGATTAGCAAAACGCACTGAACAAGTTTAGAAAATATGTAGAAAACAATTAAATGAATCTTGTTCTGCCAAGCAGCTCTCTGGGTGCCCAGGAGCCTGTTAAAGAAAAATTATTATTTTTAGTTTTTAATACAGTTAATCTTATGGCATGTGTAAAAGGTATGTTGAACACTCTCATTTTGAACATATTTCTTAATTTTGAACAAGTTTGTGAAGATAACCTTTCCTTGAACCAAATTACTGAATTTAAGTTTGTTCTTGAGAATTTATGGCAGGAGAGGCCCCCGCATTCCAACAGCTATTCTGTGAGGTCTTATCTTATGTTTTCTTTAGCCAGAAGACCTTAGAATTCATGGACGCCAGGCCGTAAATTAGGGGAAGTTCTAAGTTTTTCTGAGTGTCCAAGATAGCTCCTGGTTGGAGGAGCAAAAGCCAGCCTTATTTGAATAAATTAAATACAAGAGGATAAAACTTTCTACACAGAAGTAACTAATCAGATTTGCTCTTGCAACTCTCCAAAGATGTCTTTGTACGTCTTTGCTTTCTTTCCTTCTCTCCATTTATGTCAGGTAATTGAATGTATGTCTCTGTTGTTCTGCAGTTTCTGGTGTAAGTTTGTGCATTGTCTTACTTCTGAGTTTATGCATTGTCTTATATTGGATTAAACTCTGTAATTCTGTAACGTCAACACACATTGCTGGTTTTCCTGGGGCCACACGCAGCTCGCCGGGAGGGCCGGGGAAGGGAAGAGAGAGAGCCAAACTTTTTCCAAGTTAACTATTTTAGAATATTTTCTTCCTTAACAAGCCCTAAACATCTGGTCCTAGAATCGCCCCTGGTTTGGATCCCACCTGCTACAAGAATTCAACTTTTATCAGACAGATGAGTCAGAAAGAAAGAAGTCCTCCTCATGGATGTTTGTGCAAAAACGCATCAGAATCTTCTCCTCATAATGAGGCTTTAGTTTGAAATCCTGAAGGAACTGAGACTAAGTGAACCAAAGGCAACGCAGCAACTAAACAATGATAAGATATCATACTTTCATTGTTTCTAATCCATATTTCATTACCACAAGCATTTAGAGTAACTGACAGCTGCTGAGCGGCTTCTGGAGGCAACGACTTAGAAAAACCTCGCTGTGCCAAACGTCCCGCCTCAGGCAAAAGGCTCCAATTTTATTTACCTATACAAAATAAATCACTACAGCAGATTAAGCACATTAGGCTGCTGGGTTTTCTGCAGGTTTGTTATAATATGTGATAGAAGTTTTAGACTGAATAACAGGCTTCCAGCTCCACATCTGATCCTTTCTCCTGGTCATTCTAATTCATCCAGGCTTCCATCATCGCCTCAGATAACATCTCTAGAAGCATCCGGCTCAACCTATCCTCCAGCTTCAGTCGGATTTCTATGATGAGCAGCAAGACAGGCAGCAACTGCCTTCATGGGACTTTGTAGGAAATTTAAATAATTAGAAAAAAGATGGAATTAAGTTGTTAAAATGTATTTTGTTAATATATTATTAAGCACTCTTATTGTTTCTATAAAATCAATGCACTTAATTAACTTCATCAGCAGGACTCTAAGGAGGAAACTGAGATCTAAGGATTGATACAGAAAAACTCACAATTTAAAGGAAACTAACTGCTATCAGCTTTAGATTTAAGTATATATAGGGAACCTGAAACAACTTTTTCATTCCTGATAAATTACCAGTATTGACGCAAAACAATATAAGCATGAACTTTACAGATTTGTGTTACAAATATTGTAGTGTGAAAAGTTCATTCAGTTTATTTCTATAGCTCCAATTCACATCAGGTCATCTCAGGTCACTTTCCAGTTCAACCAGATCATCCAGAGAGATTGGCTAAATTTTTATCTGAGGAAAACCAGCTGATTGCATCGACTCATTGACTCTTCAGCACACTAAGGATGCTTGTAGCGACAGTGGAGAGGAAAAACTCCCTTTGAACAGGAAGAAACCTCCAGCAGAACCAGGCTCAGTGTGAGCGGCCATCTGCTGAGGCCTTGTGAGAATTTTTTGATCGGGCCGAGTTTCAGCTTGATTGTGCGTCATAGTCTACGGGGGTAACGAGGGGCGATCAGCCGCCAACGACCACCTCCCCATCAGGAAGGGTAAGGCTGGGAGAAAATCAAACATGTTTGATATTCAGTCGGCCGTCGTTAGGTGGTCGTGGGCAAATAACTCAGTGGGCAAACAAGGATTCTTCTTCTTTTCTTCCTCTTACATGACAACACAGCAGCATTAGGGGTGTGGGAAATAATTGTTTTGGCAATATATCGTGATATTCGGCTGCCCAATATAATATCGATCTTTCACTTCTTAGTATCGATTAAAAAAAAAAATGGTTACATAAAACATTGATGGGAAAATGGGCTACCTCTGCACCACCACTCTGGCAGAAAGCGCTGTGGAGCCCTTTAACTGTGCGTGCAGCACCAAATCTGTATTTGAGGCAGTCACAGTTGAAGAAAAACCCCAAACAACATGGATAATAATACCTAATCTATATTTTCTGATAAAAAATATACAGCACTTGCTGTTTTATCTCATCATTTGATTTTGATAGCTGGGGAAAATATGGCAATATATAGGGATACTGCAATATCGTGATAATATCGTATCGTGACCCAAGTATCGCGACATGTATCGAATCGCAACACTCATGCCAATACTCACCTCTAAGCAGCATGGCACTAAATTACCCAAATATCCAAGGCAGCGCCTTTCACTCTAGTGAGCTTCATATTTCTCTTTTACTGGTTTGGCTTCCGGATAGACGAGTCCGAGTAGCGCCATCTCACTGCGGAGCTGAGTCCCACCTGGCTTTTAGATGTACATTGTGAGCAGGTAGATCGCATCAGAGCGTCACAGTGTGAGAAGAAACATGGTGAGCTGCGATCTTTTAAACCCTGCGGTTTCGTCGTACAGTTTGAGCTGTAGCTGCGTGCAACGATTGAAAATATCGTACAGTGTACGCCCAGCTTTAGTGCAGAGATGGCAAAAGTACTCACTTTCCGTACTTGAGTAAAAGTACAGATACTTGTGTTAAAAAATACTCTGGTAAAAGTGGAAGTACTGAATAAACTTCTTTACTCAAGTAAAAGTAACAAAGTACAGGCTTGTAAATGTACTTAAAGTATAAAAGTAAAAGTAGAAACCACTTTTTTCATGCCGTTGCCTACATTTTAAATGGATGTCTGCCAATAGGACTAGATCTCCGTTGTGTTCATTTTCAATCATCTCGTCGTCCATGCTACTATGCTAACGCCACCGCCACCAAGCTGCAATGATTTGCCGCCAATGAATACCGCCGAATCTGTCGATTCATCTTGTAGTGGTGCGTCAAACGCAACGTAGATTCCCATCCAATTAGATTGAATTTGGTATTGATGACGTGAAAAATACTAACGGTAACTCCATTGAAATGATTCAAAACTAAAGTAACGAGACAATTTTTTAAAATGTAAGGAGTAGAAAGTACAGATATTTGTGTAAAAATGTAAGGAGTAGAATTAAAAAGTCGCCATAAAAATAAGTAGTAAAGTAAAGTAAAAATATCAGAAAAATCTACTTGAGTACAGTAACGAAGTATTTGTACTTCGTTACTTCCCATCTCTGCTTTAGCCGGATTATAATCCAGATGAACTGATGAACAGAGGATGTTTGGAGGTGAACTTTCTCGCTTAAAACGTGTTAAAACTATTTTCCCGACTCATAAAGTAAATAAAGCCGAGCTGCTCTCTAGCTTGAACAGAGCAGATAAACAACCAGTGTCCAGTTTCATCAAGCGTCTAAATTTCTACTCTTATCCATTTTTGATGCTTAAAAATCTTTAAATCTTTAGGTAATGAGAAAATAAATAATTTCTAGTTGGCGATCGTTCAAATATGTAGTCTGGAAAAATAGAGCTGTAGGGCCAGTAAATAATAAATGTCTGACAGGGTAGTGGAAAAAATAATAATAATAATAATAATGGATAAATTATATATTTCTAAAACTCTGATTCAAATTTTACCAACATTTTTGAAGAAGTTGAGCCTTTTTCTCAATGCATGGCATAAATTCAGCAGCACTTCCACCAGAAAACTGTTTCTCTGCAGCTTCCTGCTCTCGTATCCTTTGGACTCGGAGGCAAAAATCAGACTGACAGGAGCAAACTTGATTGGTAATTTTTTTATTTTTTCTACAGAACAATAAAAAGAAAGAAAAATAAAATTGTAATGCACGTCCTCTCCTCAGTCAGTTGATAGTGGTGTGTATTTTTTATTTTTTTTTACTCGCATCCTTAACAGACAAACGGCTAAAATGAGAGCAGAAAGCCGAGTCAGCTGATGCCAACGGCAGACCTGCTGCCTGTTTTGGCATCAGCCCACAGATGCTCCAGATGAATGATTAATCACCCTAAATTCAGAGGCATTGGCGGCAACATCTACAGCAGCGTGTAAACAACAACAACAACAAGGCGCTTCTCTCAGACTTTATTTTTCTGGGGCTAAATTAAGGTTTCAAAGAAATTTCTTAAATCTATTTTTATTTGAGTGCTAAACACTTTTTTTTTTCAGGCCGGATGATGATCAGCTGTCAGGATGATAATGAAGCCCATTCTGCATTGGTTCAGTTCAATTCAGTTTATTTCTATAGCTCCAATTCACATCATGTCATCTCAGGTCACTTTCCAGTTCACCAGATCATCCAGTCAGATTGATTCAAAGTTTTCTATCTAAGGAAAACCAGCTGATTGCATCGACTCATTGACTCTTCAGCAATCCCTCACACTAAGCATGCTTGTTGCGACAGTGGAGAGGAAAAACTCCCTTTGAACAGGAAGAAACCTCCAGCAGAACCAGGCTCAGTGTGAGCGGCCATCTGCTGAGGCCCACTGGGGCTCAAGGAGACAGAAGCAGAGATATAATTCTGCATTCAGTTCAAGTTTATTTAGAAAAACAAACTCTGGGATCAGTTTTGCCTAACTAGCAAGTAAACATGTCCTGCTACCTGCTGCCGGTTCACATTAGATCAGAAAAATGTCCTCCACCTGCTGGTAATCGCTGTTCATCTGGATACAGACCAAAGACAAACCATAAACTAAAGAAATAAATCATAAAACAATGAAGAATGAATCTATTAGGATCCTGAAACACAGCCTGCCTGTGCAAGCCAGAAGTTTCACATGCGATTACTGGGTAAGTGGCTAGTTAGATAACATATGAGATTGATAATGACTTTAAAATGCCGTTAACTGCAAAATTCAAACTAGTATTTTGTATCGTGTCACCATGAAGATTATTGGATTTATTCTGCAGGTCCTCAAAGCAGAGTTAAGTTTGTTACAGAAGAAACTGGAAGAAAGTCCTGTTAATAGATCACATTTAGGAGAACTGGGATCTTTAAGAGAATTCACACAGTGACACACATTAAGACTATATATCGTTTATTAAGTGGATGTAATACAAATCTAGATCAATGTTGAGAATTCTGCATTGAAAACCCTCTGAATGGGAAGCACAGGCTATGTGCACCGCAAAAACAATCTAGAAATAAGTAAAACTTTCCTAAATTAAGTGTATTCACCCTTAATTTGAGAAGGTAAATTAGGTAGTTTGCCAATGGAATGAGTAATTCTACTCCTAAAATAAGATAATTAGATAATATGCACTTGAAATAAGACAATGCAGTTGTTTTTCTTATTTTAAGTGTAAATTGTCTTGTTCCGTTGGCAAAGTGTCTCTTTTACCTCCTCAATTCAAGAACAAATGCACTTATTTTAAGACAAAAACTGACTAGTCTAGATTTAGATGTTTTGCAGTGTGGAGAATTGTCATTGTCACCAGAGAAAAGCCATCAGGGAATTGCATATTTAATAGAGAAGTGATCATTTACTAATAGCCTTTAAATGGTATTAAACCAGCCGGTGCTGTCAGATGAGCGTATCCATAGTCAATACCTGGAAAGTTTGGAACCAGGCATCAGCAAAGTGAACAAAGCGTGGGAATGGATACGACTATTTGGAACAAGGATGATTCTTTTCATCTGCGCACCGTAAGTAATATTATCCTTTCCCTCGCAAGACACTCGATATACATTTGCAGGAACTATAAACTTTTCGGAAATAAGCCACTGGACTGCTGGAAACTGTTCCAATCTCTCAAAAGCTCCACAAACAACTTTCACAGGACATTTTCAGACTGCTCAGAAAATGTAAATATTTTCACTACTGGACAATCTGATGAATCTGAGAGCATAAAAATACATTTTTTTTCCTCGGTAAATAATCGAGAGGAAAAGTATTTTTTGCTGAAGTGGGTTAGTAATGAGTTTTTGCGGGGTTTTTTGGGCTTTTCTGTAAACGAATGACAATGTTTGATTATCCTTTTTGCTCACTGTATATAGTTGCATCTATTCTTTTAAATTGAATTTTTCTAATACCGTAAAAAAGATTTTTTTTTTTTTATTCCGGTTTATCCCTTTAATTCTGTATGAAAAAAAGACTTTAAACTACCTCAACAGGCGTGTATCCCTTTAGTCATGTACAAAAAAGCTATTTAACTGTTTAATTTTTTATGTTTTTTGAAGCGTATGGCGATCTCACCTTAAAGTGTTTTATTTGACAATGACTAAAGGAATACCCGCCTGTCGAGGCCTGGTTAATAAGGGCGGTATTCAATAAGATAAATAAAGATACATTTGAAAAGACGCACACCACGGGAGACTTTGGCTGAAATGAAAGTAACTTAATGAGATGATGCTCCATGATATGACCATAGAAAAACTAGTCACTCATCAGACTTGACTCAGTTCAAAAACCTGTAAATTAGAACAGAGGCGGATTTAGGAAATTTGGGGCCCTAGGCAAAGCCAGCATAAGGCCCTCTGAATCTAGAAGTCAACACATAAAACAGCCCCATTCTCCAGATAGAGAAATGTTAATAGAATAGACATCCATTATCTGTTCTAGGTTGTGTCCCTCTCTTCTTGTCCCTTTTCTTCTTGTTTTCCTCTCTATGTTTTGTACTCAGCTGACTTTTCATGCTGTCTCTAAAGGAATGAAAGATTTTTTCCAAGCACTAAGCTCACTTAGCTGATTGCTCCTTCCTGTGTTTCCAAAAAGGCCAAAGTAAATAACCCAGTCCTTCTTTTCACTGTAGACAAGCCATGATCTGCTTCTCTGTTCTCCATTTTTCATTTGGATGAAATAATAGCTGCATGAATCATGACAGCAGACAAGATAGAGGAGAGCAGGAGGCGGGGTTACCGATCTACTCGCTCTGGAGAGCAGAGTTCGCTGCTTTTAGATGTTGTCTCCAAAGTCTCCAGTAGCAGAAAAAAGTCTCTAGATTTGGCGCTAGGAGCTTTTTAGAAATCAAAGTGCTAGAGGGGTCTGAAAAGTGGCTAAATATAGCGACTAAAGCGCTAAGTTGGCAACACTGCTCTTTGCATGGTTTGTTTTCAAATGGTTTGCTGCTGTCTGATTGGACCTTTCTGAACATGTGCAGCAAATGGACTGATCCAATATGGTGGACACTGAAGGGGGGGGCTGAGACACACTTAATATTATCAGCGTTCTGATGGCATTTTAACAAAAGTTTTTAAATCAAAAACATAATTAATGTGCAGAAATAAGCAATAGTTGTATTAACCATACGTGTAAAAGGACCTTGGGGCTCCATACAACTGCCTAGTTTTCCCCAATGCTAAATCCGCCCTTGAATCAGAAACACAATTAGTTCAGAACTGTAATTTGCAACCTAATCTATAGAGATATAAATTATGTAAATAATAATAAATAAATAAAATTTCACATGCAATGGGTGAGGGCCAATCACTTATTGAACACCCTTATAGACCTCATGGTTATCATATTGGAATTGGGCCTGTTTAAGGCTAAATATTCACCAAAAGAAACAAAACTTTTCAGTAAATTTGATCTTCCAAGTTTCTTCCGGAAGAAACGAGAAGAAACTGTTTCTTTCAGCCGGACAAAAAAATTCATCCTGGGAAAAAAAAAAAAAAAACATCGGAAAGAAGCTTCCATCAAAGCCCCAAAGGCTGGAAACAAGTGGTCATTATGATGGCTATGTGGACAAGACGCAGAAAAGGATAAATGTTTTCTGATCCTGTGAAATGAAGAAATAATCAGAAGCATTAAATGACTCAAAGGGACAAACAGCTGAGAAGCTTCTGGAATCTGGACCTTTCAGCCTGCTGTAACCAGCAAACGTCACTCTGCCCTTTTCTGAAAGCAATGTCACTGAGAGAGTTTGTCACTTTTTATGGAAGAGGATTATGGCCACTAAAAGAATAATAACTGATTTTTAAATTTTATTTTAAATTCCGTCATTTTCCACCAATGTGTTCCTGTTTCTCTCAAACAACTCCCATCTTTGTCAATGAAGCTGAGTGCTCCACATCTCTACCTTCATGGTGCCCATCTACATTAAGATCCGATATTCTGAGATTAAAGTCAGATTTCTGAATTTGTTTCCATATTAAACTGAAATATTTAAAAATCAGTTTACTTTCTTTTATTTTTTCAGTGGCCCTAATCATCTTCCGTGCTTTTTAGACCCATTGAATCCATGAAATTGTTTCATTTTTTTTGGTCGTTTCTTTTAAGGAGAATTCCTTTTTTTAAATGTATTATTAGCTGTTGACTACAATGTACAGTGCAAATTTTCTAGAAAAGAAAAAGGACACAATTTTGGTTTACTGGGAGATATTCTTAAAAAGCAGAGATGGGAAGTAACGAAGTACAAATACTTTGTTGCTGTACTCAAGTAGATTTTTCTGATATTTTTACTTTACTACTTATTTTTATGGCGACTTTTTACTTCTACTCCTTATATTTTAAAAAATTGTCTCGTTACTTTAGTGTTGAATCATTTCAATGGAGTTACCGTTATTATTTTTCACGTCATCAATACCAAATTCAATCTAATTGGATGGGAATCTACGTTGCATTTGACGCACCACTACAAGATGAATCGACAGATTCGGCGGTATTCATTGGCGGCAAATCATTGCAGCTTGGTGGCGGTGGCGTTAGCATAGTAGCATGGACGACGAGATGATTGAAAATGAACACAACGGAGATCTAGTCCTATTGGCAGACATCCATTTAAAATGTAGGCAACGGCATGAAAAAAGTGGTTTCTACTTTTACTTTTATACTTTAAGTACATTTACAAGCCTGTACTTTGTTACTTTTACTTGAGTAAAGAAGTTTAATCAGTACTTCCACTTTTACCAGAGTATTTTTTAACACAAGTATCTGTACTTTTACTCAAGTACAGAAAGTGAGTACTTTTGCCATCTCTGTTAAAAAAGGAACAACAATATCTGCATAACTGGAAAGGTGATCACCAATGATCATCCTTTGATATGCATAAGTTCTATAACAAGGAATATGGCTGAAAGTAGGTGCTGCAGCAACATTAGACAGCTGCATACAGAGCTACATATTAATATTAAGGCTGGGCATTGCATTAATTGCATTTGCAATATAATCTATTAACTAAATGCAATTTTCAAATCACAAAGTTAATCAATTTTGGTCATTTTACATTTAAAAAGAGTAAGAAGCTAAATATATCACTCCAGAATGTAAGCTGGCAGCAATATGCAGAAAGTGGGTTTGTAACCATGCAGACAGGAAGAAGAGGTGCAGCTTGCATGCAAATTCATGCATGCAAGTAGAATTGATCACTTATTGACTAAAGGTTTAAAGAAAAGTCCTGCAACAAAAGGCTCTGGAGAGGCAAGCTTCCCAGGTCAAGAAAAAATCTAAAACCCTGTAGTGAAACATTTACATGATTTTAGTTAATGCAAAAAATAATCCATAAAAAAATGCAATATTGGTTTAAAAATCACAATTTTCATTTTTGGATAATATTATTATATGAATATGGGGATTGATTATTACAGATAAATCTCCAATCATTTGTAGGAAGAAAACTCCTTATTTATCTGTGCTAAAGTTCATTGCATAACATTAAATTACATTCTTTCTTTTTTCAAAAGACAGAGATGTTGGAAGCTGATCTAAACTTTCTGAGAGATGAAATAAGTCGCCATGCTCATGAAATATGCGTCTGTCCTGCACCTGGCGGCGCGGCTCCAAGCAGAGGCCCCTCTCTGTCTTAAAGGTTCAATGTTTGGAAATAAAAGAATGTGAAAATGTTTCCGGGTCACTTTAAGTTTAAAGGAAAAATCCGGTCAGCAAAGAATAATCAATGGATCATGATTTATACCTAAAACTAATAAGTTTGTGGTGATTTAATTAACTTAAAATAAAACAATAATTTTCGTTGTGATCACTGAGTCTGGGAGCGGCCATTTTTGCCCAAATCTAGTAGCCCCTCCCTCCTGCCATCTTCCAGCAGTGACGTCACGGTGCGGTAAGCCTAGCGCCATTCTCCCCGCTTTCCAAGCTAAATCAATGGGAACTACTAGACACATCTGCAATCAACAACAATTATTGAAGATTTCCAGAGGACTTCACCATTGAAATTCACCAGAGCTGTAGTGAAACTGACAATGCCCACGTGCATGGCAGCTGGATGCTGGAATACATCGGGGAAAAGGGAAAAAAAAAAAGAGTTATTCCACCTTTCATAGCATAGTTTCAAAAATTATTGAATCAATCCTGCTGGACAGGATTTTAGAGGCTATCAAGTCTACAGATAACCAGTCTGGTTTTAAGGTTAGGCTGGGCACAGATATGTGTATATATGCTCTAAAAGAGATTACTTATAAATATAATAAGCAGAACTCTTCAGTGTTTATGTGTTTCCAGGATGCATCAAAAGCATTTGATAGGGTAAACCACAGAAAACTATTCACAAAACTGACACAAAAAGGAGTACCAGAGTATATTGTTCGTATTTTGAAGTACTGGTATACTCAGCAAACACTGCAGATTAAATGGGGGGAATGTGTCTCGGCTCCATTCAAAGTTAGTAATGGGGTGAGGCAGGGCGGGATTTTGTCCCCAGTTCTCTTTAACTTGTATCTGGATGAACTGTCACACAAGTTGAGAGCTTGTCACACTGGTTGTGTGGCTGGTGACTCGGTACTTAATCACCTGATGTATGCGGATGATTTAGTAATATTTAGCCCCAGTACTGCAGGATTACAGCAACTACTAAACATCTGCTCTGAGTATGGTCTGGAACACGACATAAAGTACAATCCATCTAAAACTGTGATCATGATCTGTAGGAGTAAGGAAGATAAATCTACTGAGTTTCCAGAATTTCTGCTGTCAAATACTGTGCGGGGTGTAACAAATAAAACCAAGTATCTTGGGCACATTAACTCCAGAAAACCTGTCAGATGATGATGATATTTGCAGACAATGTAGATTGTTGTATGCTCAAGCTAATACCCTTGCACGTAAATTCGGTTTATGTACTGATAAAGTCAAAGTGGAACTGTTTAATGCATATTGTACCTCTGTGTACACTGCTCACCTGTGGACTACCTATAGAAAAGTCAACCTGCAAAGGCTGCAGGTGGCCTATAATGATGCTATGCGGTTACTGTTGAAACATCCAAGATGGTCCAGTGCAAGTGAGATGTTTGTCACAGCAAGAGTTAATACCCTACCCTTCTACGAAAGTTAATGTATACGTTTATTTTTAGGGTAAATGCATCTGAAAACGATATTATTTTGTCACTCACTGATACCACACGTAGTGCAATCCGATGTCAGTCTAAGCTGTGGAGACACTGGTATTCCTGTCTTCTTAAAGATCCTATTTAATCGATAATTGTACTTGTATTGTGTTTTTATCATTAACAATTGTTTTGTTTAATTGTATTTTTATGTATGTATTTATTGGACCATGAGTCCAGAATAAAGTTTATCTATCTATCTATCTATCTATCTATCTATCTATCTATCTATCTATCTATCTATCTATCTATCTATCTATCTATCTATCTATCTATCTATCTATCTATCTATCTATCTATCTATCTATCTATCTATCTATCTATCTATCTATCTATCTATCTATCTATCTATCTATCTATTTCTGATTCCTGATCCTCCACGGACGGGTTGGTCGTTGGATCGCCAACTTGAAGAGGGAGGATTTGCCATCGAACTTCTGTCCAGAGAAAAAACCCGTAATATGTAGCCAACATTTGGAAGAAGAAGGTTTTCAAGATGACTTGGATAATAGCGCGTTGTGACAAACACCAGATACAGCACTGGGACTTGATCAACAGCCGATACCGCACCGTGACGTCACTAACCAGTAGGTGGCAGTAGTGTTTTTTGACAAACATGGATGCCTCCAGTAAAGCACATTCACATGAACATTACTCTGAATTAAAAACACGGATCATTTATTGAACAGGATGGAATCATTTCATACTTTCAGAAGACTGAATTGTGAATATTTCCGGACTTTTCCTTTAAATACTTGTGGTTCTATCAGCAGCACTGTAGTTCAGGTGAAGACCAGCCATAACGTGCAGCTCCTGCTCAGCAAATCAGCTCACGCCTCTACTTGCTGATCGATTTATTAGGCTAATGGATTTCAGCGTCATATTCAGCAGTATAATTACAAGAGCCTGACTCTCTCTCCAAAATGAGAAAAATATTCATTTTCTCCACGTGTAATTGGATGAGGACATGTCATTAATAGAGCAGCTGCTGTCAGCATCCTTCCAGTCGAGCAATCTCACCTGAACACCGTGAGCTCGTTACAGAAATCAGGTCGCCACTTGAAGGAGAACAACACGTAACAGAGAAGTCACACAGGGAGCTCTGCAGCCCACCTTGATCTGATGCTAGAATTAGCAAGAGGCTGACTTGTTTCTATTCTCCTTAACATCTGTCTACAACAATGGAGAGCAAGCAGCAAACCGGGGAAGGCAAGCTGTGCAGCGCTGTGAGCCAGAGGCTGCTGAAGCAGCAGGGAGGAGGGAGAACAAGATGAAAGGCAGGTCAGCAGCAGCAAGCGCCCAGCAGATGTGGAAGCAGTGAAAGGTCAGAGGGAATTCATCAGGGAGGGAGTTAAGCCTCCAAGCTGGACGGATGCTCCTGCAGCCCAGCAGAAACTCAGCCTTTCCTGTTGGCGGCCTCTAAACTTCGCCGAACAAAGAGGATAAATTCTGTTCTAATAGCAACTCTTAAACCATCAGAACTCTAACTTTAGTTACCAGACTCCTCCTGGTTTACTAGTGGTTCCTAGAGTTTCTAAAAGTAGAATGGGAGGCAGATCTTTTAGTTCTCAGGCTCCTCTCCTGTGGAACCAACTACCAGTTTTAGTCCGTGAGGCAGACACCCTGTCTACTTTTAAGGCTAGGCTTAAAACTTTCCTTTTTGATAAAGCTTCTAGTTAGAGTGGCTCAGGTTATCCTGAGCTATCTCTATAGTTCTGCTGCTATAGGCTTAGACTGCTGGAGGACATAGGGACCCCTTTTTCATCATTCTGATTCATTCTATCTCTACTCTATATCAGCTGTGCTGCTGCCATCAACACCTTTGTTTCTAGATGTTGGAGATCGGCCTGTTTTTCAGTGTAGTCCTGTTTCTCTGACTGTGACTAACTTCAACTCAATTCAGTTTATTTCTATAGATCCAATTAACATGCTAGCAGAGATAAAAAAAAATCACAAAATGACAATTAAAGTTTCTAAGTCCATTATAAAATGAAATTATATTCAAAGAGCAATACAAAGGTGAACTATCTCTGAGTGGAACAAACAAAAATAAAATAATAAAATTAGGGATGCACGATATTGGGATTTTGGCTGATATCCGATATTTTAAAACTCATGTAGCCGATTACCGATATCGATGTTAAAGCTGGACAAAAATAAGTAGTCATTGAAAATAGCAGTTTTATTATCCATTTCTGACACTTTGAAAAATAATATACTATAAATATATTTTCATATGCTGATATCAAATTGATTTTTAAAAACGCGGTATCGATCTATTTTACTTTCAAAATCTCGTGAAATTTCATCGTTCTATATCAACATAAAAATATGGCAACATTTGGTGAATTTTCGGGGGATTTCGTAGCATAACGATGACATATAGCAATATTTCATTAGTAAAAGAGATTGATATGGTGTTTTTAAATGGCAATATATCAGCATATGAAGATATTGTGATATTTTAATGTATCAATATTTTTTCCTCGTCTTTAGAAGTTTTTAAGTCTGTAAAAAAGAAGTTTTTGAGGAAGAGGAAGAAGTAGTGTTTTTTTTTTTTTTATAGACTTTAGAAACTCAGAAGCTGATCAAATATCGGGTTAAATATCGGTGGGGGGGCCGATGTCCGATATTCAGTTTTCAGGCCGATACCGATAGGGGGCCGATTATATCGTGCATCCCTAAATAAAATTATGAATATAACTAAAGACATGCACACTTTCATCACCTCTTTTAGAAGGATTAAATTCCCTGGATCATGAGTTACTAAATTCATGAACCATGAATTACTGAGGCCCTAAAAGAGTTTCAAAGTTATAAGTTAGATTTTTCTGCAGATAAATTTTCTGAGATAGTTGGAGGCGGTTCTTCAAGGTTCCATTTTGACTCCTGATTTATTTTCTATTTTCATCTATAGAGACAAACAACCTGAATTTTCACCCGGACTCCACAGAGTCCTTCCTTCTAATGCACAGCTGAACAAAAAAACCTTACAATTTCTTTAGTCTGATAGAAAAACGTCCTTCCATACTGCAGATGAATGGAAAACATTACCTTGATGCACTTTGCTGTCATCTAGTTAAAAAAGCCAGAATTTAAACAGAGAGAAAACCAGTTGAAGCCACCTTTCTGTCTATGATTTGTTATGATGATATACTGTATGTGCGTGCAGCTTCCTCCTCTTAAAGCCCCCCCCTTTCATTTTAAATGCTAAATCTCTGACTCATCCCTGCCTTCCCTTTGATTTATCTGGCTGGCCGTATTTAACCACCCATAGAAACCAACACGGGGTATGGTTTTAATTATAAAGCGCTGCTGTTGTAACTCCCAGTATACATCACTAACCTGCTTTCTGTCAGCCAGTAGCTCCCATTTAAGTGGTTTACTGGTTAATGGTTGCTTTCAGAGCTCCAATGGCTTTAGAAATATTTCTGAAAAAAGCCAATTTCCTTTCATACACTGTAAAATAATAAGGCTTTAAAGTCATGATGCTCCAGTGATGATTTAAGGAGTGAAGGATGGAAGCCGTGAGGGTTTTGCTTCTTCTCAATCCACCATTTTGACTTTTTTCTCATGGTGTGATGTTGAATTGTTTTCTATATTTGTGTTTCGTTTGGATGAATATTGAAAAACACATCAAAACACCCATTAAAATGTTCTTGTATAAATTCTCAGTCATCCAGATTATAGCGACCATGAAACAAGCTGAAATCAGAGGCAATCAAACTGGCTCCGTTTTTCTGAAACACGTTGAGCAGCAGTGGAGGGACAGCAGCACAGGGTAAGATTGAGCTGTAAACTTAAAACAAGAACAAAGGACACGACCCTGGCTACAGAAATGTGCAGATTTTGGACAGACGGTTTGAAAGAGGGGTGAAGGAAGCCATCTTTGCTACAAGGGAAAGACCATCACTCAACAGAGGAGAGCTTCAGTTCTGGAGCTCAGTAAAAAGAAATGACATCAGACCTCCCACCATAATTCAGGCTGCAGTAGAAGGAGCAGACACAATGGAAAAGACTCCTGTCACGATTTGGTTTTAAAGTTTTTGTTAGGACCCAAAAGCAGAAGCTGAGAGGCAGGGGTGAGATCTTGAAAGGTTTAATGAAAAATCAGGCAGCAAAAACAGGAATCCAAAAATCCAAATTAAAAATGTAAATCAAAACAGAAATCCAAAAAAAACAAAAAAACATAAGAATTGAACACTAAGCAGGACCATGGAAACATCAGGGGAAAAAGTCATGAGGAGTCAGGGTAGCATGAAATAAGACGAGGAACCAGCAGAGAGGGACAGCAGAGGGAGTGTATTTATGGCTGACTGAACAAAGGTAGGACTAATGAGCTGATAGGGAGCAGGTGTGATTAGAGCTGACGAGGAAGCCAAGGGAAATAAACACAAGGGGGCAGCAGAGGACAGACAGAAAAACCTCAGCAACTTAAATGAATCCAGACACCAATGAAGCTTTAAAACAAGGAAAAACCTGGATGAACTTGAAACTGAAAACTGGAGGAAAACAACAGAACCAAGATCGTTACAACTCCTGGATAGGGGCGGTCTTCAGAACAACTCAGGGAAAGTCTAGTTGCCTTCAAATCGAGCCTTTTTTTGTGGCCACCAGTAGAAATGCCTCCACAGTAGAATGGTACTTTTTGATGGTTATATGTCGTTTTCCACCGACTGAATTCTGTAAGTTATATTAATTTGGATTCAAACGGTACTTTGTCCGTTTCTAAATATGTGAACTTGTGCGTTCTAATGTGCTCGTAAATCATCAGCCTCAGCCCTCCTCCAATTCACAACGACAAGAAGACCAAGAAAGGGAAAATGCCCCGGATGTTGTTCTGACCCCTCCCCCTTTACTCAGCATGCATCAGAGCAGACTTGTCCGATCTCCAGACTGACAGCTGTCCCAGCATGCACTGCGGCAGCAGCAGCTTCCAGGTTAGCGCTCAGAGCTCAGAGTATTATTGATTGATTAACTTTATTGATCTCACATTGGAGAAATATAAATGTTACATCAAATAGTCAAAGAGAGAAGAAGTTGCCAAAAGAAGAAAAAAGTGCATTTAATATATACAGTATATACAATGTGTCCACGTATAAATATATGATAGCTGAAGTCTCTTATTTAGCAGGATTTATGGTTATTGCACAGGGTTTTTGCATGCGTATTTATATAGGTAAATATATAGATATATGATAAATAGATAAATGTATCTATATCAGGCTTACCCTAAGTCGGTCCTCGAGGGCCACACTCCTGCAGGTTTTAGAGGTTTCCCTGCTTTAGCTCAGCTGATTCTGATGATTGCAGTTCAGCAAAAGCCTGATAATCAGCTTTCAATGAAAATCAGCTGTGCTACGTTATTCCACGCCACAACGCCAGAGGGCCAATCAGGAAACAGCTGTGGGTCTAGATACGGCCGAGGCGGTGAGGAAGTGGGGGCAAGTTTGTGCGACAACGGAGGGACATGAGGGCCAAAAAGAGCGGAGATCCAGGTGGAAAAAGGGTTCCAGCGTTCTCGCGCACCTCGCTCTTCCAGCTGGTCCATCCTCACCAGTTGTTTTCCACAATGGCGGTCAGACAAACAAAACAAGCAAATAAGGTACCAAACAGGAAATATGCATAGAGTAGTCGATGTAGAATTGACCAATCAGAGGCCTCCTGTTAAACATGGAAGTTAGGTCCCCCTGAAAGCGGCTGCGCCTCGGAACTTTTTAACTGGAAGCTTAACTCAAACTGGGTAAAACCATAAAAAAAGGACTATAAAACAGGAGTAAAAAAGTAACATCGTTTATTCCAGGTCAGGTCATTACAGGACAGAAAAAATGCTTGGAGTTGGCACAGCTGTGGGCTCAAAAAACGTCAGCGAGCATCCGGCAAAGATTGAGCCTCGAACAAAGTCATCTCCTCCTTCTTATACCTCATGAGTCCATGTGTTGCATCAGGTGGATGCTTACCTGTCAGTATCAGAAACTGACACGCCATCCATGCCCTGACCTTGCCTGCCTCTTTACCCCTGGATTACAGATAGCTCCCCTCTATCAGTCCGGCTCCAAGATGTTCCCATTGTTGGGAGCTGGAGAAGTTCCACCTTTCTCCAGCAGAGTCCGCCGTGGATCCTTCTGAGTGAGCCTCCTGCACAGCTGCAGCCCATCAAGATCATCAGAGGATCCACTATATAAGCTGTCTTCAGACCTTGCCTCAACGCCGCAGTGTTGATCCAGTTGGTCAGCGCCTAAGCCTAGACTCTCAGTGAATCTTTGTGACTTTGAATCCAGCCTGGCTTCTAACCGTTGTCTCTATCTTCCAGGAAACCAGTGTCTCCTCTGTGAAGCTCTGGAAGAGCTAACCTGCCGAGCCGACCCTCAGAGCCAAACCCGAAGAACCACAGTGAACTCCATGCAGCTCAGGACTAAGAGCTGGAAAACCCAAGGCCAAGGTCTGCTCATTACTAGAAGTAAGACGCTGAAGCAGCAAGCGGACTCTGCTGATCAACTCCTCTCCAGATCCAACAGTGACCCTCCCAAAGCTAACCTCAAAAACCCTCAAGGTACAATCAGTAATAATCAAGAAAGCAAGCTCCAACGTACAACGCTAACTGAACTGTCTCTCAAGCAGACTCCAGTGAACCAGTATCCAGGCCCGAACCAGAACCAGTATTATCAGTGTGCTTGTGCTCAAATAAACTTGTTGAACTTTTATTCCTGTGTCCGTCAGTGGTGTTCTGCATAATTGGGTCACTCTTAGAGTACCCATCATGACAGAACACTGCGGCCAAACTCAAGGCCCAGCAGATCACCTCACTCGTCGATTGGAGGAGCAGGATGCCCAAATTCAAGGACAAACCCAAACGCTCCGTGAGTTATATCGCTTGGTTGATACTCATAATCATATGCTTCAGAGCTATGCTAACTACTTGAACAGCGCTAATGCTACACCGGCACCTCAACCATTTCCGGGTCCAGTTCCACCTCCGAGGTCACCAGCAGTGACGTCATCCGAGTTCCGCCCAAGTCTTCTAGAGAGATTTTCTGGTAACATGAAAGATTGCAAAGGATTTTTATTTCAGTGTCGTTTGATTTTCCAGAACTCTCCAGGCAGCTTTTCCACGGATTACAAAAAGATAACCTTCATCCTTTCTCAGCTAACAGGAAGAGCCTTGGAGTGGGCTCAGGCAAGATTTGCCACCGACGATAGCCTTAATTGTTATTACTCTGATTTCATCTCCGAATTTACTCAAGTTTTCAATCAAGAAACTGATCAAACTATTGACTCTCGAGCTCTTTTCAATTTAAAGCAGGGAAACTCTTCTGTGGCTGAATTTTCCATCAACTTCCGGGTTAAAGCGGCAGCTTCCGGATGGAACCAAAGCGCTCTGAAGGGAGCCTATTTCATGGCTTTAAATGAGCACATTAAGGATGAGCTCGCAACTCTCGACGAACCAGCTACCCTCGAAGATTGAATTCGTCTTACGATCAGATTGGATAATAGACTCCGTGCCAGAAACAGTTCTAAGAAGCAGGGGACACTTTCCTCTGCCTCACATAACGTGACTGTTTGTTCTTCCCCCACAGAGCAGCTGCCCATACAGAGACCTAAGGCCCAGTCTCTCCCTCTGCCTATTCAGGCCTCTCATTCGGGTGAAAGAGATGTCGAACCCATGCAGGTGGGACACACCAGGCTCACCCCTGAGGAGAGACAAAGACATTTTCTAAGCAAATTATGCATTTACTGTGGTGAGAGTGGACACTTCATCGCTTCCTGCCCGGCTAAATCAAAAGCCTGGGCCCGCCAGAAGATCTGAGGAGTCTGGCGGGCCAGATAAACACTAAGAAATCTCCTCGACTGTTGCTTCCTGCCACGTTGTTTTGTGCTAACCAAAGCCTCTCCTTTTCTGCATTCATCGATTCAGGCTGTGAACGGAACTTAATCGATTCGAACCTCGTCCAACAACTCCAAATAGAAACCATTCCTCTGACTCAACCTCTTAGTGTTTCTGCCATTGACGGGAAAAGACTTCACCAAGTTACCCATCAAACTCAACCCCTCAAGCTACTTCTGTTAGGTAACCACCGAGAGACAATAACATTTTTTGTTTTTCCTTCTGCATGCTCTCCCCTGGTGCTTGGTTTCGAATGGTTGGAGAAGCATAATCCTCACATAAATTGGACTGATCGTCACCTGGAATCATGGTCTACTACATGCCATGAAACATGCCTCCGTTTGGCTGCCCCCTTGGTGGGGTCTCCTAGAGGTGGGGGGGAGATGGACTCTCCTGACCTTTCTTCCGTTCCTTCCGAATACCATGACCTAGCTCCTGTCTTCAGTAAGGTCAGTGCGACGTCCCTACCTCCACACAGACCATATGACTGCGCCATTGAACTATTACCTGGAGCACCACTACCTAGCAGCAGGTTGTATAACATTTCCAAGCCTGAAAGAGAGACCATGGAGAAGTACATAAATGAATCCTTAGCTGCGGGAATAATCCGCCCATCTTCCTCTCCTTTGGGCGCCGGGTTCTTCTTTGTTGGAAAGAAAGACGGCTCCCTGAGACCATGTATTGATTACCGAGGTTTGAACCAAATCACAATAAAGAATAAATACCCACTTCCTCTACTCGCCTCAGCATTCGAACCTGTACAAGGGGCTACAGTTTTCACTAAACTGGACTTAAGGAATGCATATCATCTTCTTAGGATCCGAGATGGAGATGAATGGAAAACAGCCTTCAAAACTCCCTTGGGCCAATTTGAATATTTGGTAATGCCTTTTGGTCTAACTAACGCTCCAGCCTGCTTCCAAGCCCTCGTGAACGATGTCCTCAGAGACTTTTTAAATGTGTTTGTTTTCGTCTATATTGACGACATACTCATTTACTCTAGGAACCTTTCTGAACATAAAAGACATGTCCGCCTTGTTTTACAGAGACTACTGGAGAACAAGCTGTTCGTTAAAGCCGAGAAGTGCGAATTTCATCAGTCTTCAGTCACCTTTTTGGGGTTTGTGCTCGAGGGCGGCCAGGTAAAACCATCTGAGGACAAGATAAACGCCGTGTTAGAATGGCCAGTTCCAGAGAACCGCAAACAGCTACAGAGATTCCTGGGCTTTGCAAACTTTTATCGTCGATTCATCAGGAACTATAGCCAGACCGCTCTTCCATTAACTTCTCTGACCTCTGTCAAACGCACTTTTCAGTGGACTCCTGAGGCACAATCTGCATTTGATAAGTTGAAATCTTTATTTTCCAGAGCACCAGTGTTAATGCAGCCTGACCCTGCTAAACAGTTTATCCTCGAGGTGGACGCTTCTGATTCTGGAGTTGGAGCGGTCCTATCCCAGAGACTAGACACGGATCAAAAGATCCATCTATGTGCCTTCTTCTCCCGTAGACTTTCATCCGCAGAGCAGAACTACGATGTGGGAGACCATGAGCTGTTGGCCATCAAATTGGCGCTGGAGGAATGGAGACATTGGCTGGAGGGAGCTGAGCACCCGGTTCTTGTATGGACTGATCACAAGAACCTGGCTTACATCCAGTCAACCAAGCAAGCCAATCCCCGTCAATCCAGGTGGTCTATCTTTTTCTCACGGTTTAATCTCATCATTTCCTACAGACCCGGGTCCAAGAATGTCAAACCCGATTCTCTCTCTCGTCTTTACTCCGTCGATCATCCTGAGACACCTGAACCAGTCCTCCCGGCTTCCTGCACTGTTGGAGTGGTTAACTGGGAGATCACTGACCTTATCAACTCCGCCCTGGCTACAGAACCCGATCCAGGTAACGGTCCCACTAACCGAACCTATGTGCCATCTTCTGTCAGGTCTCGTCTCATCCAATGGATGCATGCTGCCAAGTTTTCCGCCCATCCGGGGGTCAGTAGAACCGTCGCCTTGATCTCAAGACGCTTCTGGTGGCCAACCCTCCATAGAGATGTCAAAGAGTATGTGTTGGCCTGCTCCACATGTGCCCGAAATAAAGCCTCACATCAACCTCCTTCAGGCCTGCTACAACCACTTCCGGTTCCCTCTCGTCCTTGGTCCCATATTGCGATTGACTTTGTCACTGGCCTCCCTGTTTCTCGAGGTATGTCCACCATTTTCACCATTGTTGACCGTTTTTCGAAGGCATGCCATCTCATCCCCCTTAGGAAACTTCCCACGGCCTTCCAGACAGCCCAGCTCCTCGTTAAACACGTCTTCCGCTTACACGCCATCCCCCAGGAGATCCTCTCGGACCGGGGTCCTCAGTTCATATCCCAGGTTTGGAAGGCATTCTGTTCTGCACTCGGCTGTAAACCCTCTCTGACATCAGGTTACCATCCTCAATCTAACGGACAAACAGAGAGGATGAACCAGCAGCTGGAATCAACCCTTCGTTGCCTCACATCCAACAGTCCCGTCGACTGGAGCCAATATCTTACATGGATCGAATATGCACACAACTCCCTCAAATCTGCTTCCATTGGACAATCCCCCTTTCAGATTAGTCTCGGTTATCAACCTCCACTTTTCCCCGCAGACGAGAGAGAGATTTCGGTCCAGTCAGTAAATCACCACATCAGACGCTGTCAGAAGATCTGGAGAGAAACCATTGCTACCCTCAACCGATCTTCTGAAACCAACAAACGCTTCACTGACTCCAGAAGACGTCCCGCCCCCGAGTACACTGAAGGCCAAGAGGTATGGCTGTCCACTCGAGACATTCCCCTCAGGGGGATGTCTCGAAAACTCTCACCCAAGTTTATAGGTCCCTACAAGATCTCCCGAGTCATCAATCCATCAGCCGTCCGTCTCCAACTGCCTCAGTCCCTCCGGATTCACCCAACTTTCCACGTATCCCAAGTTAAACCTGTCATCTCGAGTTCTCTGTGCCCGCCTTCCGACTCCCCACCACCCGCCCTGGAGGTCAATGGTCATCCCGCCTTCACCGTTCGACGCATCGTGGACTCCCGTCGACGAGGTCGCGGCTGGCAGTACCTCGTCGACTGGGAGGGCTACGGACCGGAGGATCGCCAGTGGGTTCCGGGCTCGTTGATCCTCGACCCTGCCCTAATCGAGGAGTACGAGCGTTCCTGCCCTTCGACCTCTTCCGGACCGCCAAGGGGCGGTCGTTGAGGGGGGGGTACTGTTGGGAGCTGGAGAAGTTCCACCTTTCTCCAGCAGAGTCCGCCGTGGATCCTTCTGAGTGAGCCTCCTGCACAGCTGCAGCCCATCAAGATCATCAGAGGATCCACTATATAAGCTGTCTTCAGACCTTGCCTCAACGCCGCAGTGTTGATCCAGTTGGTCAGCGCCTAAGCCTAGACTCTCAGTGTATCTTTGTGACTTTGAATCCAGCCAGGATTCTAACCGTTGTCTCTATCTTCCAGGAAACCAGTGTCTCCTCTGTGAAGCTCTGGAAGAGCTAACCTGCCGAGCCGACCCTCAGAGCCAAACCTGAAGAACCATAGAGAACTTCCATGCAGCTCAGGACTAAGAGCTGGAAAACCCAAAACCAAGGTCTGTTCATTACTAGACGTGAGACGCTGAAGCAGCAAGCGGACTCTGCTGATCAACTCCTCTCCAGATCCAACAGTGACCCTCCCAAAGCTAACCTCAAAAACCCTCAAGGTACAATCAGTAATAATCAAGAAAGCAAGCTCCAACGTACAACGCTAACTGAACTGTCTCTCACGCAGACTCCGGTGAACCAGTATCCAGGCCCGAACCAGAACCAGTATTATCAGTGTGCTTTTGCTCAAATAAACTTGTTGATGTTTTATTCCTGTGTCCGTCGGTGGTGTTCTGAATAATTGGGTCACTCTTAGAGTACCCATCATGACACCCATATCCTGTGTATTTTTAAAGACACGAAGGCTGTCCTGATTAGATGGCCTCCGTACACACAGTGACATCCACCATGTGAAGGAAGGCCTTCTACTATGTCTGATCTGGCTAAAAAACTAACAATACACATAACACATGTAGTATAAAGAATATACCTAACACTTTTGTAGCGTGTCCATCTTCATCAGTCGTTTTCCACAATGGCGACACAAAGGGTCTCAAAAGATGCTAGTTTTAGTATAAGCATTCTTTGTGAAAAACGAGCGCAGATTTGTTAGCATACAAATATCCTAACAGAGCACCAATACAATATTTCAGGCTATAATTAGGGAAAAATGCCTTTCAGGGATTTTATGATTAACATATTTTATTTAAACTCTGATAAAATTCAAAAGTTAGACGTGAAAGTTTTGAATTCTGTCCTTAAAACATGTTATTTAAGCTTAATTAAAACTCAACCAAAGTTCATAAAGGAAAATGCAGTTTGTAGATTATTTTACAGAACAAAAAGTTTTGGTTTGGTGCCATTTAGGGAAAAGATAGTAGAAAATAACAAAAATAAATCTTCCGTTTTTTGACCTGGAAGCCAGTCAGAGTCGATCAAAGGAAAATTCCTGAATAATCTCTACTAACAACGACTCTAAGAACCTCTTCAGATTCGGAGGTTTTTTTTATCTCACACATGGAAGCTTTAAGTTCCTGTCTGGAGAATCTGTTGATGTTTTAAAGCTCCTGATTCATAAAGTGTAAGAGAGGCTTTGCAGAGAGCAAAACACTCTAAAACATGAAAAGGAGATACTTAACGCTAGCAGTGCGGCTGGCTCCTCTCCATTGATGTGTTTGGGTTGTTTCCATGGCTGTTTAGTGGCCCTGGCGGTCAGAAGGGAGCCATACCGGGTTCAGAGATTCATTACACTGAAGCTCTGCTTGTTCATTTCAGTTTCAGTTTATCCATCATTCATGTTTATTTCAATCGACATATGCAGTCAACAACCAGCTGTAGCGCTTTTATGAGTCACTAAGTACACGATGCACCGGAGGTTGTCTCACAGGTCATTCCAACAAAGCAAACGATGGAGCAGAAGCCGTGGCTTCATGTGGAAGCAGCAGAACATTCCAGGAATCGGATCATTACTCTCCACAACGTAGGATTTCTAAGTACTTTGCCTTTCTTCTAGAAATACAAGCTCTTCAAAGAGTCAAGGTCAGGTATTTGACATTTCAGAGCCACAGACTATAAATTGGAACTAAATTCAAATACTGTCTGTGAAATCAAGATGAATTAGAATCCTTACTAAATAAAATCGAAAGCTAAATGTATTTTAAGAGTCACACGTATGACTCCAGCTGCAACCTGGATGTAAAACAGCGTTTTCACTTCCGTTCACCACAGGTAATGTTCGTGCAAACAGACCATTGGAGTCGTCTGAACGTTTCCACCGCTCCGCTATCGTACTGCAGCTATACTGCGGCTCCAAGCCATCGTTTCCCTGTGTTCAACAGGAAACTATATTCCTTATTTATACACATTAAATAACACGTATCAAATCTGTTTAAAGTGTCGTAATGACCAACTTTTACAAAGTAGTTAGAGTGCTAGTTACTGGACAGTGTTAGGAATCCAGTTTGTGTGGGTTGTGTTTTTGTTTGTTTTCCCTCCACCACCAGGTGGCGCCTGGTTCTCTTGGCCTTCTCACACACCTACGGATGGTTGCCTCATTACCGGAGGACTTTTAAGCTGCTGACTGCCACTAACTCGACGCCAGGGTACTCTAGCCAAGCTAAGTTTTGCTGAGTTAAACTGAGTTTTTTGTCACCAATTGGGCACCAATTTTTGGACCTTCTCCTCCTGGAAGGATTGTCTGAGCGTCAAACTGAGCTGAGGATTCAAACAGGTGGTTTGGATCTACTTTTCGCCAAAGGATTGTTTGGGCTTCACACTGAGCAGGGGATTCATCTCCACAAGAAACCATTTAAGTACCATAGGAAATCTAAGTGGCAGTCAGCTCCTCCGTTCCTCAAGGAAACACCTCAACCTGGGTAAACCCTGTCCGCCCTCCAACGAACGAGTCTATTACTGGAACAACCCACACCGACTGGATTCAAAGAAAGACACCTTCTCTGGAAACGTGAGTCCTGTTGCCTTATTTCCCTTTTACAAATTAAAACACAAATTTCCCTCTGAGCCTGAACTAACCGCAGGATGTTCCCCTTCACTTTTCAGTCCCAGTTCACCAGTGTTCAGAGGAGAGCTGGACCCTTCTCTACCAGTTCATAATAAACCTGTTAAACCTTCCCCTGGTCTCTCTGTTTGGTTTTCTGCATGTGGGTCAGATCTTTGGATAAAACCATGACAGACAGTAACAGTCACCGTAACGTTTTACTTAAAAACATTTTAGTCCCAACACTAACTTTTTCAGTTCTATTCAGTTTATTTCTATAGCTTCAATTCATATCATGTCATCTCAGGTCACTTTCCAGTTGACCAGTTCATCCAGTCAGATTGATTCAAAGTTTTCTAAGGAAAACCAGCTGATTGCATCGACTCATTGAATTTTCAGCAATCCCTCATGCTAAGCATGCTTGTAGCGACAGTGGAGAGGAAAAACCCCCTTTTAAAAGGAAGAAACCTCCAGTAGAACCAGGCTCAGTGTGAGCAGCAACAGGAGAGGAGTCTGATAACTAAAAGATCTGCCTCCCATTCTACTTGTAGAAGTTCTAGGAACCATTAGTAAACCTGCAGATTGAGAGCAAAGTGCTCTGTGAGGACTACCATCCACTACTATGTTTCACACAACAGCATGACTCACTATTATCAGGGTTCAGTTTAGTCACCTGCACCAGCATGGAACAGAAATTACTCTCATCTATTAGGTTTTCTGACTAAAGTGCTTTTTAATTGTTTTGCCATCCACAGTATAAATACACCTCCTGCGAGTCACGACTCCTGAAAAAGGTTTATTCTGCAGATTGTTTCAGGTTTGGAACCAAATCTTGCATTTACTAAAGCTTCAGAGGCAGAGAAGAAGTATGAGTTTCATTACAGGCAAGTGCAGTAAATATTTTATCATCCACCTGCCTTCTGTGATGTTGATCCAAAAGCAAATCCCCGCAGTAAACAGCTTGACAGAAGCGCAACATTTCAAACCTACTTAACATTGCAATGATATGCAATCGCCCTGAAGCACCACCACAGCCCAGCTGATCATTAGTGGAGCTGAGAGATAAGGGAGCGTATATAATTGACGTACAACAGGCTGTGGTTTAGGGATTAATAAACTAGTTCATGTTTTAGCACACCTGCTGTATTAACTTTGACTTTTAAAGCCTTTGTTTCTAATAGAACAAATGGTTTCACAAAGTGATGGAAAACAGTGGTTAGCTCATGATGAAAGTTGATTTTTACAATATTTCTGTTCACAACCAGACTGACGGAAAGAAAGAAACACACAGTTCTAAAATTATTAAGAATATTTCGTAATTCTTTTGTTTTTACAGTACATCAATAACTAGGTAATAACATAGCAAGTCACACTAATAACTAACAAAATGAAGGTTTATAATTTCAAAGTAATTTCATTTAATTAGTACATTATATGTCACTATGTAACAATGGAGACTTTTGGTGGGTTACCATATAACTGTTGGGATCTGGAGGTCTGTCCACTTTCTCCACCAGAGGGCGCACTAGTTCTCCTGGAGCTGGAGCTGATTGCAACACCTGTCGCTCGTTTGCTCATCAGGAGACCAGTATATAAGGAGGCAGAGGACGTCTCTCTAGTGCCAGAGTTTTTGCCAGTTATGGTTAGCAAGCCTGAGCCAACCTGCCTGTCTGATGCTGCGTTCACACCGGGGGCAGCAAAAGCAGCAAAATCGCGTCTGCTGCTTCATTTTTGCTGCTTGTACCAGTGAGTTCTGACGCGCGGCTGAAGCAACTTTGCTGCTCTGCCTGCGCAGTCCAAAAGTGGCTCTGACGCGCGTTGGGCGGAGCTTCACTATCCTTTCTCTGCCTTGCAGCTATATTTGCTGTGATCAGTGTCATGGTCTTGGTTCTGCTGTTCTTTTCTTTGCTCCTTGTTTTCTAGATTTATTGGCCTAATTCCAGTTTTGTTGTATTTCTAGATTTATATTAGTTCTCATGTTTTTCTGTTGTCCTCTTTTGCCCTCTTGTGTGTGTGTATGTTCCTTTCCCCTTGGCTCCCTCGTTGTCTCCTCTCACACCTGTTCCTTGTCTGCTCGTTAGCCCTCCCTTTGTCTCTCTCTCCTATATATGCTCTCCCTCTGCTCTCACTCTTTGTTGGTTCCTTGTCTTTGCTGTCCTCCCATGCTGTTGTCCACGTTCCTCGTCTCTCCCTGGCTCCTCGTGTTTGGTTTTCCCCAGATGTCTCCATAGTTCTGGTTTGCTTTTGATTATTAGTTGGATTTTTGCATTCCTGCCTTTGTTGCTGTTTTTGCCCCATTAAACTACCCAGAAATCTCCTCAGCCTGTCTGCCTCTGCATTTGGGTCCTCCAAACCACAACTAAACCCTGACAATAGGAACCAACCACAATGGACCCAGCAGAGCCCAGTCTGGACACCCTGAGGGATTTTTTCCTGAAGCTGGGAAAGGCTCTGGATACTATTGCCAGTCTCAGCCCGCCTGAGGAGAGGGTGAGTGCAGCTGGCCAACTAAGGCAAATTCTCCTCACAAACGCCAAACTCATTTCTCCCCCAGTGCTGTCTGAACTGTTTGAAGAGTTGGAGTGGAACCACCAAGCAGCCAGCGCCCAACTCTTCAACAGCCCTCCACCACCCAAACCATCACTTCACCTCCTTCCAACTCTGCTCTCAATCGCCTCCAGTCCGGTTCCTCCACCTTCACCAGCTGTTGGTCCCCCCATGCCGTCTGCCTCCTCCAGGCGTAAGCGCCGCCGGGGGAAGAAATCCATTCCCTCTCCGGCGGGTCAGCCTGGCGCCTCCACTCCCTCTCCGGCGGGTCAGCCTGACGCCTCCACTCCCTCTCCGGCGGGTCAGCCTGGCGCCTCCACTCCCTCTCCGGCGGGTCAGCCTGGCGCCTCCACTCCCTCTCCGGCGGGTCAGCCTGGCGCCTCCACTCCCTCTCCGGCGGGTCAGCCTGACGCCTCCACTCCCTCTCCGGCGGGTCAGCCTGGCGCCTCCACTCCCTCTCCGGCGGGTCAGCCTGGCGCCTCCACTCCCTCTCCGGCGGGTCAGCCTGGCGCCTCCACTCCCTCTCCGGCGGGTCAGCCTGACGCCTCCACTCCCTCTCCGGCGGGTCAGCCTGACGCCTGCTTCAATCCCACTCTTCTTCAGGTCAGTTTCCCCTATGGCCTTGGCCGTCACCTCCATGATCAGCAGTTAGCTCCTCGAGTTAGAGGTTTAAAGTCAGTCACCATGATTACACCCACTGCAGTCAGAGCACCACATATTGAGGAGTCAGAGTTATGGGACTACTTTTATGGGCAAAGGGAGGATCTATTCCCTTTCCTTCCACCTCCATCAGTTCCCTGTCAGCCAGCACATCCCAAGCCCTTTAGCGGGCCGGTTTACCTAGCTCCAGAGCCCTTTAGCGGGCCGGTTTACCCAGCTCCAGAGCCCATTAGAGGGCCAGTTTCCCCAGCTCCAGAGCCCATTAGAGGGCCGGTTTCCCCAGCTCCAGAGCCCATTGACGGGCCAGTTTCCCTAGCTCCGGAGCCCATTGACGGGCCAGTTTCCCTAGCTCCAGAGCCCGTTGACGGGCCAGTTTCCCTAGCTCCAGAGCCCGTTGACGGGCCAGTTTCCCTAGCTCCAGAGCCCATTGACGGGCCAGTTTCCCTAGCTCCAGAGCCCATTGACGGGCCAGTTTCCCTAGCTCCAGAGCCCTTTAGCGGGCCAGTGTCCTTAGCTCCAGAGCCCTTTAGCGGGCCGGTTTACCTAGCTCCAGAGCCCTTTAGCGGGCCAGTTTCCCCAGCTCCAGAGCCCATTAGAGGGCCGGTTTCCCCAGCTCCGGAGCCCATTAGAGGGCCGGTTTCCCTAGCTCCGGAGCCCATTGACGGGCCAGTTTCCCTAGCTCCAGAGCCCATTGACGGGCCAGTTTCCCTAGCTCCAGAGCCCATTGACGGGCCAGTTTCCCTAGCTCCAGAGCCCATTGACGGGCCAGTTTCCCTAGCTCCAGAGCCCATTGACGGGCCAGTTTCCCTAGCTCCAGAAACCCAGTAGAGGGCCAGATTCCCTAGCTCCAGTGCCCAGTAGAGGGCCAGATTCCCTAGCTCCAGTGCCCAGTAGAGGGCCAGATTCCCTAGCTCCAGTGCCCAGTAGAGGGCCAGATTCCCTAGCTCCAGTGCCCAGTAGAGGGCCAGGTTCCCTAGCTCCAGTGCCCAGTAGAGGGCCAGATTCCCTAGCTCCAGTGCCCAGTAGAGGGCCAGATTCCCTAGCTCCAGTGCCCATTAGTGGGGGGGTTTCCCCAGTACCAGAGACTCCTGAGCCCATTAGTGGGCCGTTTAGCCTAGCGCCTGAGACCCCTGAGCCCGTTCAGAGTCATCCTGATTTCCCTGAGCAGACTACTAAAAGGCTCTCTGAAATAAGGCTAAGCAGGCGCTCCAAGCCTCCACGGCCCCTCAGCGGGCGCTCCAGGCCTCCACGGCCCCTCAGCGGGCGCTCCAAGCCTCCACGGCCCCTCAGCGGGCGCTCCAAGCCTCCACGGCCCCTCAGCGGGCGCTCCAAGCCTCCACGGCCCCTCAGTGGGCGCTCCAAGCCTCCACGGCCCCTCAGCGGGCGCTCCAGGCCCCCTCTGAGGCTGTTCCTGTGCCGCAGTCGGCGGCCCCCTCTGAGGCTGTTCCTGTGCCGCAGTCAGCGGCCCCCTCTGAGGCTGTTCCTGTGCCGCAGTCGGCGACCTCCAGAGACCCTCCTTCGTCAGAGACGGCGTCGCCGCCGGCCTCCTCCAGAGAGCCTCCTTCGTCAGAGACGGCGTCGCCGTCGACGTCCTCCTGAGCTTCTGCCTGGCCTCAGGCCCAACGGCCGCCATCCAGAGACTCTTCCTGGCCTCGGGCCCCACGGCCGCCCTCCAGAGACTCTTCCTGGCCTCGGGCCACACGGCCGCCCTCCAGAGACTCTTCCTGGCCTCGGGCCACACGGCCGCCCTCCAGAGACTTTGTTTGCCCTCGCCCACCTTGGGTGGGTTGTTTTGGTTTTTGTTTGGACTCTGCGTTTGGTTTTGTATTTCGTGCCCTCCTTCCTGGTTCCCCCTCCGCCCACCCAGGGTGGGTTATTTTTTGTTTCTGGACATTTTGGGCGTCTGGGATCCGCCCTTAAGTGGGGGGCACAGTCATGGTCTTGGTTCTGCTGTTCTTTTCTTTGCTCCTTGTTTTCTAGATTTATTGGCCTAATTCCAGTTTTGTTGTATTTCTAGATTTATATTAGTTCTCATGTTTTTCTGTTGTCCTCTTTTGCCCTCTTGTGTGTGTGTATGTTCCTTTCCCCTTGGCTCCCTCGTTGTCTCCTCTCACACCTGTTCCTTGTCTGCTCGTTAGCCCTCCCTTAGTCTCTCTCTCCTATATATGCTCTCCCTCTGCTCTCACTCTTTGTTGGTTCCTTGTCTTTGCTGTCCTCCCATGCTGTTGTCCACGTTCCTCGTCTCTCCCTGGCTCCTCGTGTTTGGTTTTCCCCAGATGTCTCCATAGTTCTGGTTTGCTTTTGATTATTAGTTGGATTTTTGCATTCCTGCCTTTGTTGCTGTTTTTGCCCCATTAAACTACCCAGAAATCTCCTCAGCCTGTCTGCCTCTGCATTTGGGTCCTCCAAACCACAACTAAACCCTGACAATCAGTGGGAATAAAGTAGTTTTAATATGTTTTTAAGTGAGAAAATACACCTGAAAACTTCATCAGTGCAGTCAGTTCATCCAGATTACAATCCTGCCTCCCAATATTATTTCTGTCGGAGCCGCTCAGACCCCCACATACCGGCGGTGCGCCGACAGAAGGAATCCATTCATCAGCAGCCTCTGGCGGGTCGCCTCCTCGCGGTTTACCGCGGCGGCTGGTAGGTGTTTTTCATCTAAATAATCCGATCTGCAGGCACCACAATAATAAAAGCGAACATATTCTGCCGGCAGATGTATATATTTTAAGTTAATTATGCGTTAATAAACTGTTTAAGAGGAGTAATCAGAGCGGTCTGTGTCATCAGCGCTGTGTCTCTCTCCCAGCCAGCTCCCAGATCAGCTTCTCTGATTGGTTGACGCGGCGCGTCGAGCAGCAAAAATTCAATTTTTCCATCTCGAGCAGCAACGCGTTTGCGGCGCGTCACGTGCGTCAGATGCCAAAACGCGCCCGACGCGCTGCTTCAGCTGCTCAGACGCGCTGCGCCTGCTGCTCAAAACGCGCCGCAGGACCTTTTGCTGCGCCTTGACGCGCGTCAACCATTGACTTTGCATGTAAACTCGCTGCTTCTGTCGCGCCAGCTGCCCCCGGTGTGAACGCAGCATGAATCTCTGACTACCTGAGAACCAGAACCTGATCTGTTTTCTTCTCTCTGCTTCCTAGATTGAACCTGCCTGAAACCAGAAACACAGAAGAGTTTCTCTGTCTGTTCTCTGAAGAACCCTGGAGAATAATCCCTGCCAAGGACCTGCCTGCCCGCTCTCTGAAGAAACTGGAAGGGAAACTCAATCCTGTAATCTGCCAACACTCAAACCAAGCTCTGCCTCCACCTAGCCCTCAGCCTGCCGACAGCCTCTGGACCCTCCTGGTTCCCCCTCTCTGCCGCTCTGCTCAAACTCCAGAACAGGTATAGTCCTGCTCATTCTCATCCTGCAAATTACCTGGATCTCCACTAACTCCTCTGTCCCCCTCTGCAGTGAACCCACTTGTGACCAGTCCTGGTTCTGACAAACCCCGGATCTGTTTACTCATTGTCAAAATCATTTCAATAAACCTTTGAACTTTTTCCTAGACTCTGAGTGTTCTGCATGTGGGTTAGAAACCTGAAGCCAATCATGACAACATCGGTTTCACAAATAACGATCAAGCATCATAATCAGTATCAGAACTTTGAAAAAACTGTCCAATGGCTTCATTTCTGTAATTTTTCAACTTTAATCTTGTAATTTTATAAATCTATGATGTTACAAAATTATTCTCATATTGTTACTGATTAGTCTCATATTTAAAGGAAGAAAATCAATGGATCATTATTTAGACCTAAAACAAAAATTTTTGCTGTAATTTAATTAATTTAGCGCTAATCAGAAAAAAATAAAAATAATTTTCGCCGCGATCACTGAGTCTGGGAGCGGCCATTTTTGCCCAAATATAGTAACCCCTCCCTCCTGCCATCTTCCAGCAGTGACGTCACGGTGCGGTAAGCCTAGCGCCATTCTCCCCGCTTTCCAAGCTAAATCAATGGGAACTACTAGACACATCTGCAATCAACAACAATTATTGAAGATTTCCAGAGGACTTCACCATTGAAATTCACCAGAGCTATAGTGAAACTGACAATGCCCACGTGCATGGCAGCTGGATGCTGGAATACATCGGGTAAAAGTGAAAAAAAAAGAGTTATTCCACCTTTCTGATTCCTGATCCTCCACGGACGGGTTGGTCGTTGGATCGCCAACTTGAAGAGGGAGGATTTGCCATCGAACTTCTGGCCAGAGAAAAAACCCGTAATATGTAGCCAACATTTGGAAGAAGAATGTTTTCAAGATGACTTGGATAATAGCGCGTTGTGACAAACACCAGATACAGCACTGGGACTTGATCAACAGCCGATACCGCACCGTGACGTCACTAACCAGTAGGTGGCAGTAGTGTTCTTTGACAAACATGGATGCCTCCAGTAAAGCACATTCACATGAAAATGACTCTGAATTAAAAACACTGATCATTTATTGAACAGGATGGAATCATTTCAGATTTAAAGAACGTTCAGAAGTTTGAATTCCGAATACGAGCAACTTTTTCTTTAAAAAAAAAGTCCTTAATGTCATATTCCTCACATTCTGCCACACAAACAGTTTAAAGAGGCTCTAGGCTTCTGCGCTGCTTTTCTAACTAAGTGTTCTCAGCCTGCCTGACGAGCAATCTTAATTAGCCGACTCTGTCAAAACAACGAGGCAATTCAAGAGCCGTTTGCTTCCCGCTTCAGATTTATTTCTCTCTCTGACAGATACATGAGGTTACAGTTAGAGCAAACACCTTCACATTTGTTACGGTGATAGATAATACTTAAATCACTGGAGAAGGTGTCGAGCTGAGAGCAAATGCAGCCTGTTCTATTCAGCAGACCCTGATTTGATGAAAGATAAACAACATTTTAATATTCACATAACTCAAACGATAAAATTCACGTGTTTTATTCTTCGAACTACATTTAAGGAGCATAAAACGCTTCCTAAATGTTCATTAAAGGTAAAGTGAAACTGTTTTTATAGATTAGATGGTTGTTAAATGGAGATAATGTAAATGTTACTGATTTTAATTCACATTGTAGACAACATTCCCACATTCAGATTACTATTTATTTATTTTATGGTGTTGGATTGTTTCTGGTCAGTTTCTTTTTTTTAACCAGTGTACAAATATTTAAACAGAAAGTAAAAGTTATGAAAAGAAAAATATTTCACTGGTTCTGTTGCAAACATCAGGACTGAAAGTCCTTCAGACAGATCTGAAGGTCGATTTTCTTTGTCTGTTTCCAGCATTTTTCCAGGTTCTGTTTTTTTCTTTTATGATGGATAAAAACTCAGAATTTCATCTTTTATGTGAAGCTCCGTGTTGCTCTGTCAGCAAAGACACAGAAGCCTTTTCCACGTGATCAAGGCCGTTATCATGGTCATCTATTCACTACTGCTCTGTTCAGCCTTGAGGCTTTAGGGAAAAACACTTTAATCATTCAGGTAAACGTGAAAAATACAGTTTGAAGCTGGAACCATAAAAGCCACAGTGGAAATTTAGTCAAAAGAAACTGATAGTTCTGATTTAAAAAGCATGTTTACAGTGTTTTTTACAGCCGGTCCTGTTAGTTCACTACTGGTTCTATAACATTTGCACCCAGATGCTAAAGCATTTCGATGTTTTTCACTTGTGCCACCAGCAGTGAAAACGTTATGCTAACGGTAAGAAATGAAAGCATTTTTAAAGTAACCAAACATTTTACAGAAATCACTGTTATGTTCATCTTCCACTCTATAGAAGGAAAGTCAGCCTCTTTACATGTTATCATCCCATTAAATGGCCATTATCAGCCGTTATCAGTCGCATAGCACGGCTTCAGATTACAGGCTCAGTAGGGTCTTATACCCAATGAATCCTAACCCTAATCCTTAAGTTATTCCTTTTTTATCCTGCTAAATCTAAACTGCAACATAAAATGCAGACATAGCCTATATGCTATTGTCTTTGAAACAGAAAAAGAAGCTGATCAGTCAGTCACTTCATCTGGATGTCATTGAATTGGTCTCAGATAATAAAGTAAAAAACCTTGTTTTTAATCATGACCCGTCATTTGAGTCCCATACTAAACAGATTCTTATCATTTCCTTCTTTTGATCTCTGAAATATTGACGATGATGCAGAGAAACTAGTTCCTTCCTTTTGTTACTTCAAGGCTGGACTATTGTAATTCTTTACTATCAGGAAGTCCACAAACTGTAGTTAAAAGCCTTCAGCTGATCCAAAATGCTGCAGCCAGAGTTCTAATGAAAATTAAAAAGAGAGATCATATCTCTCCTATCCTGGCTTCTCTTCATTGGCTTCCTGTTAAATCCAGAATAGAATTTAAAATCCTCCTTCTCACATATAAAGCCTTAAATGGCCAAGCTCCATCTGATATCAGAGATCTGATTGTTCCTGATGTTCCTAACAGAGCACTTCGCTCTCAATCTGCAGGTTTACTAGTGGTTCCTAGAATTTCTAAAAGTAGAATGGGAGGCAGATCTTTTAGTTCTCAGGCTCCTCTCCTGTGGAACCAACTACCAGTTTTAGTCCGTGAGGCAGACACCCTGTCTACTTTTAAGGCTAGGCTTAAAACTTTCCTTTTTGATAAAGCTTCTAGTTAGAGTGGCTCAGGTTATCCTGATCTATCTCTATAGTTCTGCTGCTATAGGCTTAGACTGCTGGAGGACATAGGGACCCCTTTTTCATCATTCTGCTTCATTCTATCTCTATTCTCCCACTCTGCAGAATCTGTTAGTTCAATCTCTAACGTTCTGCTCTCTCTGCTTTTTCTCATAGTAGCTTCATCTGGTCTGTTCCTGTTTGGCTGTGACTCCATCCTGGAGAGAAATATCAGCTGTGCTGCTGCCATCAACTTCAACACCTTCAAAACCATACTAGATTTAGTGTATGGGGTTTTTTTGTTTGGTTTTTTTATATTTAGTTCTGTTTCCCTCCTAGACACAGCTATGGGCTCAGCTTTTACAGCCACCAACTGGATGTTCTCTCTTTCAGCCCTTCTGGATCAGAGCTCGTCTGATTAACTGCTTCTTTCCCAGACAGAGTCACCTGTGGAGCTAATTTACCACTAACTTTTCTAACATAGAAAGCTTCTATGTCTGCTTCTGTCTCCTTGAACCCCAGTGGGCCTCAGCAGATGGCCGCTCACACTGAGCCTGGTTCTGCTGGAGGTTTCTTCCTGTTCAAAGGGAGTTTTTCCTCTCCACTTTCACTATATGCATGCTTTTTGTGATGGATCGTTGTAGAGTAAACGACACAAAGCATGCAAATCACCTTAAGCTCATCCAGGAGGAGCGTACAAGTAAATGACTTGATGCAATCAGCTGGTTTTCCTTAGAAACTTTAAACCAATCTAGATTTATTCTCTTTGTGCCTTGAGATGACATGTGTCGTGACTTAGTGCTGTAGAAATAAACTGAATTGCATTTGATTGAAATAAAATGGATTATCGAGGAACCTTCTATTCAACTTAAGATATGCCTCTTCCCCTTTTGTTTTTAAATCTCTTCTTAAAGTTGTCTTTTTTCCCAGTTATGATTGATTTTATGATCATTTTATTACACACCTTTGAATTTAATTTTGGTATTTATGGTTCATTATTGTATCCTGACTTCCATCCATGACTTCTCTTTTATTTAAGCTCTGTAGAACCCTGGTCCTGCAGGTCCTGCATGGCATGGCATGGTGGTGGATGGATCACTCATGACAGAGGTGTTACTGCTGCATAACACATATATGGGTTTAGATTAGGGCTGCAACAACGAATCGATAAAATCAATAAAAATTGACTTTTAAAAGCGTTGGCAACGAATTTCATCATCGATTAGTTGTGTTGCGCGAATAATGCGTCATCCGCCGCCGTTTTCATCACTGCCACTTGATTGAAACACGGGAAGAAAAAAAAAATACGGCAGAGCGAGTCAGCGCCGCAGATGAGCAAAGGCTGTTTTCAAAAGGCAGTAACGTCAACTGTTCTAATGACCGATACCGCAAACGCAAGCTGCATCTCAATTCGCAGACAGCCTGCGCTTTGTAAAGCGAAAAAAGTCGTAACATGCAACTTTTGTAACATGGCACGGAAGCACCACTGTTATGATGCAGCACCTGAAAAGGAAACACGATGGAGCCTTCGATAGCGTGAAGAGAGCTGATCAGCAGGGTGAGCGGCCATGTTTGTTTGGTTTTAAAGTGGGGAAACGTAACGTTAGTTTCTCAGGTAGCTCATGTGATGCTTTCCTTACCGTGTTAGTAGGTTACAGACAGTGATAAGGTTGGCTACTTATTTTACTTTTAATTTCATTTGAATTAGCTTAAGCAGCGTTTATATTTTCTTTATAAATAAATTAACTTGCAAATTATGAGGGCAAGGCTTTGAAAGTTTAAAGGAGAAGTTCGGTTTTTAACACTTTTAGCCCATTTTCTGTAGTGTCCAGGATGAAATCGAATGATCGACACCAAAATTTTGACAATTGGTCCGGTCTCTGCTTTTTGGCTCATTTAGAATCCACCCCTGGCTGCTTCATAATGGCTGCCATAGAGCATGTCCGATAATGTCCTTAAAACAACCTTAAACATTCTTTTTTTAAATATGCTACTCACCGGGTCGTCAGCGCTGTTCAATGACGTTCCAAAAAAAGTTTCGTGAAGAAAAAACGTTCCTGTAGTGTTTTATTTAGCATTTTGTAAATCCCATTGAGTTCTGTTGGAATAGTCAATATTCCCCTGCCACCGGAAACGGAAACGGGGCCTGTTTACACAGTTGTAGTCTTTTCGCTTCACTCTGTGTACTCCGACGTCGAGGTGCTAACGTCTCTGTTAAACACTTTAAAAAACTCTGAAAATGGAATACGAAAGGTGGATTCTTGATTCTCGACGTCGGAGTACACAGAGTGAAGCGAAAAGACTACAACTGTGTAAACAGGCCCCATTTCCGTTTCCGGTGGCAGGGGAATATTGACTATTCCAACAGAACTCAATGGGATTTACAAAATGCTAAATAAAACACTACAGGAACGTTTTTTCTTTACGAAACTTTTTTTGGAACGTCATTGAACAGCGCAGACGACCCGGTGAGTAGCATATTTAAAAAAAAGAACGTTTAAGGTTGTTTTAAGGACATTATCGGACATGCTCTATGGCAGCCATTATGAAGCAGCCAGGGGTGGATTCTAAATGAGCCAAATAGCAGAGACAGGACCAATTGTCAAAATTTTGGTGTCGATCATTCGATTTCATCCTGGACACTACAGAAAATGGGCTAAAAGTGTTAAAAACCGAACTTCTCCTTTAAATCTTCTGGCAAAGATAAAGTAAAGAAGATCCTGCAATTTATGGAAGTAAAGCAGAATAAAATCCAGCAAGATCAGTAATATGTCAATTAATTATCTGCCACATTCCCATGTAAATATCTGTCTTTGGAGGATGTGTTTTTTAGCACCCCTAGTTCTCTCATTTTTATTCCAAATACAATTTATAATTTGAATCACAGGGCTATTTTTATCTCTATGGTTCAGTATTTTCTCAAGTAGCAAATTTAACTGCTATACTTTCCTGTCTTAAAAGGCAGAACTCTTCTAGTCTAAAAAAAACTCATTTGTTGAAATGGGGGGGCCTATTGTTTGAACCCCTTAGGGGCTTTAAAAACAAAAATGTCTTTTTTTGCGCTTTATGAAACAAAGTAGCCTATATTTTGTGGATGTACAGCTACATTTCTCATGTAAGGTTGCGTAGTTTTAACACAAACATTTATTTTTCATATTGCACCAGTACAGTTAATGAGCAACCTGTACTTGTGTGCTTGTTTGTTCTGTGTAAAATGTTTATTTTGGAATAAAAATATTTTTTGTCCGATTTATCGATTTTTAAAATAATCTTTAGTTGCAGCCCTAGTTTAGATTTGTCCAATTGCTGAAGAGAACCAGTTAAGAACTGGTAGGGGTGGGCAATATATGGAATATACTTGATAGGCTTAATGTAAACAATTGTCTATAAATCAAAGTGTCCAAGAGTCAGATTTCAGTCAAATTACATCTCAAAAGGACAAAATTTAGCAGCTTGAAATAGACATAGATCGCTGTTATAGTAAAGGATGAGGAAGTCAGAGATGTAATAGTCACTTCAATATTACAGACTACAGCAATTTGACTTCATTTATCACTAAAGTTCACTCTCATTCACTATTCATCTGGCTGCTCAGTTTGGGTCGGTCGACACGGATCAAAATCCTCTTGACAAAGTATTTAGGGAAAAAATATTGATTCAATTGGAACATGATGGATGATGTTGCCACAGTAGATGTCCTTAATTTCCCACATAAAAGTTCCACTCAGCAGGAAATGGCAGACCAGTTAAACGGAGAGAGATGACTTCACTTTAAGAAACTTTGGAAAATCCTATCCTACATTTATGTTAATAACTCTGCTTGAGTCATTAGCAGGAATAAAATCTCCAATTAATCACGGCTGCCCCACACATTAAGACTCTCAGTTTGGGAGGGAGCTGCTGGAGAGCTGTGGCTTTCACTTTCTGTCACACAGAGCTGCTGAAGTGAAAGTGCAGTTAAAGTTATAATGAGGTATTGCTGTAAGAAACTGGGGAACTGCGCATTTCTCCCTGGAGTTCAGAACTTTCACAGAGTCGAGTTTAGAAGTCAGTGTGAGTCACTGGTTATAGTTTAAAGGATACCAAACATTAGGTTCTGCAAGGCAGAAATACAGAAAGTCTAGGCATTCAGGCAACGTCTCGACTAAAAATGCAGTTTTCAGATCCCATCCATCACAGCACTTTAAAAAGTCCTATAACTTTACTTTTAAAACCGGGGGGAATTTTTCACATGGCTTTCTGCCCAGAGCCACACAGCCAAGAAGAGACATAATAAAGTTCTTTTTCACCCTGAGGGACATTTTAATTGCTTATTTTTACATCTAGTTAACATTGGATGGGGCACCGGTGGGCCCACTGCCAACTAACAGGCTGTACACTTCAGCTACCTAATGATTCTCAAGCCAGGGTCTAATTCACTGATATATCAGCTCTACAGAAGTAGCCATTCAAAATTTCTCTGCTATCCTTCAATGGCCCTTGGCTGGTCCCCTTCAATTCCTTTTAAACATCAGTCTTTGTACTAAAATATTCTTCTGTCATGATTGTGTCATGATCTGGCCTGTTTGCTCCTCCCTAATTAGTCATTCCTTTCACCTGCCCTTTTCCCTCCCTGCCTCAATTATAATTTATTCCTCTCACCTGTTTCCTCTGGTTTATATTCAGTTCAGCCTGAGCATTCAGGGCCAGATCATTTCTTGTCTTTCTGTTCAGTTTTTAGTTCATGGTTCATGTCCTGGATCCTAGCTGCCAGTGGAAAGAGGGTTTTGTGTTTGTCTCGTCTTCTGATCGTCCACTGAGTCCTCTGGGTTTTTGGCTCTATATGTGGGGAGATTCAGTTTTTATCCAGTAAGCCTGGCTCCAGGGAGGAGAACAGTTTAAAGTCCTGCTTCAAGTTCCGGTTCCACGTCCTGTCTCGGCTACCCTCTTCCACTGAGCCTGCCCTTGCACCTGATCCTGTCTGCTCCTGTGCGTGACCTGGTCATGCTTCTGGTCCCAGTCAGACTCTGAACCCTCCTGGGAGCCTGTGGATGCCTGGAAGTCTGGATCTGGACTGCAGCACTTGGGGACATTCTTGGTCTGGACTGTTAAACCAGGTAAGTGACCAACTCAGATAATCTTCTTTCAGATGATCGTGGTCACTTACCTGTGTTTCTCCCACTGCAGAGTGTCTGTGATTGAGCAGTGTCCCGCTCCCCATAGTGCTGTGTCCGCAAGCCACAGCTCCGCTTTTGTTTTAATTCAATAAACCTTTTTGAACTTTCCTACTGACTGTCTCTCCTTGAATACTGGGTCCATCTGTTCGCGCTTCATTACAGATCGTGGACATTAAGATCTAAAGAGAAGCGTCATCTCCTGTTCCGACCCTATAATTCAGTGAAGTGGTGGAGTCAGTGTAAAAAAAATATGTTGGGTTCATGGAGGGGATTTGCTGGGAGTTGCAGGGAGGTGGGCTGCCATTCAGCTGCGTTTGACTGGGAAGGGCCATCAGGGGTTGACGTTAAGGATTTTTACCACTTGCCCTACTTTCACATTTCATTTGCCCAGAAACAATTTTTACTTGCCCAGTATAATGTTTGATAAATATAGTTCCTAATATTAATTTTTGTATATATATCAATGAAACATGTTTGTTTTTTAAATGTTTTTTGTAATTCAGTATTTTTTAAGTTTCCAGGTTCCTGGTGTGTATCTGCATGCGTCAGATAATGAACTCAAGCCTACATTGCCGGGTTAACATGCTTTTCAATCCTTCCTGCACATTCTTTTCAAACTAAACTTTGCTTTAAACTGTTGTATGCTTGTAAAAATATAAATTGTAATGTTAAAAAAATAAATAAATACTTGACAGGTTAAAAACTTAAGATAAATCACAAGACAGAAGTCAATGTCACAAATGAATAACTTTTATTTTAGAGTCACGGTATGTTTATACAAGATAATACTATTAATATAATGTGACTTTTCATTATACATAGTTATTTTATACAGGGTTTCCACAGTCTGACATCATTTCAGAATTCCCTGACTTTTAACTGACTCAGGATTAGTTTTCTCTGACAAAATAAATGCAGCCGTTTGTTGTTTTGGTAACTACATCAAAATTACCGCTAGGTGGACAAAAATCACGAACCTGACTCCGCCAGATGGATTTGCTCCACATATCCATCTGGAAACCTTCCGTTGAAGTAATTTTGGGAAGGGGTGAAAATACTGGTTAGCTGATTGGCCTATGTTGGTGATAGACGGGCCAAATAAACCAATCAGATCAACGAAGCATATGACAGACTAACAGAGCGACGACGAAGAGGAGCTAATTGATAGATCAAACTCTTGCCGAAACCAGTCGGGAGAAGAGCAAAAACATCTTTTCCTCTGAGAAAAGCCTCCAGAGCAGTGTTTTGCTCTTCTTTCAGTGAAGAAATACTCTGTAATTCCCATAAAACTTGCTCAATAGCCACGCTAACGCTAGCTTCATCGGCTGAAGCCGCCATGTTCTTAAGACTGAACTGTCGCGCTTCTCGTTGCGTCACACCTCAACCCGCCTCAAAGCCAACGCTGATTGGACGTTCGTTTGGTGAACGGCTCCAAATTTTCTTTAACCGAGAGTCTCCAGACTGATTAGCGAGTGAAACCTTGAAAGCTCGCGAGATCAGGATGGTCTCACGAGGCTAAAAAAATCACACCATCTGGCTGAAAATCACCCGGCTTTTTCAAATTACGCGAGAATGTGTACCAAACAACAGAAATGGCGACGGCAACGCTTCTGGGTCGTTTTCATCGAATGTCTGTGATTTTAAAGTAATTTTGAGTGATAAATATTTTTTTTTTTTGCGATCATTGGACTTGCCCAGCGGGCAAATGCAATTGCTTAATTTTTTTAACGAACTTACATAGTTGTAGAGTTTTTTTTTTTTTTTTGCTGCCAAAGCTTTGTTGGGGAGGCAGAAGCTCTAGTTTCACACAGATCACTGTTACTGACAGAATTAAACTCAACTTACTGTAAGCACCAATCAATGAGACAAGGATGGAAATTGGCTGGTTTGCAGGAAAGACTTATGCTGATGAACAGGTTAAACAGTAAAGCTTAAGATTTATTTTTTATTATTTTGTAGCATTATGTGCATAAAACTCAGAGCTAAAATCTCTGTTAATTTGTGATTTCATCAGCTAACATGTTAGTTCCTGCACTAACTAATTCAGTTAAAATATGACATGTTTAGTGATTACTGAAAAAAATGATTAAGTTTGCTTAAAACTCTCTCTTGTAGTATTTGTTATAGTCAGGGATATAAATTACCACCGTGGGGAATTCAACTTTGTTGTTGAAGGGTTGAGTGTTCTGGGTGCAAACTGGGTGAATCAGGCTATGTTCACGCAGGAGCCTGAAGTGACCCAAACCTGATTTCTTTGCACATCTGTGACCTTAATCTGATCTTTTCATGGCAGTCTGATCAACACAGATCCTATTTGTTCCATTGTGATCCAGGCCACTTGGCTCTGTGGCCCTGAATCTGATATGAATCTGATCCACACTGCAGCCTAATCAACAAAGGTCACTATTCTGCATCGTTCTACACAAAAGATGGCAGAAAAACAACCATGGAGGATGATGATGTGGAGAGCAGCCTTTATTTTCAACCTTCTTGGAAAGATTATTTAGTTGATGCACTGCCTGAGGTTGGGAAAGAAATGAAAGATCGCTAGATGAGCTCCAGCACTGCTATTCATGTTTACCTCCGTAAACACAGAGCACACTCACTTGTGACGTCATTGCGTCCTCTACTGCGCAAATGGGTCACTTAAATTGTATGAATGCAGATCACGTACAAGTCTCATATGTTTTTCGAAATGTGGACAACCGCGCAAAAGAATCGGATGTCACAAAAAAATAATCTGAATTAAACATTAAGGTCTGAGATCTGAACATAGCCTAAGGGAGTCTTTAAACGCACCATAGAGGCTAAACTTTACATCCCATATCCAGTGCACTTCTCTGCCTCTTAGGGTAGGTCCAAACTACAACAACCATGGTGGACAATAATCATGGAGCAGTCTTTTTTTTTTTTACTTTATTTTGAAAAGATTTAGTTTTTAAGGTTCCGAAAGATCACTAGATGAGCCCCAGCTCTGCCATCCATGTGTACTTCCGTAAACAAAGAGCGCGCTTGCTTGTGATGTCATTGAATCCTCTACCGTACATGCAGGAAACTTGCCTTGTATGAATGTAGTTCACACAGGATATCACATGCAAGTCACTGTCAATGTGAACGGCAAGGGTAAAAAGGATGGTTCTATCAGACCCTGTGTCGACTACAGGGGTCTCATTGATATCAGCATTAAGAACCGCTACCCCTTACCACTCGGGAACAGTTTATGACCAGATTCAAGGGGCTAAAATCGACTCCACACTAGATTTCTGCAACACCTATCATCTGGTTGGCATCCAACAGGGAGAATGAATGCAAGTCAGCCTTCAACACCCTGACTGGTCACTAATATTTGATTTTGTCTTTTGGTTTAACCAATGCCCCCTACAGTTTTTCAGAACCTGGTCAACCAGGTTTTAAGGGTTTTAATGTACTCCAAAGCTCTGAAAGGCCAAAAACAACATGTTTGGTCAGACCTTCTCCATCTCCATTAAAACACGTTATTATTGAAGGCAAGAGCATTGTCAATTCCATGTCTCCATGTCCTTCCTTGGCACACTGTGTCACAGTTTTCTGAACTGCCAACTCCATCTGATAGAAAGCAACTTCAGAGGTTTCTGTACTTTTCCAGTTTCTACAGGAGATTCATTATGATTTACAGTCGAAGTGCAGCTCCCTTAATGCTCTCTCTCCTCTTTCAAGACCAAGTTCTCCCAAAACAATCAAGCAGATAAAGCCTTTCCTCTGTTGAAGCATCTGTTTATTTCTACTCCCGTTCTTCAGTCACCTGATCCTGACAAATAATTCCTTGTTGAACCGGACTATTCCAGTTCCGGATCAGGAGCAGTCCTCAGCCAAAAATCTGATTGTCATTTTTATCCTTGTGCCTTCTTTTCCAGAAGTCTGTCAAATGCAGAATGCAACTATGACGTGGGTGACCATGAGCTCCTGGCAGTCAAGTTGGCCCTCTAGCAGTGGATGGGGCCAAGGAACTTTTCATTGTTTGAATGTATAGCAAGAATTTGGAGGACCTGAGAACAGCCAAAAGACTAAAATCCAGACAGGCCAGATGAGCTCTGTTTTTTGGAAGATTCAAACTTTTCCTTATCTTAGAGATAAAGAACGTTAAAGCCGATGCACTGTCCAGAATATATGAGACTTCGGAGAAGAGCTCCAGTGGTGAAAAGGAGTTTATCCTTCCAGAATCTGTCCGCCTTTCAATCACAATCAAGCTCGACTTGGAGAGGAAGGTCAGATAGAGCCTCCATAATCATCGACCCCTGATGCCTGTCCCAAAGATTGTCTCTTTTTCCATGATCACCTTGTCAGTAAAGCACTCAATCTCTGCCAGTGTTCACGTTCTTTCTTGTAGTCTGGGGTCACCAAGACAAGTCAAGTGGTCCAGTAACAGTAAGGAACACCAAGGGATTTACCGCTGCACGCACACAGTGCAATCTAGCCAAGACCTCTCATCGACCACCCTCTGGCTTGTTATGTCCACTTCCTGTGCCCTCTCGGCCCTGGTCCCACATTTCTATTGATTTCATCATTGGTTTGCCTGTATCTGAAGTAGGGGTGTAAATAATAATCGTTTTGTATCGATGCATCGATCCAAAAGCCGACGATCCGATGCATCGACACGTCCGCAAGATAATCGATTAATTTTTTTTTTTTCCTCCGGTCTATTTTTATCCATTTGCTCCTGGGCGTAATTCTCCCTCCCGTTCTGCGGTGCCGCTAAACCTATTTTGCCCTCCTACCGCGCTTCCTGGTTATACTCTTACAGCAGTTTGTTGCAGTGAGCTTCACACAGACGACGGAGGGAAAAAAGAGCGAGGTATTGCATTGAACTCATTACTCTGATATTGTGCAGTATTTTCTGCAGTATTTTTTGATGCAACTTTTCTACTTCTGTTATTTGCTGTTGTTTCTAAAGAAAATGCATAATGATATTACAGCTTTCATTGATTTATTTCAAACTTGAAACTTTGTAGCCTGTAAGGTGTAAAAAAAAAAAAAATAATAATAATTTAAAAAAAATTAACCGATTAATCGATTAATCGAATCGAATCGTGGTGTATTCTTAAGTATCGAAAATAATCAAATCGTTGGGTCAGGAAATCGATACTGAATCGAATCGCCATGATGGATGTGATTTACACCCCTAATCTGAAGGCAAATCCGCCATTCTCACAATAGTCGACATATTCTCGAAAGTGGTTCGCCTGGTTCCTCTAAGGAAGTCTCCCTCCACAAAAGAGATGGGCAACATTCTTGCCAAAGAGGTTTTCTGCTAGCACGGCATTCCCTCAGACATAATTTCTGACAGAGGTCCCCAATTCGTTGTCCAATACTGCAAGAAGTTCTGCTCTCTGCCGGGGGTCTCTGTCAGATGGATGCCAGTCGTGAACCACCGAGCTGGACGGATAGTTCTGGTTGGGTTCCAGCTCTGTCTCTTTACAGCAGCCCCCCCCCCCCCCCCCCCCTCACAGCAAAGGATGCTGGTCGTGTTATACAGTTTGTACTCATGGTTTGATAAGCAATCCAAGGAGGAGATGGCAAATTGAATGACACCGCGACTATAAGGCGCATATAAACGTCTTTTTTATCCCTCAAAATGTGCGGCACGCCCTATGAGTGTTGTTACTGCGGACGTTGTTGAGACCACCATGAGAACGTTAAAGGGGGAAGTGTGGGCGTGGACAGAAACTGCCGCCTATGTTGATTTTTAAGAGAAAGACTTTACCTAAACAGACTTTTCCAGCTGGAGTCGTTATTAAAGCAAATGAAAAGGGCTGGATGGATGAGGAGATGATGAAAGAGTGGCTGAGGGAGGTGAATGTAAGGAGACCAGGTGGTTTTCTCCACGCATCACCATCGCTGTTAACCTGTGACTCCATGCGTGCCCATCTCACAGCTGATGTGAAAAACATGGTGAAACAAATTAACGCTGTGCTTGCTGTTATTCCGGGAGGTCTGACAAAGGAACTTCAACCGCTCGACATCGGTGTGAACCGGCCGTTCAAAGTAAGGCTGCGAGCGGCGTGGGAGCGATGGATGACCGACGGAGACCACAGTTTCACGAAAAGTGGAAGGCAGCGCCGGGCAAGTTACGCCACTGTTTGCGGATGGATCGTAAATGCTTGGGCTAACGTTTCTGCTGGCTCTGTTGTTCAAGCTTTCGCAAAAGCCGGCATCATTTCCGAGGAGTCGCACGGCGCGGAAAGTGACTCTGACAGCGAAGAAAGGGAAATTGGCATGTTTGATTTAGCGCAGCTCTTTAATTCAGAAACAGAGGATTATGACTTTGATGGGGTTGATTAATACTTTGTAATAAATACATGAATAAAGCACAATCATACCCAGTTTTGCTCCCGCTCTATTTTTAAATACGCAGTAGAGGTATTTAAACATAGTAGAGGATATGTACCGGTATATACAACCCGCAGTAAATACAGTAATGGCACACATAACTGAGACTGCGCCTTTTAGTACGGTGCGCCCTATGGTCGTGAAAATACGGTAACTGAATCAATACACGGCAGAACTGAATAGAAAACAGCATATTTTGGATGAAAGAGAACAATTAAGCCACCAGCAGATGAGTTCTGTTCTACTCTTTAGTAAATAATGGGTCAACCAGCCATTGGGTTGACTATGTCATGACCCAAAGCTTTTATTTCTCCTTTCTCCACAGCTGTCAGTGGAACAATAGCTCACTTTTGAGTCACTTTCTTCTGTGTTTCTACAGAAAACAGTGGTTTAGCTGATCTGAGGCCTGCTGGTCTTTCTGAAGTTCATTTGACATTCTGCTGCTGTGACAGACCAACAAATCCTCTGCTTTGATTAAATGTTATATTTAGAGCAAACTGTTGGCTTTATGAAAATAAATGTACTCAAATTTTAGCAGCTGTTTACCAGGGACTGTGCTATTTATATAAATATAAAGACCTGTCATAGCCAACCTTCTGTGAGGGAAAGAAACATGACAGACTTGGAAGCCAGAGCTGCAAAAGGAAAACACAAATCAACAATGAAGCAGGGCAATTGCTAATTTAAAATGAATCACGTATTGATGACACAGATGCGCTAGGCTTCAAAGACTTATTTATAGGCTTCCCATATTACAGTCAGCAGACGAGTGTTAAGCCCAATATGTGCAAGTTTTCAGAAACTGATGACTGATGCTGATAAATTAAAGAGGAAATCAGTGGAGATGTTTTTTCTGAGGCTGTTTATTGTTTTTTGTTACCTTGTGCCAAACCTTTTTGCTGAGTATTGATGGAGAGCAAAAGTCTACAGCCTATTTCTGCATCACAGTTAACTTTGAGACCAAGCATTTTCCAGTCTACCTTGGAGCAGCGGTCTGCAGCCTGCAGCTGCAGGCTCACAGCATCCTCCAGGCCTGGAATCTTAATGCATTAAGCTGGTGCTGCAGGGAGGGGGCTTCCAACATTTATAGTGCTGATAAAACTAACCCTAGACAGAGGCTTTATGAAGCTTTCTCATGCATAATATTGATATAATCATATGGATATGGGCTGTAACAAGATATTTGGCCATACGATCCTAAAATATCATAGCCCTGTCTGGTGTTTGTCTGCTGGACAGCTGTTAGCTGTTATAATAGGATCTGTTATGAAATAAATGTGTCTTATTTTAAAGTAAGAAAGGAAGTGAAAATTGAGTCCCTTTGTTTGCCAAAAACTGATTTTACTACATGAAAAAATAATAATCTGCATTTACTTCTTGGGTTTTTCTAAAGTCATTGAACTATATATTGAAAAAAAAGCTTCCTCATTATTGGCTAACTTCTTGGAATGATATATAAAAATTAAAGCAAAGTAAACAGGATGAATATTCCCTCAAAGAAGTGCCACCTGAGAGACACCAGGTGAACTCTGCATTGTTCCGTGTCCTAATGTTGATGGGAGAGAGATAAATGATCCAAACAGCAACTGGAAATAGGAACCAGCAGATATTACACGACTGGAAAGCAAACGGATCAAAAATCGAATAAGATTTATCGGTTCTGACCGAAACTGGAGAGAAAATCAACTAAATAATGGATGAGCAGTAATCCAAATCTGAACCGGTTTCAACCCTGAATCGACCTGTTGTTGCCAGTTAGACTCAAAACATCCTTTTTTAAATCCAAATCAGTGAACAGTAGTGATGTTATGGGATTCTGTTATAAGTTGCTATCACCCGGATAGAGTTCTGTTTATAACTTCGCTCAGTGTTTCACTATGGGAATCGCCTTAGCGTGACCAACTACAGACGCTCCAATGACATCATGTCTGTCTGTGACAGAGAGGTTGAGCTGTGTCCGTGGCTCCACCCACTAACCATACCATGGCCAACCTACTAGGGGTGTAAATATTAATCGTTTTGTATCGATGCATCGATCCAACAGCCGACAATCCGCAAGAGAATCGATTCATGTTTTTTTTTTCCTCCGGTCTATTTTTATCCATTTGCTCCTGGGCGTAATTCTCCCTCCCGTGCTGCGGTGGCGGGTCAAACTTCACGAGTTGTTTTCCGCAATTTCGGTCATAAAAACACAACAAGCCGGCCTCCTGTCTGCGGCACTGTCTGCGGTCAGCTACAATTAGGGAGAGGAGCAGCGGAGCGTCTGTGGAGGGGGCGGGACGTCTGGAGCCGAGGTATTGAATTGCATTCAATTAGGGCTGCAACAACGAATCGATAAAATTGATAAAAATCGACTTTTAAAAGCGTTGGCAACGAATTTCATCATCGATTAGTTGTGTCGCGAGATTAATGCGTCATCCGCCACCGTCGTCAACACATCCACTTGACTGCAACGGGGGAAGAAAAAAATACGGCAGAGCGAGTCAGCGCCGCAGGTGCAGTGTTGCCAACTCAGCGACTTTTCAGACCCCTCCAGCGACTATTTTTCAAAAAAGTGACTAGCGACAAATCTGGCGACTTTTTACGGCGTCACTGGCGGCTTTTGGAGACTCTTACGTGAAAGCATGTATCGTTCCTACTCTGCCGTGGGGCGCCTCCCCCATCCCAACCCCGTTCTCCCGCAGGAGTCCCTCTCAGCGCTGCAGTCAGAGCCGCAGGATGTTTCAGCGTCCAGACTGCAAACGAAGCGCGCATGCGCTGGGATTGACGGCGCAAATTGATCACAATAATTAAAATAGCCTTTATAAATAAATTAACTTGCAAATTATGAGGGCAAGGCTTTTAAAGTTTAAATCTTCTGGCAAAGATAAAGTAAAGAAGATCCTGTAATTTATGGAAGTAAAGCAGAATAAAATCCAGCAAGATCAGTAATATGTCAATTAATTATCTGCCACATTCCCATGTAAATATCTGTCTTTGGAGGATGTGTTTTTTAGCACCCCTAGTTCTCTCATTTTTATTCCAAATACAATTTATAATTTGAATCACAGGGCTATTTTTATCTCTATGGTTCAGTATTTTCTCAAGTAGCAACTTTAACTGCTGTACTTTCCTGTCTTAAAAGGCAGAACTCTTCTAGTCTAAAAAAACTCATTTGTTGAAATGGGGGGGCCTATTGTTTGAACCCCTTAGGGGCTTTAAAAACAAAAATGTCTTTTTTTGCGCTTTATGAAACAAAGTAGCCTATATTTTGTGGATGTACAGCTACATTTCTCATGTAAGTTTGCGTAGTTTTAACACAAACATTTATTTTTCATATTGCACCAGTACAGTTAATGAGCAACCTGTACTTGTGTGCTTGTTTGTTCCGTCTAAAATGTTTATTTTGGAATTAAGAGGTTAGTATAAAAAAACTTTTTTTTGTCTGATTCATCGATTGCCGTTGCACCCGCATCAACACAAATTAACCAAAAGCATCCCTGAAAAGAGAAATACGCCAAAGTAGCTTAAAGAAGGTACTTTTTGACAACAGCAACTCCCCTTTTTTTTCCTGGCAGCAGCTGAGACCTCCTCACTGTCAGGAATCTAACCAATCTTCTGTCTCAGCTGGATGCTTGGAAACATCTTCATGTCACTGCGACAAACAGCTTGAGCCTTTCCAGTTAAAAAGCTCCCCATGACAACAAAACTGTCTGATCTTTCAACCACAAGAAGCCGATTGACTGCGGCTCCAGTTTCTCTGGAAAAGAACGAACGGTTATCTGTTTACAGCAGGGCTATCAATGTTTTAAACTTTTATTACTTAGTTATGGTAAAAAAGAAATATAAACAGGTTAGAAAACAACAAATGTTGCCTTGACATGAATTCACAGGATTTTCCACAATTAGTCTGTAGGGCTGAGTCATTATGGAGGATAAAAAGTGCCAAAATTAAATAAATAAATACAGCATTAAATAAATAATTAAATGTGTCAATAATTAATTAAATGTGGAATTAAATAAATAAATGTGTCATTCATTAATTAAAACCACGTCACTAATATCAAAGTTAGGGGGCGGTTATCTAACACCTGATTGGTCACCCTGCACATTAAGGCGAAGCAAATCGATTACAGAGACTCGATTCGCGTTAACCCCGCCCCCTAACTTTGATGGGTGAGTTTGACAGATTCTTTTAATGGTTTCGATGCACTGCGACACAGGACCATGAAATAATTAAATGCACACTGAAATAATTATAGATATTTTTTTAATAAAATGAAGACGTATTTTATTAAATTATTGACACATTTATATATTTAATTCCTTATTTATTTAATGAATTACACATTTAATTAATTTTTTATCGCTGTATTTATTTATTTAATTGTGGCACTTTATATTAGTGACGTGGTTTTAATTAATGAATGACACATTTATTTATTTAATTAATTCCACATTTAATTAATTATTGACACATTTAATAATTTATTTAATCCTCCATTATTTATTTAATAATAATTGTTATCCTCCATAGGTCATTAAATGCATTTGCAATGTATTTGCAGTAGGGCTGAAATTATTAATCGTATTAATCGATTATTTAAATAATTGTCAACTAATTCAGTAATTGATTAATCGTTAACTGGAGTAAAGAGACTCCATAACATACCTCTAGCTGACAGAGCGACCCCCTTAGAGCAGTTATTATACCTAAATTGCAAAAAATATATATATAAATATTTACTCCTCAAGTGAAAAAGTTTTAGTTTTACTTGGTTAAAATCTGTAAACAATGTTTTATTAAGAACCTTTGGCTAAATTTCTCCCTCCGGCCCTTTAGGTTGTGATTAATCGCTTGAAGTGAGTTAGTCGCCACATTGAAGGGTAGAGAGAGTGTCGGGTTCATAAAATCTAGGTTTTTGCTTAAGAACAACTGAAATACACAATTTACGGATACGATTCCTGCAGGACGGAGAGACAGTTGAGCCCCAGACTCAAACATACTGTCTCCCACTGGACCTCCCCTGCAGAGCGTTTATTAACAGAACATGACGCATGGTTACAAACAGAGTATTGTTCTGACAGAACAAGGCAGGATGGTCTCCTGACTGAATCATGAGACAGGAGTGGAGCATCCCCTTGCAAAAACGTTTCATAAGCACTAGGGATGCACGATATAATCGGCCTCCTATTGGTATCGGCCTTAAAACTGAATATCGGACATCGGCCACCCCACCGATATTTAACCCGATATTTGATCAGCTTCTGAGTTTCTAAAGTCTAAAAAAAAAAAAAAAATACTACCTCTTCTTCTTCCTCAAAAACTTCTTTTTTACAGACTTAAAAACTTCCAAAGACGAGGGAAAAAATATTGATACATTAAAATATCCCAATATCTTCATATGCTGATATATTGCCATTTAAAAACACCATATCAATCTCTTTTACTAATGAAATATTGCTATATGTCATCGTTATGCTACGAAATCCCCCCAAAATTCACCAAATGTTGCCATATTTTTATATGTTGATATATTGACGCGGTTTCGATCTATTTTACTAACAAAATCTCACAAGAATTTGCAAAATATCACGAGAGTTTGTAACAGAACGATGAAATTTCACCAGATTTTGAAAGTAAAATAGATCGATACCGCGTTTTTAAAAATCTATTTGATATCAGCATATGAAAATATATTTGAGTATATTATTTTTCAAAGTGTCAGAAATGGATAACAAAACTGCTATTTTCAATGACTACTTATTTTTGTCCAGCTTTAACATCGGTATCGATATCGGTTATCGGCTACATGAGTTTTAAAATATCGGATATCGGCCAAAATCCCAATATCGTGCATCCCTAGTTTCAACACTACTAATATGTTTTGTACGACTATTCTAAGGGCCCTTAACTGAGGGGGGCCCAAAAGAGGAAGTGAAGATTTGTCCTGCAATATTTTTCAAATAGAGAAAGAAAATCTAGCAGTAAAATGAATTATTTTGTGTTTTTCCCTCATTTCAAAACAGTGAAACAAAGCATGAATATATTGACCAAACCCCCCCCATCCTGCATTGCATCAAGTGTCACGGTCGGTCACCTGGCAGTTTGCTCATACCGGGGCTTAAGTGTCACGCGTTTGTCATTTTACATAGTGATAATGAATGAAACACATCAATGCATCTTTATAGCAGTTTAAAAGCTTGCATACATTTTTACCGGGTGGGGCCCAATATCAAAGTCTTTCATGGGGCCCCAAATTCCTGGTGACAGCATGTGTTGAGCAGCGCCTGCTCTCGCAGACACGCTGTGACTCTTCCTCTGATCCTGAGAGAAATAATTAATCAGAGTGGCTGTAAAGGAATCAACGATTTCCCGGTTTAACACGAACCTCAGTCTGTGCTTTTCGTCTCACATCCTTGGTTAGAAAAGCTCCTTTTTTAGAAGTCTGGCTCTGCTTTCTGGTATTTTCTACGCTTTTATAGCTCATTTCATTGTTATTGTTTGGTATCTTCTAGTTTTATTATTCATCTTTCTTGTTTTCTCCTCCTGTTGTGATTTTAGTTATTTGTTTTTTCTTTATTTAAATAACCTATTAAGGTTATCATCTGCATCTGCGTCCATCTTCAAACCAAACCGTGACTCATTTCTCTTTTCTTCTCTTCTTGAGAAATCCTGGTATTACGGCACAGTTCTAGTTTATAGACTGAGTAAGAAATAAAACTGAGACATAGTTTATTTCAAATTCCAAAAAAGTAAATAAATTTAAAAAAAAAGGTTTCTGGATGGGAAGAGAAACGTCTTCAAGACAAAGTTCAGTGGATTGTTGTTGTTGTTTTTCTTTTACTTTTATGGAATAACTATGATCTGACTGAGAATCTTCACCAGTTTATTTCAAATTCTAGTTCAAAGTTCCTAAAGAATTGGATAAATTCAGCTTGTGCAGCTCAGAGTGTTAAATGTACGGAAGAGGATTAGGGCCACTGAAGAAAAAAAAAAAAGTTAACAGATTTTTAAATTTTATTTCAGTTTAACATGGGAAAAAAGTCAGAATTCTGAGAAAAAAAGTCAGAATTCTGACTTTTTTATAACGATTTTCTACTGATTCAATAAATTTAAATATTGATTTTGAGTTTTGGTTTTAAAGACAATCAAACAAAGCAGTCTCAGATACATTAGAGCACCTCGCTGGTGAACATTTCACCAACACACCATCAATAGGTGCAGAAATCTGACTGAACATTTCAGAAACACCTGAATGCAGCATTTTCCTCAAAGCATTTTAGTCAAGGAGCTCCATCAGGATAGTTTACTTGAAATAAAGACAAAAAAAAAAGTTAACTGATTTTTAATTTTTTTTTTGTTTGTTTAGTATGGGAAAAAAGTCATAATTCTGACTTTTTTTCCTAAGAATTCTGACTTTAATCTCAGAATTCTGACTTTTTTCCCATACTAAACTGAAAAAAAAATTAAAAATGAGTTAACTTTTTTCTTTCAGTGGCCCTAATCCTCTTCCGTATAAATGTCAACAGAGACTGTTCATAAAATCCTGGAATAGTTGCACATGATGGTCTGATGAGTTTTAAAAACCAAACTTCCACCTGAGGAATGAATCAGTTAATCCCTCACATCATCAGATCATTTTCTCTCCTTCATTCCAAACACTTAGGTTGGTTATTAAGCAAACTAAATAAATCATGACTAAATCTGACCTCCTGCACCTGGAGCAGAAAACTGCAAAAAGGAGAAGAAAAAAAAGCAGTTTTGTCCCAATAAGCCTTTCATTGCGAAATAAAATCGTGACAGAGAAGGTGTGCCCCCCCCCCCCACCCACCGCCGCCTTAAATGTCACCTTCAGAGGAGAGAGGTGCATCCTGCAGCCTGCAGAGCGATGAGCGCAGGGCGGACAGCTGATGCTTTATTCCTGACAAGTGCATGGAGAGACATGAGCTGGATGTGGGGAACCTCAGGAGGGATCCCCGGAGCCGCTCAGGAGGCGCAGGGATGCTGCGCGTTACTTTTGACCCCCCCAACACAGCGCGCAACAAGAATCTGGGATGAGAAGCCAAATCAGCACGCAGCACCAAAGGCTCGCCTTCCTCCTCTGCAACGCAGCGTCTTCAAAGTGTTATTCAGGCGGATGCATGTGTGTGTCTGTGGGTGCGTGGGTGTGGGTGTCAGGGAAAGACGCGGCAGGCAGGATGCAGGTACCTGTAACTCCACGCTGTAGCCCTGGTAGAAGTGCGTCGGGAAGAGCGCCAGCCGCTGTTGCACTTGGATGGAAAGTGAATACTCCATGAACCAGAGGATGCTGAAGTGCGGCAGACTGCGCGGGCGACGCTCTGCTGCTGGACGCGCTACTACGCTGGAGTATCCAAGGTGCCGCCTCTCCCCGCCCCGCTGCGCGCCCATTGGCCGCGGGGATCCGGCTGGAGGCAGGAAGGGCTGCCCTGTCTGTCATTAACATCACCTGCCCTCATCATTCACACTGGAAAAAACAGCCAGAAATAAGTCAACATGTCTCAGATTAAGTGTATTTACCTTTAATGTGTGTAGGTAAATGAGATGGAAGGTTTTTTACTCTTAAATTAAGATAATTAGATAAAATGCACTTGAAAGAAGACAATGCAATTCTTATTTTATATGTAAATTGGCAAAATGTCTCTTTTACCTCCTCAATCCAAGAACACATTTATGGAAGAGGATTAGGGTCACTGAAAAAACAAAAAAAAGTTAACAGATTTTTTTTATTTTATTTCAGTATAGTATGGGAAAAAAGTCAGAATTCTGACTTTAATCTCAGAATTCTGACTTTTTTATTGTCAGAATTCTGAGATCAAAGTCAGAATTCTGAGAATAAAGTCAGAATTCTGACTTTAATCTCAGAATTCTGACTTTTTTTCTCAGAATTCTGACTTTAATCTCAGAATTCTGACTTTTTTTCTCAGAATTCTGACTTTAATCTCAGAATTCTGACTTTAATCTCAGAATTCTGAGATTAAAGCCAGAATTCTGAGATTAAAGCCAGAATTCTGACAATAAAAAAGTCAGAATTCTGAGATTAAAGTCAGAATTCTGAGAAAAAAAGTCAGAATTCTGAGATTAAAGTCAGAATCATCAATCACGATTTTATTACGCATCAATAGGTGCAGAAATCTGACTGAACTTTTCCAGAAACACCTGAATGCAGCGTTTTCCTCAAAGCATTTTAGTTAAAGAGCTCCAACAGGCTAGTTTACTTGTTTTTTTCTTTTGTTTATTTATTTATATTTCTGATGAACGAGAACATAATTGAAAGGGTTAAATAAACAAATACTGTGTAGTTTTAAAAATGTCACATGTTTGTTTTGTTTTGATTTTTTTTTTGTAAAAATTGCATACAGTATTTAAAAAACAACTTATATTTTAGAGGTGCTTTGATCCAAATTAGAGTTGCTTCAGCACCCCCCACAAATAGGCTAAAAACGCCTCTGGTTCACATTTGCCTTTATAGTCTCGTTCATTAGAAATCTGAAATCATCAGATATAAAAAATACTGTGAAAAGGGAACAAATTAAAGGGAACTAAAAACAGGTAAAAGTTGCTAAAGAGAGACAGACTCAGAATGAACACATCATTAATTCCAACAAACAGAACTCGTCGTCTCCCGCTTTATCCGGAACCGGGTCGCGGGGGCAGCAGACTAAGCAGAGACTACCAGACTTCCCTCTCCGCAGACACCTCCTCCAGCTCTGTTGGGGGAAGCCCTTGGCGCTCCCAGGCCAGCCGAGAGACATAGTCTCTCCAGCGTGTCCTGGGTCGTCCCCTGGGCCTCCTCCCGGTGGGACGTGCCTGGAACACCTCCCGAGGGAGGCGTCCAGGGGGCATCCGAAAAAGATGTCCGAGCCACCTCAACTGACTCCTCTCGATGTGGAGGAGAACCGGCTCTACTCTGAGCCTCTCCCGAATGACCGAGCTCCTCACCCTATCTCTAAGAGAGAGCCCAGCCACCCTGCGGAGAAAGCTCATTTCAGCCGCTTGTATCCGGGATCTCGTTCTTTCGGTCATGATCCAAATTTCATGACCATAGGTGAGGGTAGGAACGTAGACCGAACGGTAAATTGAGAGCTTTGCCTTTTCACTCAGCTCTCTCTTCACCACGACAGACCGATGCAGCGTCCGCATTATTGCAGCAGCCGCACCGATCCGTCTATCGATCTCCCGCTCCATTCTTCCCTCACTCGTGAACAGGACCCCAAGATACTTGAACTCCTCCACTTGAGGCAGGGACTCTCCTCCAACCTGAAGGGGACAAGCCACCTTTTTCCGGTCGAGAACCATGGCCTCGGGCACCCTGCAGAGGGTGTAGAGCTGGTCCACTGTTCCACGGCCAGGACGAAAACCACACTGCTCCTCCTGCAGCCGAGGTTCGACAATCAGCCGGACTTTCCTCTCCAGCACCCTGGCATAGGCCTTTCCGGGGAGGCTGAGAAGTGTGATTCCCCGATAATTGGAACACACCCTCCGGTCCCCCTTCTTGTGGAGGGGTACCACCACCCCAGTCTGCCAATCCAGGGGAACTGTCCCCGACCTCCACACGATGTTGAAGAGACGTGTCAACCATGACAGCCCGACAACATCCAGAGCTCTAAGATACTCAGGACAGATCTCCTCCACCCCCGAAGCCTTGCCACCGTGGAGTTTTTTGACCACCTCGGTGACTTCGGCCTGGGTGATAAACGATCCCAGCCCCAATTTCACCCGAGTGTCCAGGACATGCGGCCGAAGATCAGAAGATACGACTACAAAGTCGATCATCGACCTTCGGCCTAGGGTGTCCTGGTGCCAAGTGCACCGATGGACATCCTTATGCCTGAACATGGTGTTCATTATGGACAATCCGTGACTTGCACAAAAGTCCAATAATGAGACACCACTCGGGTTCAGAGCTGGGGACCCGTTCCTCCCGATCACGCCCCTCCAGGTGTCACTGTCGTTTCCCACGTGGGCGTTGAAGTCTCCCAGTAGAATGATGGAATCCCCGGGAGGGGTGCTTTCTAACACCCTCCCCAGGGATGCTAAGAAGGCCTGGTACTTCGTACTGCCGTTCGGCCCATAGGCCAAAACAACTGTCAGAGTCCTCCCCTCAACCCGAAGGCGAAGGGATGCGACCCTCTCGTCTACAGGGGTGAACTCCAACACGAGACGGCTGAGCTGGGGGGAGACAAGCAGCCCCACCCCCCGCCCTCCGCCTCTCCCCGCGGGTCACTCCAGAGTAGAAGAGAGTCCAGCCTCTCTCAAGGAGCTCGATTCCAGAGCCCTGGCTGTGCGTAGAGGTGAGCCCAACTATTTCTAGCTGGTATCGCTCCACCTCCCGCGTGGACGTGGAACAAACAGAACTGAAAAGTGCAAAACCAAGACAAGTATGTTGTAATCAGCTTTTTATTCCGCATTCAGACATGATCCTCCCTGAAGCACCAGGACACTGCGTCACAAGCTGCGTTCTCCTGCGTGTCCACATTAAGGTCAGACGTCCAGTAAAGTGAGTCCAGGTGCGTCTGATGTTCAATGCAGAGAGCAGCTTTGCTATATTAGCTGTGATCAGCGGGTAAAAAGTAGTTTTAATGTTTTTAAGTGAGAAACTCCACCTGAAAATCATGGTCTGTGCAGTCAGTTCATCCAGATTCATTAAATTCAGTTCTATTCCGTTTATTTCTATAGCACCAATTCACACCACCTGTCATCTTAAGGCTCTTTCCAATTCAACCAGATCATCCAGTCAGATTGATTCAAAGTTTTCTATCTAAGGAAAACCAGCTGATTGCATCGACTCATTGACTCTTCAGCAATCCCTCACACTAAGCATGCTTGTAGCGACAGTGGAGAGGAAAAACTCCCTTTGAACAGGAAGAAACCTCCAGCAGAACCAGGCTCAGAGTGAGCGGCCATCTGCTGAGGCCCACTGGGGTTCAAGGAGACAGAAGCAGACATAGAAAAAGAAGCATAGATACAAAAGGCAACTGTCAACCAGCTCCACAGGCGGCCCCGTCCAGGAAACACACAGCCAGGCAGACGAGCTCTGAGCCAGCTCCCATGTCAGAGGATGAAGAGAGCACATCCAGTTAGTCACAGTCAGAGAAACAGGACTACACTGGAAAACAGGCCAAGCTCCAACATCTAGAAACAAAGGTGTTGATGGCAGCAGCACAGCTGATATTTCTCTCCAGGATGGAGTCACAGCCAAACAGGAACAGACGAGGCAAAGCTACTCTGAGGAAAAGCAGAGAGAGCAACCAGTACCTGTTGAGCAATAAGGCGAATGTCAGACAAATGTAGTCCACTACCTACAATTGTTTCTGTAAACCTTAGCAAATTGATATCCAGTTTTTCAAACACGAAGCAATGCTTTGTTTTGTAGTTAAAATATTCATAAAACTTCACTATGTTGTAGTTGTCCGGTCCAAGTTCTTTGATTTTAGTTAAGATGTCTTTTTCCGCCTTTGACTCGGAATCCTCTTTGTCTATTGGAATTTTTATTACAACAATCTCTCCAGTTTCTTGGTTTCTACACTTGGTAGTTATAGCAGTTCTTCCTTTGTCCACAGCTTCTATGAAGAGGTAATTGCTTGTTTTAGATTTGAAAACAAAATCCTTTGTTGAAAAAAGTTCCAACCAAAATGGCCCACAATCAGTTGTTATTGCTCCAAAAGGAGTCTGGATGGTCATTTTGTCATCCGGATCAGATGAATAAATGACCGTTTTACCTTTTGGTGGGCCATCGTTGCCTGGACAGAGAGAAGAGGTTTCTCTTTTTTTAGAGTTGTTTGTGGCTCCCAACCTTTCTGAAGTCATTATTTTGTTGTCGATGTTGTTGTTGGTTGTTGATTCATATTTCAGATCAGAGGTCTCAGATGAAAATGAGGATCTGATAATAGGTGATAAACCTGACTGAATCACTGGGCTTTTTTGAGGACTGGGGGTCCCACAGCATCCAGGTTTCGAACTTTCTTCAGAGTTGTTTGTGGCTCCCAACCTTTCTGAAGTCATTATTTTGTAAGTTCTCATTGCCTCATGGGCTTCAAGGACATAAGAGCTGCTCCTGTCAAAGTTAGACAAATGGTCCATGGTGATAAAGTTGTGTTTAAGTGCAGCTGCTGAGGTAATACGGTCCTGAGGTGTAGGAACTAGCATTTGCTTTAGAAAATCTATGAAACTTAGTAAATCCTCCCTTTCAGCGGGGTCTTGTGTTGCTGGACGGATTTTCAGCAGGTCGTCCAAAGACTGCAGCTTCAGCACTGGATCATACTTCTTAATATCACTTTTCCAATAGGAAAAATTCTCACTGCAGCGTGGTTCACCCAACATTTTAACAATTGCCGCCAATGTTTCGTCAGGAGTATCATAATCAAACAGGAGATCTTTAAGGTAGAAATAGATCAAAGTGAGGCCTAGACACCACACATCCAAACTGGCATCTAGCTTGTCACTCATAATTCCCTCCGGAGGCCTGAAAGGAACAGGGTTAACACAAAAATTTGACATTGATCCTATCTCCTTAGAGAAACCCATATCAATTACTTTAAGTTTTAGAGAGGAGCGGTCTACCAGCATTATGTTGTTATTCTTCATATCATTATGTACTATTCCATTACTATGTAGAAAATCTAAAGCAACCAGTACCTGTTGAGCAATAAGGCGAATGTCAGACAAATGTAGTCCACTACCTACAATTGTTTCTGTAAACCTTAGCAAATCGATATCCAGCTTTTCAAACACGAAGCAATGATTTGTTTTGTAGTTAAAATCTTCATAAAACTTCACTATGTTGTAGTTGTCCGGTCCAAGCTCTTTGATTTTTCCCAAGATTTTTTTTTCCCTATTCACGATATCTTCCATCTCTGGCATTGATTTCATTACAACAATCTCTCTGGTGTCCTGTTTTATGCACGTGATAATTGGTCCATTTTGTCCAAAGTGCACCGTTTGGTTATAGCGGTATTTGTTGGTTTCAGATTCAAAATCCGACTTGTTCTCCAGGATGAGATATTCACAATTTGACTGCATTTTGAAGAATTGAAAATCACCCAAATGACCTGGTCTGATCACCTTGGAAGCTAGTCTGAACTAAAAGCTATTGTTGGCCTTTGTTCTAAGTGACATTGGCTATGACGTCATTGGGTGGGACACGCCCACTCGGGTGGGACACGCCCGCCCGCTCGGGACACGCCCACCCGCCCAGACACAATGGCTGCATCTCAATTTTTTTTTTTTATAAACTTTATTAGAACAAAAAATTATAATACAGAGACAAATTACAATTTAAAGTGAACAATCACCAGGAGTTTGAGCAAAAGAAAATAAATAAATAAATAAAATAAAAAATTATTAAATAAAAGTAAAAAAGTAATAGTGAATAGAAACATAAAAAGGGATTATATAAATACTTTAAATTTAGAGCATAAGGTTATAGTTTTAGCAGCTTTTTTTATTATTGGAGGAGGACAATGTAGAAAAATAAGTAGTTGCTTCCTTTAGAAAAGAAATACAGGAGGGTTTAGTCACAATAACTTTACATTTGATGATATAAAACTTGGCCAACAGTAACAAAAGATTGCATAAGAAAAAATTTTCAGAAAGTTCTCTTTTTATATTTTGTGATTCCAAATAAAACATCTTGAAAATAAAGTTCAAATTTATCATAAATATTGTCCAGAATGAAGCAACAGATACCTTGCCAAAAACGCCTGGTGTGTTCACAGGACCCAAACAGATGAGAGACAGATTCTGAGTAAAAGTTGCAGAAAGTACAAGTGGTATCAATGTCCTTTTTATATTGAACTAAAAATGACTTAACTGGATAAGAGCGGTGAGTGATCTTAAAGGAAACCTCTTTAACCTTGTTTACTACTAAATATTTATTAGGTAAAGACCAAGTTTTGTTACAGCAGACCTCTGAGGCCAGTCCAGACCAGACTGAAATTACATAAGGAACTGAAAAGCAGTTTGCTTGGAATAAAGTACGAATATGTTTGTTGTTTTTAGGGGATTTAGGTTGAAAGCACAATTTACCTTCATAGGTGTCACTTAGTTCAGTTGGAGGTCTCGGGCCTTTGGAGAACAGAGAAGTCTGACCTTTCAATAACAGAACACCTGGAGGAATAGCATCAAAAACAATAGCAAACTGTTTTGGGCTGATAGGAATCTTAAAATGATACAAAATTTCTTGATAATTAAAGAGGTTTCCTTTTTCATTGAAAAGTTGACTTACAAGTGTGATACCATTCCTAAACCAGTTTTCAAAAAACAGAGATTTTTTCTTATAACATATATCTTTGTTATTCCAAAGAAAGTACCTATTAGGAGAAAAATTATGTTTGAAGATCAGTGACCAGGCCAGAAGGGCTTATTTATGAAGTTAGACAGAGCGACAGGAATGCGATGAATGTTATAATTACATTGCAAAACAAACTTAAGACCACCTATCCTAGAGAACAAGTAGTGAGGAATAAAATTCCAGATTGAGGTAGGATTTTTAAGGCAATTTTTAATCCAGTTAACTTTGAATGTATTGTTGATTGTTGTAAAGTCGAGAAAGTTAAGACCTCCTGCATCATGACTATTCATTAAAACTGATTTTTTAATGTAATGAGTTTTGTTTTTCCAAATCAAGTTGCATAGCGTCCTATCAATTTCTTTGCACATCTTTTGGTCTACAGCCAGAGAAACAGCCGCATAGGTCAGTCTGGATATTCCTTCAGCTTTAGAAAGTAAAATTCTGCCCAGAAGGGGATAAATCTCTTTGGAGCCATGAATAAAATCTTTTCTTTGTTCTTTCTTAAATTGGGCTAAAATTGAGGTCACACCTAGTATTCTGTGTTTTGGTTAACGTTATTCCTAAATAATTAATGGTTTCTTTAATTGGAATATTGCAGAGATGAAAGAGTTCACATTTCTTAACAGCCATTAATTCACATTTGTTCACATTTAAGTAAGGACCAGAAGCCTCAGAAAATACTTTTATCAATTCAAGTGCTAGAGAAACTTCTGAAGAGTCTTTTAAGAAAATTTTTGTATCAGCCAGTTGGCTGATGATAATTCTTTTGTCCAGAACTGACATTCCACCCAACTGACTATTTATTATGTGATTAGCCAATAGTTGAGTTGATAGCAGAAATAAATAAGGGAAAATGTGACAACCTTGCCGTATACCACGTTTCAAGTCAAATCTTGGGGATGTTCCATTTTTCAATTTGATTGAACTATTTCCATTATTATATAATGTTTTAATAGTACTGCAGAAAAAATGACCAAAACCAAATAAAGTTGTGTTCAATTGAATCAAATGCTTTGTAAAAGTCCAGGAAAAGGATCAAGCTTTCATCATTTATCAAATCGGGGTAATCTAATATGTCGAGCAGAAGCCTAATGTTATTTGAGATATGTCCATTTCTTAAAAAGCCTGATTGTGTTTCTTCAATAATATCATCCAGAACTAACTTTAATCACTTAGCAAAAATTGTGGCCAGGATTTTGTAATCGTTATTTAGTAAACTAATTGGACGCCAGTTATCTATAAGTAACAGATCCTTCTTTGGTTTGGGAATAAGAGTAATCAGTCCTTGAGTATGGGTGGGAGGAAGAGTTCCTTTAGTAATACTTTCATTATAGACCGCCAATAAGAATGGAGCAAGATCTTCAGCGAATGATTTATAAAACTCAGACAGCAAACCATCTGTTCCAGGTGATTTATTATTTTTCAGGCACTTAATTGAATCTGTCATGTTGGGATTAAGATGTCTAACCCACATGCAGAAACACTCGGAGGCAGAGAAAAAGTTTAAAGGTTTATTTACAGAAATGTACAATAAATGAACTGGTCCAAGGGGGTGGTTGACTGGTCAGGAGTGGGTTCACCGCTGAGGAGGACAGAGGGGTTAGTGTCCAAGTATATTGCAGGTTGTTTGATGTTCAGGGTTATACCTGTTCTGGAGTGAAGCTGCAGAGGGGGGGAACCTTGAGGGTCCAGAGGCTGTCGGCAGGCAGAGGGCTGTGGGCGGAGGCAGAGCTTACTGAGTGGAGGCAGGCTGATCTCTGACTGAGTCTTTTCTCTCCAAGTTATCTCTGAGGGCGGGCAGGCAGATTACAGACAGATGCAGCCCTCCAGAGTTCAACTGAGAGCGGGTAGGCAGGTAACCAGCAGAGACAACTCTCCAGGATTTCAGTTTGTCAGGCAGGATCGATCTGTGAGACAGAAAGGTAAACACGATCAGGCTTAGTTCATAAAAAGTCAGAAGACTCAGACAGGCAGGTTGTCTCAGGCTTTGCTAACCATTACTGGCAAACACTCTGGCACTGTAGTGTAGGTCTCCGCCTCCTTAAGTAGGGAGCCTCCTGATGAGCAGATAGAGGACAGGTGTTGTAGACAGCTCATGCTCCAGGAGATCTTGTGCGCCCTCTGGTGGAGAAAGTAGACAAACCTCCAGATCCCAACAGTACCCCCCCCCTCAACGACCACCACCTGGGGGTCCAAATGAACATGATGGCAGAGACTCACGTTACTCAGTGATGAGTGCAGGGTCCAAGATGAAGGAGCCGGGAACCCAAGTTCAGTCCTCCGGACCGTAGCCCTCCCAATGGACCAGGTACTGCCACCCTCGGCCCCGGTGACAGGAGTCTACGATCCGGCGAACGGTGTACGCAGGGTGACCATCAATGTCACAGGCAGGAGGAGGGGAGTCGGACGGAGGGCAAAGAGAGCTGGTCTGGACAGGTTTGATCTGGTAGACGTGGAATGTGGGATGGATCCGGAGTGAGGGTGGAAGATGCAGGCGGACAGCAGATGGGTTGATGATGGTGTCAATTTTGTATGGACCAATGAACCTGGGAGAAAGTTTTCGGGACATAGACTTCAGGGGAATATCACGGGTGGAAAGCCAAACCTGTTGTCCTGGTGTGTATGTGGGAGCTGGGTGTCTTTTGTGATCTGCAAATATTCTATTTTGTTCAGTGGACCAGTTCAACGTGGCAATGGTGCTTCTCCAGATTCTTAGACAACGGCGGATGTGGTGATGGACAGATGGTACAGAGATTTCTTTCTCATCGGCTGGGAACAAGGGTGGCTGGTAACCTAAGGATACTTCGAAAGGGGAGACACCGGTAGCAGATGAGATGTGTGAGTTATGAGCATGCTCCACCCAGTGCAGGTACTGACTCCAGTAAATCGGGTTGGTTGAGGTAAAACATCTGAGGGTTGATTCCAGCTCCTGATTCAGGCGTTCTGTTTGGCCGTTTGACTGAGGATGGTAACCAGATCTTAGATATCTTTGTGTGGAGAGCAGAACAGAACTGTTTCCAAACCTGAGCAGTGAATTGTGGTCCTCTGTCCGACAGGATCTCCTTAGGAATACCGTGTAACCTGAAGACGTGCTTGGTGAGGAGATGAGCGGTTTGAAAAGCTGTTGGAAGTTTTCTCAGAGGTACAAGGTGGCAGGCTTTGGAAAAATTGTCAATTATGGTGAAGATGGTGGTCATACCTTTAGATGCAGGTAATCCGGTGATGAAATCAACAGTGATGTGGGACCAAAGGCGAGAGGGAACAGGTAGTGGATGGAGGAGACCAGAGGGAGGCTGATGCAATGGTTTATTGCGTGCACAGACGGGACAGGCTAATACATACTCCTTGGTGTCTTTATGGAGAGATGGCCACCAGAACCGATGATAAATCAGAGCAACTGTTCTGCTGACCCCAGGATGAGCTGAAAACTTAGAAGAATGCATCCAGTGCATTAATCGGGACCTGACTGAAGACGGAACGTATGTCTTATTAGGTGGACCAGTGACTGGATCGGGTTCAGAAGCTTGGGCCAGTCTTATCTGGTCAGAGATCTCCCAGGAGACAGTTGCGACTGTACAGCTAGCTGGAAGAATATTTTCAGGAGATTCAGGTTTGTCAGGAGCATAGAGGCGAGAAAGGGCGTCGGGTTTAATGTTTTTAGAACCCGGCCGGTATGAAATAATCAGGTTAAAACGGGAGAAAAACAAAGACCAACGGGACTGACGGGGATTGGATCTCTTGGCAGATTGAATGTATGATAGGTTCTTGTGATCGGTCCATACCAGAATGGGATGCTCTGCGCCCTCCAGCCAATGCCGCCATTCTTCCAGAGCCAGTTTAATGGTGAGAGGTTCTCTGTCTCCGACGTCATAGTTTTGTTCTGCTGGGAAGAGTCTGCGGGAGAAAAATGCACACGGATGAGCTCTCTGGTCAGAATCAGAAACTTGGGACAGAACTGCCCCCACCCCTGAATCAGAAGCATCCACCTCCAAAATGAACTGCTTGGAGGGGTCTGGTTGAATGAGGATGGGTGCGTTAGAAAACAGCCTTGAGTTTCTTAAAGGCAGCCTCAGCCTCCGCAGACCAGTGAAAGGTTTTTTGGACGGAAGTTAATGCAGTCAGAGGCTGAGCTGTCTGGCTGTACTTGTGAATGAACCTCCGATAAAAATTTGCAAACCCCAGAAATCTTTGTAGTTGTTTTCGGTCGCGGGAGTGGGCCAGTCCAGATCCGCCTTGATCTTATCCTCCGACGGCTTCACCTGCCCGCCCTCGAGCACAAATCCTAGGAAGGTGACAGATGGACGATGAAACTCACATTTTTCTGCCTTTACAAACACTTTGTTCTCAAGAAGTCTTTGTAGAACCAAACAGACATGCTTTTTATGTTCGGAGATGTTTTTGGAATAAATCAGAATGTCATCAATTAGACAAAAACAAAAATATTCAAAAAATCTCTCAACACATCATTTACCACCGCCTGGAAACAGGCTGGGGCATTGGTCAGAATAAAGGGCATCACCAGATATTCAAATTGGCCAAGGGGAGTTTTGAATGCGGTTTTCCATTCATCTCCCTCTCTGATTCTGAGGAGGTGATAGGAGTTTCTCAAGTCCAACTTGGTGAATACAGTTGCTCCTTGTACAGGTTCAAAGGCTGACGCTAACAAGGGTAACGGGTATTTGTTCTTGACGGTAATTTGGTTTAATCCTCTGTAATCAATACAGGGTCGTAGAGATCCGTCTTTCTTGCCAACAAAAAAGAAACTGGCCCCAAGTGGAGATGAGGACGGTCGAATTATACCGGTGGCTAAGGACTTATTAATATATTTCTCCATAGTCTCCCTCTCGGGTTTGGAGATATTATAGAGCCGACTGCTAGGGAGAGAGGCCCCAGGGAGAAGATTGATCGCGCAGTCGTAAGGTCGATGCGGAGGGAGAGAGAGAGCTCTAACCTTACTGATTACAGGTGCCAGATCATGATAGTCTGAAGGTATTATGGAAAGGTCTGGCGGGTCAGCCTCCTGACGACTGGCCGGCGACTGAGTCGAAGGTGCAATGACAGGATACCGACCACGACTCAACATGTCTTTTAGACCAATTGATGTGTGGGTTATGGACTTGAATCCAATCAAATCCTAACACAACAGATGAGCTTGCTGATGGAAAAACAAAAAAAACAAAATGGTTTCTCTGTGGTTTCCGGAGATCAAAAGTTCTAGTGGCTTAGTTTGGTGCGTAACCTGTGGTAGTTGTTTACCATCTAAAGCCGAGACTCTCAGAGGCTTAGTTAGGGGAGAGGTTTCAATGTTTAACTGTTTGACCAAACTGGAATCTATCAGATTCTTTTCACAGCCTACAGAGTCTATCATAGCCGATAAAGTGAGGGATTGATTCTTGAAAAACAGAGTTGCTGGTAGCAGGAGATGAGGAGATTTCTCAGTTTGGAGATGGTCCGCCAGACTCCTCATTTCCTCTGGCAGACCCCGGCTTTTACCTTAGCTGGGCAGGTTGAGACAAAGTGTCCAGGTTCACCACAGTACAAACACAGGTTTTCTTTAAACCTCCTTTACATCTCTTCTGATGTGAGCCTGGTGTGGCCGATCTGCATGGGCTCAGCTTGTGAGGGTACTGTGGAAGGAGAGAAGTCATTAGTCCTTACAGCAGGAACAGATACAGGAAGAAAACGGCTCTTGGATCTGGACTTGGATCTGGCTCGCAGTCTGTTATCTAAATGGATGGTTAGTTTTATCAGTTCCTCCAAAGTTCTAGGTTCATCGAGAGTGGCCAGCTCGTCCTTAATTGACTCATCAAGGGAGTGAAAATTAGCGGTTTTAAGCACCGATTCGTTCCAACCGGAAGCAGCCGCCTTAACCCGGAAGTCTATACAAAATTCAGCCACTGTTCTGTTACCTTACTTGAGTTCCAGTAGTCCGCGAGATTCAGTGGACTTGTCAGTGTCTTGATTGAATGTTTGTTTAAATTCCTTCATGAATTCCTTTAAAAGTACAACCAAAACTAGTTTCAGAAGAAAATCTGGCCTCCGCCCATTCTAATGCTTTTCCAGACAATTGAGACAAAATAAAGGTGATCTTCCTCTTGTCTTCAGAAAAACTCGACTGAGAATGATTAAAAATGAGTTGACACTGGAACAAAAATCCTTTGCACTTACTTGGATCGCCGAAAAATCTTTCGGTGAGTGAAGGGAGGAATTCAGGAAATGACGGGCTGAGTTCTGACCTGAGTGGTGGATTGGTATCCTGAACCGGAAGTTGAACGGTCTCGGTTTCAGGTGTGGCGTTCTGGAGATAATGGGTTATTTCCTGCAAAGAGTGGTTAGTTTCAGCTTGACGTACGTTTAACTCACGGAGGGCAGTGTCATGGCTCTTAATGAGGGCTTGTTGTTGCTGCAACATTCGCCTGAGTGATTCCGCAGGGCTAGTCTGTTGGCCAAGGTGTTCAGTCATGTTGGGATTAATATGTCTAACCCACATGCAGAAACACTCAGAGGCAGAGAAAAAGTTCAAAGGTTTATTTACAGAAATGTACAATAAATGAACTGGTCCAACGGGGTTGTTGACTGGTCAGGAGTGGGTTCACCGCTGAGGAGGACAGAGGGGTTAGTGTTGGTCCAGGTATATTGCAGGTTGTTTGATGTTCAGGGTTATACCTGTTCTGGAGTGGAGTGAAGCTGCAGAGGGGGGGAACCTTGAGGGTCCAGAGGCTGTCGGCAGGCAGAGGGCTGTGGGCGGAGGCAGAGCTTACTGAGTGGAGGCAGGCTGATCTCTGACTGAGTCTTTTCTCTCCAAGTTATCTCTGAGGGCGGGCAGGCAGATTACAGACAGATGCAGCCCTCCAGAGTTCAACTGAGAGCGGGTAGGCAGGTAACCAGCAGAGACAACTCTCCAGGATTTCAGTTTGTCAGGCAGGATCGATCTGTGAGACAGAAAGGTAAACACGATCAGGCTTAGTTCATAAAAAGTCAGAAGACTCAGACAGGCAGGTTGTCTCAGGCTTTGCTAACCATTACTGGCAAACACTCTGGCACTGTAGTGTAGGTCTCCGCCTCCTTAAGTAGGGAGCCTCCTGATGAGCAGATAGAGGACAGGTGTTGTAGACAGCTCATGCTCCAGGAGATCTTGTGCGCCCTCTGGTGGAGAAAGTAGACAAACCTCCAGATCCCAACAGTACCCCCCCCCTCAACGACCACCACCTGGGGGTCCAAATGAACATGATGGCAGAGACTCACGTTACTCAGTGATGAGTGCAGGGTCCAAGATGAAGGAGCCGGGAACCCAAGTTCAGTCCTCCGGACCGTAGCCCTCCCAATGGACCAGGTACTGCCACCCTCGGCCCCGGTGACAGGAGTCTACGATCCGGCGAACGGTGTACGCAGGGTGACCATCAATGTCACAGGCAGGAGGAGGGGAGTCGGACGGAGGGCAAAGAGAGCTGGTCTGGACAGGTTTGATCTGGTAGACGTGGAATGTGGGATGGATCCGGAGTGAGGGTGGAAGATGCAGGCGGACAGCAGATGGGTTGATGATGGTGTCAATTTTGTATGGACCAATGAACCTGGGAGAAAGTTTTCGGGACATAGACTTCAGGGGAATATCACGGGTGGAAAGCCAAACCTGTTGTCCTGGTGTGTATGTGGGAGCTGGGTGTCTTTTGTGATCTGCAAATATTCTATTTTGTTCAGTGGACCAGTTCAACGTGGCAATGGTGCTTCTCCAGATTCTTAGACAACGGCGGATGTGGTGATGGACAGATGGTACAGAGATTTCTTTCTCATCGGCTGGGAACAAGGGTGGCTGGTAACCTAAGGATACTTCGAAAGGGGAGACACCGGTAGCAGATGAGATGTGTGAGTTATGAGCATGCTCCACCCAGTGCAGGTACTGACTCCAGTAAATCGGGTTGGTTGAGGTAAAACATCTGAGGGTTGATTCCAGCTCCTGATTCAGGCGTTCTGTTTGGCCGTTTGACTGAGGATGGTAACCAGATCTTAGATATCTTTGTGTGGAGAGCAGAACAGAACTGTTTCCAAACCTGAGCAGTGAATTGTGGTCCTCTGTCCGACAGGATCTCCTTAGGAATACCGTGTAACCTGAAGACGTGCTTGGTGAGGAGATGAGCGGTTTGAAAAGCTGTTGGAAGTTTTCTCAGAGGTACAAGGTGGCAGGCTTTGGAAAAATTGTCAATTATGGTGAAGATGGTGGTCATACCTTTAGATGCAGGTAATCCGGTGACGAAATCAACAGTGATGTGGGACCAAAGGCGAGAGGGAACAGGTAGTGGATGGAGGAGACCAGAGGGAGGCTGATGCAATGGTTTAATGCGTGCACAGACGGGACAGGCTAATACATACTCCTTGGTGTCTTTATGGAGAGATGGCCACCAGAACCGATGATAAATCAGAGCAACTGTTCTGCTGACCCCAGGATGAGCTGAAAACTTAGAAGAATGCATCCAGTGCATTAATCGGGACCTGACTGAAGACGGAACGTATGTCTTATTAGGTGGACCAGTGACTGGATCGGGTTCAGAAGCTTGGGCCAGTCTTATCTGGTCAGAGATCTCCCAGGAGACAGTTGCGACTGTACAGCTAGCTGGAAGAATATTTTCAGGAGATTCAGGTTTGTCAGGAGCATAGAGGCGAGAAAGGGCGTCGGGTTTAATGTTTTTAGAACCCGGCCGGTATGAAATAATCAGGTTAAAACGGGAGAAAAACAAAGACCAACGGGACTGACGGGGATTGGATCTCTTGGCAGATTGAATGTATGATAGGTTCTTGTGATCGGTCCATACCAGAATGGGATGCTCTGCGCCCTCCAGCCAATGCCGCCATTCTTCCAGAGCCAGTTTAATGGTGAGAGGTTCTCTGTCTCCGACGTCATAGTTTTGTTCTGCTGGGAAGAGTCTGCGGGAGAAAAATGCACACGGATGAGCTCTCTGGTCAGAATCAGAAACTTGGGACAGAACTGCCCCCACCCCTGAATCAGAAGCATCCACCTCCAAAATGAACTGCTTGGAGGGGTCTGGTTGAATGAGGATGGGTGCGTTAGAAAACAGCCTTGAGTTTCTTAAAGGCAGCCTCAGCCTCCGCAGACCAGTGAAAGGTTTTTTGGACGGAAGTTAATGCAGTCAGAGGCTGAGCTGTCTGGCTGTACTTGTGAATGAACCTCCGATAAAAATTTGCAAACCCCAGAAATCTTTGTAGTTGTTTTCGGTCGCGGGAGTGGGCCAGTCCAGATCCGCCTTGATCTTATCCTCCGACGGCTTCACCTGCCCGCCCTCGAGCACAAATCCTAGGAAGGTGACAGATGGACGATGAAACTCACATTTTTCTGCCTTTACAAACACTTTGTTCTCAAGAAGTCTTTGTAGAACCAAACAGACATGCTTTTTATGTTCGGAGATGTTTTTGGAATAAATCAGAATGTCATCAATTAGACAAAAACAAAAATATTCAAAAAATCTCTCAACACATCATTTACCACCGCCTGGAAACAGGCTGGGGCATTGGTCAGAATAAAGGGCATCACCAGATATTCAAATTGGCCAAGGGGAGTTTTGAATGCGGTTTTCCATTCATCTCCCTCTCTGATTCTGAGGAGGTGATAGGAGTTTCTCAAGTCCAACTTGGTGAATACAGTTGCTCCTTGTACAGGTTCAAAGGCTGACGCTAACAAGGGTAACGGGTATTTGTTCTTGACGGTAATTTGGTTTAATCCTCTGTAATCAATACAGGGTCGTAGAGATCCGTCTTTCTTGCCAACAAAAAAGAAACTGGCCCCAAGTGGAGATGAGGACGGTCGAATTATACCGGTGGCTAAGGACTTATTAATATATTTCTCCATAGTCTCCCTCTCGGGTTTGGAGATATTATAGAGCCGACTGCTAGGGAGAGAGGCCCCAGGGAGAAGATTGATCGCGCAGTCGTAAGGTCGATGCGGAGGGAGAGAGAGAGCTCTAACCTTACTGATTACAGGTGCCAGATCATGATAGTCTGAAGGTATTATGGAAAGGTCTGGCGGGTCAGCCTCCTGACGACTGGCCGGCGACTGAGTCGAAGGTGCAATGACAGGATACCGACCACGACTCAACATGTCTTTTAGACCAATTGATGTGTGGGTTATGGACTTGAATCCAATCAAATCCTAACACAACAGATGAGCTTGCTGATGGAAAAACAAAAAAAACAAAATGGTTTCTCTGTGGTTTCCGGAGATCAAAAGTTCTAGTGGCTTAGTTTGGTGCGTAACCTGTGGTAGTTGTTTACCATCTAAAGCCGAGACTCTCAGAGGCTTAGTTAGGGGAGAGGTTTCAATGTTTAACTGTTTGACCAAACTGGAATCTATCAGATTCTTTTCACAGCCTACAGAGTCTATCATAGCCGATAAAGTGAGGGATTGATTCTTGAAAAACAGAGTTGCTGGTAGCAGGAGATGAGGAGATTTCTCAGTTTGGAGATGGTCCGCCAGACTCCTCATTTCCTCTGGCAGACCCCGGCTTTTACCTTAGCTGGGCAGGTTGAGACAAAGTGTCCAGGTTCACCACAGTACAAACACAGGTTTTCTTTAAACCTCCTTTACATCTCTTCTGATGTGAGCCTGGTGTGGCCGATCTGCATGGGCTCAGCTTGTGAGGGTACTGTGGAAGGAGAGAAGTCATTAGTCCTTACAGCAGGAACAGATACAGGAAGAAAACGGCTCTTGGATCTGGACTTGGATCTGGCTCGCAGTCTGTTATCTAAATGGATGGTTAGTTTTATCAGTTCCTCCAAAGTTCTAGGTTCATCGAGAGTGGCCAGCTCGTCCTTAATTGACTCATCAAGGGAGTGAAAATTAGCGGTTTTAAGCACCGATTCGTTCCAACCGGAAGCAGCCGCCTTAACCCGGAAGTCTATACAAAATTCAGCCACTGTTCTGTTACCTTACTTGAGTTCCAGTAGTCCGCGAGATTCAGTGGACTTGTCAGTGTCTTGATTGAATGTTTGTTTAAATTCCTTCATGAATTCCTTTAAAAGTACAACCAAAACTAGTTTCAGAAGAAAATCTGGCCTCCGCCCATTCTAATGCTTTTCCAGACAATTGAGACAAAATAAAGGTGATCTTCCTCTTGTCTTCAGAAAAACTCGACTGAGAATGATTAAAAATGAGTTGACACTGGAACAAAAATCCTTTGCACTTACTTGGATCGCCGAAAAATCTTTCGGTGAGTGAAGGGAGGAATTCAGGAAATGACGGGCTGAGTTCTGACCTGAGTGGTGGATTGGTATCCTGAACCGGAAGTTGAACGGTCTCGGTTTCAGGTGTGGCGTTCTGGAGATAATGGGTTATTTCCTGCAAAGAGTGGTTAGTTTCAGCTTGACGTACGTTTAACTCACGGAGGGCAGTGTCATGGCTCTTAATGAGGGCTTGTTGTTGCTGCAACATTCGCCTGAGTGATTCCGCAGGGCTAGTCTGTTGGCCAAGGTGTTCAGTCATGTTGGGATTAATATGTCTAACCCACATGCAGAAACACTCAGAGGCAGAGAAAAAGTTCAAAGGTTTATTTACAGAAATGTACAATAAATGAACTGGTCCAACGGGGTGGTTGACTGGTCAGGAGTGGGTTCACCGCTGAGGAGGACAGAGGGGTTAGTGTTGGTCCAGGTATATTGCAGGTTGTTTGATGTTCAGGGTTATACCTGTTCTGGAGTGGAGTGAAGCTGCAGAGGGGGGGAACCTTGAGGGTCCAGAGGCTGTCGGCAGGCAGAGGGCTGTGGGCGGAGGCAGAGCTTACTGAGTGGAGGCAGGCTGATCTCTGACTGAGTCTTTTCTCTCCAAGTTATCTATGAGGGCGGGCAGGCAGATTACAGACAGATGCAGCCCTCCAGAGTTCAACTGAGAGCGGGTAGGCAGGTAACCAGCAGATACAACTCTCCAGGATATCAGTTTATCAGGCAGGATCGATCTGTGAGACAGAAAGGTAAACAGGATCAGGTTTAGTTCACAAAAAGTCAGAAGACTCAGACAGGCAGGTTGTCTCAGGCTTTGCTAACCATTACTGGCAAACACTCTGGCACTGGAGTGTAGGTCTCCGCCTCCTTAAGTAGGGAGCCTCCTGATGAGCAGATAGAGGACAGGTGTTGTAGACAGCTCATGCTCCAGGATAGGGCTGAACGATTAATTGCATTTGCAATAATATTGCGATATGATAAAACGCGATTTTCTAACCGCAATGGACGCGATTTGACGGTCACATGATGGTCACGTGACACTGACGCGCTAGCAAAACAACACAGAGGGAAAGCTGATGTCGTCTGCGACTAACTTGCTGAACAATGGCGTCAGAATGCACAAACACCGACACAACTCAAGGTCTGGTACCAAAGAGGAGGAATTTTTTTTTTTTTTTGGGTTTGAGAAAGAAGACGCTGCGCAAACTCAGGTGTTGTGCCGGACATGCCTTGCTATGGTTGCTACCTCACGAGGTAACACGACGAACCTCTATCAGCACTTGAAAAAACACCACAAGGATATGTATGATAGCTGCATGGCTAGAATGGCAACTACCACTGCCTCAGCATCAGTTAAGCAAAGTACCACCCGACAGGGATCACTGACCGAACTGTTTGAAAGTGTTACTCCCTATGAACATAATGCGAAACGGCACATTGAAATAACTCGAGCAATTACGGAGTTTATAGCGAAAGACATGATATCCGTCAGTATAGTGACCAAGCCTGGGTTTACGGCTTTGGTACACACGTTGGATAAGCGGTATTCAATGCCCTCGCACACATATTTTAACCAAGTCGCAATACCTGAGCTATACAAAAAACGCAGAGACAGAGTTGCTGCGGAGCTGAAAACAGTGGAGTTTTTTGCAACAACTACAGATTTGTGGTCAAGCCGAACAACGCAGCCGTACCAGAGTCTAACAGTGCATTATATTGACGAGGACTTAAATCTTAAAGCTCGCTGCCTTCAAGCTTCCTACTTCCCGGACGACAACACAGGGGAAAACATTGCTGCTGGCTTGAGAGAGGGACTTGCTAGCTGGAATTTACCGGAAGAAAATCACATCTGCATAACGACGGACAACGCATCAAACATGGTGTTGGCAGCACAACTAAATGAATAGACCAGACTGCAGTGTTTTGGGCACCGATTACATCTTGCCATCGGTACGTAACATATCTCAGCATGAGAGTGCGTGAATATGAATGCGCAGAGAGAGAATATCTGTGTGTGTGTGGGTGTGTGTGATTGTGTATGCGCAGAGAGAAAATATCTGTGAGTGTGTGTGTGTGTGTAATGTAAGGGGTTGAGTAAAAGAATGTGAAAGTTGATATCCTTTTTCACTAGAGATGCACCAATCCATTCATTTTATGATCCAGTACCTGTGCTTTGCATATCGGCTGATATTCAATACCAATTTGGAGTTATTGTTGTAATGAATTAACTGTATAAAAAAAAGGTAACAAATTACGAGATATAAATGTACTTAATATTATTTATTAAGAAATGAATTGTAGATTTGGAGCATAATAATATAATATAATTTTATGTTGCAGGACATGCACTTAAAGATGACAGAGTGTCCAGAGCAATAGGGCTGTGCAAGAAGCTGGTGGGGCACTTCTCCCACAGCTGGAAGAAGAAGGCAGCAATGGCTGAAGCTCAAAGGGAACTCAAACTTCCTGAGCACACCCTCATCACTGAATGCCCTACAAGATGGGGATCCAAAGAAATGATGATTGCCAGGGTGCTAGAGCAGCTCAAAGCCATCACTCAGGTGTTGTCAGGTGACTGATATGCACGCTCCCTGATCCCAACCTGGCAGGATATTGAGGTGTTGGAGTCCATTCACAAGGCACTGCATCCTCTCCAGGAGTTTACGGATGCTCTCTCTGGAGAGGAGTACGTCAGCATCTCTTACTTAAAACCAGTTCTTCACCTTCTGTCCACATCAGTCCTGGCTGAAAACCAAGAGGACACTGACCTGACAAGGTCAATTAAGACCAAGGCCCTGGCTTACCTCAACGATAAGTACAGTGACCCCAGCATCCAGGAGCTTTTTGATGTTGCATCCTTTCTAGACCCAAGGTTCAAAACCAAGTACATCGCTGCAGACAACACTCCCAACATTAACACCCGACTCAAAACTGAAATTATGCAACCAGCAAGGCGTGCATATAACCAGGTTGGTAATTATCACATTTATGATTTCATAAACACAATATATCTTTCTAGTTATAATTTAACCTCAACGCTAATTACTGTATTTTTTTTGTTATCTGACAGGAGAAGAGAAGTCGTACTGAAACCACAACGATGCCTAAAAATGCACAGCCCTCTGTTGAAAAGGGCAAGAAGTCTCTTGGGAGTTTCTTCAAGACTGCTGTGGGCTCCTTTGTTTCTTGCATGCAACCCGAAGATGTTGTTGAGGCAGAGTTAAACAGCTACCTCATGACTCCTACCATCGATGGAGAGGAAGACCCCTTGGCCTGGTGGAAGATGCACAGGATTAACTTTCCACAAATGTGCAACACGGCCCGCAAGTATCTTTGTGTCCCAGCCACAAGTGCTCCTTCAGAGCGTCTTTTCAGTGCTGGAGGGAATATAGTGACTTGCACTCGCTCCTCTTTGAAACCAGCAAAGGTTGACATGCTGATTTTCCTGGCAAAAAATCTGTGAGCTTCTAAAAAAAAATACAGAGACAAATCTTTGTGGCTTACAGTGCCATATGTTTTTTGCACTTTACAATAGTTGTTTGCTGCTCTTACTGAGTGAATATATAATTTATATGATTGTTCAAAACGTTTCTTAGGATTTAAAAAGGTCATACACTAATTTATTTTCTGTTTATTTGAGAGTTTGATTGACCTATTAAAATGTTTACAGGTTGAAAGAAGTCATTCATTCGGTATACTATGCTGCACTTTAGTATGTTTGATGCCACTGACTGGAGATCAGTGATTCATTTCGTATCTTATTTTGTTTATTTATTTATAGACTGTCCTGTTAAAATCTGACAATGTTTAAGGAGCGGAGTCTATATGTTTATATATTGTGTTTCATGAAACATGAAAAGATGTTAATAAGGTAAACGCACACAGATTTGTTTCGTTTATTATTGTAATCTGTGCTTTAAATAAATCTGATTATTATGAAACAGATTTGTTTGTATATGTTTAAAAAGACATAAGAAATTAAACCAGGATAGAAAAATCGCATTAAATCGCAATATCAAAATAAAAAATCGCAATTAGATTATTTTCCAAAATCGTTCAGCCCTACTCCAGGAGATCTCGTGCGCCCTCTGGTGGAGAAAGTGGACAAACCTCCAGATCCCAACAGAATCAAGTATTTATTTTAATGTAATAGGGCGATCGCAAAAATCTCGGTTGTGAGGAGTGATTTGCTTTAAGTCTGTCAAAGAATTTAGAAACTTATTAGCATTATTCTCACAATATTTGGAGCTGTATAGGTCTTTATAAAAATTAGAGCAGAACTTAGCAATGTTGGTTGCGTCATTACATGCAACATTATCTATAAGAAGTCGGTGAATTGTGTTGGTAGCAATTTGTGATTTTTCCAGTCTAAAAAAATGTGCTATGTGAAAATATGCTATGTAAAATATGATATAATTTGTCTAATTTGTTTTGGTTTTCTGATTAATGCACTTTTTCTGCAGAGGACAATTTATCAGGTGAAACAGAAGACAAAGCTGCTTTCTTTGAAATAACTTTTGCTTCATTAGATCGCTTTTGCTTTGAAAGATCGCAGCAATATTTTCTAAAAAATTTGCCTAATTCGAATTTCAAAAGTTCCCATTTTGTCCTATACATTTTGTCAGCCTTAGCCTCATTCCAGAATTTCAATATCAACCTCTTTACCATAAATTGAACTGCTTCATGAGATAAAATAGAACTATTGAGTTTCCAATATGAAGTATGTGGACGGCAAGAGGAAGGGATCAAAGAAATATTAATTTGAATTGCTTTATGATCGGTCAAAGGGGTGGAAAGAATTTCAACATCTGAGTTATCTTTAAGATTACTCGAAATTAACCATAAGTCTATTCTAGATTGTCTAGATCTTGATTTATTGCACCAAGTAAAGTTACGAACAGAGGGATTTTTTCTCTCCATATATCTATTAAGTCAAATTTTTGCATAAATATTTTTAAATTTGCATTGGAACACGAATTCCAGCTGGCCATCTATCCATTAAATCAACTAAAGAGATATTAAAATCCCCCCCACAGACCAGGTAAGCATTAGGAAATTTAGCAAGCCAAAATAGAATTTTGTTTTCTACCTCATTTAACAAGTCTTTATTTTCATGTACTGTGTTGCAGCCATAAAGATTAATAGTTATAAAATGAAGATCGTAAACATTAAGAACTTGGCAAATGTAATGACCTTTCCTGTCGCTCTCAGAGTGTAAAACAGAACCTGTAAATCGGTTTTTAAATGTGCAAACCCCAGCTGAAAAAAAAAATAGAGGTTGACAGAACTTATATTTTCTAGGCAACATGATGCATTTGGTTTATTGAGTTTTCCTTACTTAAATTCACTGTGGTTGAGTTTACAAAGATTTTTGAGTTCTGCCAACTTAGGTTTTTGAGTTTCACCTTTAAGTTCTGAGTTCTATCAACTTTGTTTTATGAGTTTGACATCTAGATTTTGAGTTCTACAAACTCAGATTTTGTAGTGTTATCTGTAAGTTGAATTCTATCAACTCAGTTTTTTTAGTCCTACCTATCATCTTCACTACCCATCATTCAACACACAAAAAATTATGTTAATACAACATTTTTATTGCTTCAAGTCAAACATTGTATCATTAGATACAGTATAAAACCATGTTCAACAACTTAATCTTAAAGGAGAATTCCGGTTTTTAACACTTTTAGCCCATTTTCTGTAGTGTCCAGGATGAAATCGAATGATCGACACCAAAATTTTGACAATTGGTCCTGTCTATGCTTTTTGGCTCATTTAGAATCCCCCCCTGGCTGCTTTAGAATGGCTTCCCTAGTGCATGTCCGATAATGTCCTTAAAACAACCTTAAACGTTCTTTTTTTAAAATATGCTACTCACCGGGTCGTCAGCGCTGTTCAATGACATTCCAAAAAAAGTTTCGTAAAGAAAAAACGTTCCTGTAGTGTTTTATTTAGCATTTTGTAAATCCCATTGAGTTCTGTTGGAATAGTCAATATTCCCCTGCCACCGGAAACGGAAATGGGGCCTGTTTACACAGTTGTAGTCTTTTCGCTTCACTCTGTGTACTCCGACGTCGAGGTGCTAACGTCTCTGTTAAACACTTTAAAAAACTCTGAAAATGGAATACGAAAGGTGGATTCTTGATTCTCGACGTCGGAGTACACAGAGTGAAGCGAAAAGACTACAACTGTGTAAACAGGCCCCATTTCCGTTTCCGGTGGCAGGGGAATATTGACTATTCCAACAGAACTCAATGGGATTTACAAAATGCTAAATAAAACACTACAGGAACGTTTTTCTTTACGAAACTTTTTTTGGAATGTCATTGAACAGCGCTGACGACCCGGTGAGTAGCATATTTTAAAAAAAGAATGTTTAAGGTTGTTTTAAGGACATTATCGGGCATGCACTAGGGAAGCCATTCTGAAGCAGCCAGGGGTGGATTCTAAATGAGCCAAAAAGCAGAGACAGGACCAATTGTCAAAATTTTGGTGTCGATCATTCGATTTCATCCTGGACACTACAGAAAATGGGCTAAAAGTGTAAAAAACCGGAATTCTCCTTTAATAGCACAGAGCAAAGCAACCTGAGAGCCTCTTGAGAACTGCACTTTCCTCTCCACGTGTGCGTGTTTGCGTTTGCTTATTCAGGAGTTGGAGACCTGAATGTATGTGTGTGTGTGTGTGTGTGTGTGTGTGTGTGTGTGTGTGTGTGTGTGTGTGTGTGTGTGTGTGTGTGTGTGTGTGTGTGTGTGTGTGTGTGTGTGTGTGTGTGTGTGTGTGTGTGTGTGTGTGCTGTGGTAAATGGCAGTCTGGGCTATAGTGGTTCCAGCAGGAACAATGATGTGTGCAACAAGGCTATTATATCAACAGATACAAACATAAAACCACATTGTCCACCAATCTTCTTAAAGGTGAGGGAAAAAGGCTGTGCTCTTGAAGAAAGGGATAGGAAACCCCGTACCGTAGAAGGCGTGTCGATGAACATGAGCAGTGCACATCTCCATGAGTTTACAATTAAGGGAACTCAAAAAATTTTGTATAGGCGATTTAAAACTCCTTGTTAAACCAACTTCTGAGAATTTGAGTCGGGCAAACATGTATTTATTTGTTAGATGTCAAATTTATATTTCTGAGTCAGATTACAATACAATTGTGTGTTAGAACAACAATTGCCATTTACTTTTTTAACAGCTGAATGTTGTGAAGCATGTGAAAAAAAAAGCATAATTCCCCCATTGGGACCTCCAAAACTGCATGTCATTAGAAACAGTGTGAGTTTCTTGAAAAAAAAAACAAAATCTGTTTTACATGGCTTACTAAACAAGAAAAGAGCTTTACGTTTCAAATTATTCCTCAAACCCCTGGCGTTAAGTGAAACAACAGACAAAGACATAAAATGAAAAGAGTCAGCTAAAGAGTATCGAGAGTATCGTTCCATATCTGTGATGCGTGACTCCAACATATTCACATGTTTCTTTTCTTCATCCAGAGCCTGTTCAAGTTGTGAAACTTTCCCCTTCACCTCACTCATTTGGTTACAGAGAGTTTCCACATTTCCCCTCTAGATCTAGATCTGATAGAGTTTCTTTTGGTTTTAGTTGAAACAGGCATCAAGTATTAGGAACCCCTCAGCCTAAGGGCTGGCTAAAAGTGACTCGGATATCTTTCTTTCCTCACAAGAAAATACGTTTGTTAATATTTGTCATTTAATGAGTAAACGCTGTCGTTCCTGCTGTTAACCTGCGATGAAAAGATTTTTTCTATCATGAAATAAAGGCAGATTAGACATTGATATGGGAACATTTCTTGGTGACAGGCGGGATAATTAATGGGTGTCCTATTTTTTTTCTTCTGAAAACTGTAAGAACAAATTAGGTCAAAAAAGATGTTTGAAATAGATTTTGACAGCTGATCATTTCAAGTAGGTTAGAGCAGCAGATCAGAGCAGAACTGAACTGGATGGGGAACCAGAACAGGAAAAAGAAAAACAACAAAAAAAAGACAGAGTTTCCTGAACTGCCTTTGATCCCAGTGCTGGTGGTCTAGATGGGTGGGTGCTTATGAAAGCAAACATGTCATATCCCTAAAGATCCCTGTGCAGCAGAATTCATTTCTTAAATAAACATGTCACTTGTATTTAGTCGATAGACTGCAGCTAACAGCTTCAATAAGCAGGTAACTAATGTTCAAGCTGCCACACCTGTGACCCCTCAGTCAGGTATTCCACACACTGCCACCCTCGATAGCTTCCCCTGGAGAGCTGGGCATTGGCTGAAGAACTCAGAGACCCTGCTGGTTTACTGAGGGGCTTGCTCAGTGGTGCATGGAGTTTGCATGTTCTCCCTGTGCATCTGCAGGTTCTCTCCGGGTACTCCGGCTTCCTTCCACACTGTTCTCTTCTCTAAATTCTTTAGAGAGACAGGGTTCACCCTGAACAGGTTGCCAGTCTGTCGCAGGGCAACACAACCATGCACTCACAATCACACCTACACTCACCGGCCACTTTATTAGGTACCCCATGCTAGTAACGGGTTGGACCCCCTTTTGCCTTCAGAACTGCCTCAATTCTTGATGGCATAGATTCAACAAGGTGCTGGAAGCATTCCTCAGGGAGTTTGGTCCATATTGACATGATGGCATCACACAGTTGCCGCAGATTTGTCGGCTGCACATCCATGATGCGAATCTCCCGTTCCACCACATCCCAAAGATGCTCTATTGGATTGAGATCTGGTGACTGTGGAGGCCATTTGTGAACTCATTGTCATGTTCAAGAAACCAGTCTGAGATGATTCCAGCTTTATGACATGGCGCATTATCCTGCTGAAAGTAGCCATCAGAAGTTGGGTACATTGTGGTCATAAAGGGATGGACATGGTCAGCAGCAATACTCAGGTAGGCTGTGGCGTTGCAACGATGCTCAATTGGTACCAAGGGGCCCAAAGAGTGCCAAGAAAATATTCCCCACACCATGACACCACCACCACCAGCCTGAACCGTTGATACAAGGCAGGATGGATCCATGCTTTCATGTTGTAGACGCCAAATTCTGACCCTACCGTCCGAATGTCGCAGCAGAAATCGAGACTCATCAGACCAGGCAACGTTTTTCCAATCTTCTATTGTCCAATTTCCATGAGCTTGTGCAAATTGTAGCCTCAGTTTCCTGTTCTTAGCTGAAAGGAGTGGCACCCGGTGTGGTCTTCTGCTGCTGTAGCCCATCTGCCTCAAAGTTCCACGTACTGTGCGTTCAGAGATGCTCTTCTGCCCACCTTGGTTGTAACGGGTGGTTATTTGAGTCACTGTTGCCCTTCTATCAGCTCCAACCAGTCTGGCCATTCTCCTCTGACCTCTGGCATCAACAAGGCATTTCCGCCCACAGAACTGCCGCTCACTGGATGTTTTTTCTTTTTCGGACCATTCTCTGTAAACCCTAGAGATGGTTGTGCGTGAAAATCCCAGTAGATCAGCAGTTTCTGAAATACTCAGACCAGCCCTTCTGGCACCAACAATCATGCCACGTTCAAAGTCACTCAAATCACCTTTCTTCCCCATACTGATGCTCGCTTTGAACTGCAGGAGATTGTCTTGACCATGTCTACATGCCTAAATGCACTGAGTTGCCGCCATGTGATTGGCTGCTTAGAAATTAAGTGTTAACGAGCAGTTGGACATGTGTACCTAATAAAGTGGCCGGTGAGTGTACATGAGGCACAAGAAGTCATTCAAGCTCAGAACGATGGGAATTAAGGCAGTGGAGTCGCACATGCGAAGCACGAAACACAAAGCGTCTAAATGGAGTTACGGAGAAACAGCCGGTATTTCTCAGTTTAGTTCCACCCTTGTCTCTGCAACGCCTCCACTTATCACCAAATCAAACATAGAAAACCATACAAAGAAAAATAGCTGCAAAAAAGACTTAGCACTGGTTATGTTGGGGCTTTGAAGTTGATTGACCTTTATTTCTTAAAGTTACAAGGGGGGAACAAATTATAGCAGGCCACCTGCTATAATCTGTTCCCCCTGTCTAAATCAGACAAAAAAGGCCCCAGCTTTTTCATTTTTGGCTTATAAGTATCTTTTATGATGACAACTAACCCCTGAAACTTTGGAGTTGATTGACCTTTATTTCTTAAGGTTACAAGGGGGGAACAATTTATAGCAGGCCACCTGCTATAATCTGTTCCCCATCTAAATCAGGCAAAAAGGGTCCCAGCTTTTTCATTTTTGGCTTATAAGTATCTTTTATGATGACAACTAACCCCTGAAACTTTGGAGTTGATTGACCTTTATTTCTTAAAGTTACAAGGGGGGAACAAATCTGTTCCCCCTGTCTAAATCAGACAAAAAAGGAGCCATTTGTGAACTGTCCGTGTGCTTCCAGTGACTTATATGCTTTGAATTCCTCGCAAGTGTAGGCACTGACACCAAACACTAGGTGTTTTGTTATGTCCACTGATGAGGTCGGAGGCAGTGAAGTGACGTCGGAGCTCCAGTCTTTGCTGCGGAGATCATAAGGATCTATGCCGTTAATATCCAACAGTTTCGACAAGTAACGGTCCCTGGCCTCGTTATAAAGTTTTTGCCAGTACGGTAATTTCGCATTCTGCTTACTTTTTTCCATATAGTCAGAGAAACAAACTCAATCCTTTAGTCCTTTCGTTTAGCTATGCTGCGGTTGTTTACACTACGCCTTTTCCACCAAAAATGGCGTCTTAGCAACAAATGTCACGTGACTGGCGGAGACCGATTAGTTTCAATTATCTCTGTAGTGTACTGTAAATACACTTTAAATTTAGAAAAGCTCTAAAATGCATAAAAAAAATTACACATAGGCCATCATAGGTCTCAAAAAGTATTTAAAAAAATAAGCTGCGTACATATAAGGGACTTGAAAAGAACACTGATAACATTCACAGTGCAACATGAGGTTAGCAGCACGAGGGACAGGAAAAAAAACACATGCTAACATAACAATCTAGCACAGAAAAACACTTTTAACAACTTTACACGACGGATTTAACTTTAACCATTAAGTATGATTTAGTACGAAGTGAATTTGAACAATTGCTAACGAAACTAGCCTTGAAAAATGCATTTTGTTTAATAAAAAAAACTGGCGGAGATTAGCATGCTAGCATGTTACCGATTAGCATTAGCGGTTAGCATGCTAATCCTCCCACATACACAACAACGGCACTCACCAAGCTGCGCAACGTGTTCCTCATCGGGGTGTTTCAGCTCGCGTGGTTCACAGCTTTCGGACTCATCTTAAAATTTCATATGCAAATTGTCATTAGCATGAAATTTTTCAATGTTTAGCTTGTTTAGTGTTGGTTTTGCTTACCAAAATCCAAGGGTTTTCCACAAAAAGGCTGCTAGTACTGCGCTAGCTCCCCCACCTCGGACAATCGATCTCTCCAAGCCTGAGCAGCAGACACAAGCCGCGCACAGGCTGGGAGAGGGAACCTGACCTGATTGGCTAATGCTGATATTGTTCAACACAGCTATTGGTTGCTAGGTAGATCACACAATTATATCAAAACGTAAAGAACTCTTTTACTATTATTACGTTTTATTATGGAAGAGGATTAGGGCCACTGAAAAAAAAAACAAAGTTAACTGATTTTTAAATTTTATTTCAGTTTAACATGGGAAAAAAATCAGAATTCTGACTTTTTTCTCAGAATCCTGACTTTAATCTCCGAATTCAGTCTTTTTTCTCAGAATTCTGAGATTAAAGTCAGAATTCTGACTTTTTTCTCAGAATTCTGACTGAATTCTGACAATAAAAAAAGTCAGAATTCTGAGATTAAAGTCAGAATTCTGACTTTTTTCTCAGAATTCTGACTGAATTCTGACAATAAAAAAAGTCAGAATTCTGAGTTTAAAGTCAGAATTCTGACTTTTTTCCCATAATATACTGAAATAAAATTAAAAAAATCAGTTATCTTTTTTTTTTTCAGTGGCCCTAATCCTCTTCCGTATTTTATATATTTTTAACTATTGAACTATTTTTATGAACTTATATTTAAATGTTTTTATCAATGTTTTGTTATATTTTTAATCAAAATATATTTATATTTTTATTCACAGTTTTTGACACTGGGTAACACAGACATAGAAAAAGAAGCATAGATACAAAAGGCAACTGTCAACCAGCTCCACAGGCGGCCCCGTCCAGGAAACACACAGCCAGGCAGACGAGCTCCGAGCCAGCTCCCATGTCAGAGGATGAAGAGAGCACATCCAGTTAGTCACAGTCAGAGAAACAGGACTACACTGGAAAACAGGCCAAGCTCCAACATCTAGAAACAAAGGTGTTGATGGCAGCAGCACAGCTGATATTTCTCTCCAGGATGGAGTCACAGCCAAACAGGAACAGACCAGATGAAGCTACTATGAGAAAAAGCAGAGAGAGCAGAACGTTAGAGATTGAACTAACAGATTCTGCAGAGTGGGAGAATAGAGATAGAATGAAGCAGAATGATGAAAAAGGGGTCCCTATGTCCTCCAGCATTCTAAGCCTATAGCAGCAGAACTATAGAGATATCTCAGGATAACCTGAGCCACTCTAACTAGAAGCTTTATCAAAAATGAAAGTTTTAAGCCTAGCCTTAAAAGTAGACAGGGTGTCTGCCTCACGGACTAAAACTGGTAGTTGGTTCCAACAGATTCTGCAGAGTGGGAGAATAGAGATAGAATGAAGCAGAATGATCACATTTACATTCTTCTTAATTTATACCAACTATAAATGCTTTTACTAGACTTCTTATTCATTTTTCTAGATCTTATTCATCCAGATCTATCATTGATAATATCATTACAAATACCTGGAATTCGAAGTTGAACTCTGGAGCAGTTATTAATGACATATCAGACCATTTTCCTGTTAGGTTTTTTATTTCCACTTAAAGCTGCACCTTTCCGCAGCAAAATTAAAATTCATGTTCTCAATGAGAGAAGTTTGCAACAACTTTGTGAGAATTTGGAGGCTTAATCACAAACTGTTTCTGACAACCTAATTCATGATTTATCTGATTCGATCCACAACACCATTCCTGAGAATAGGCAGTAAAAATTATGGTAACACCTTGCTTAACATAGTAAACTATATAAACTAACTATATATAAACTATAAAATAAAAAAAATAAATAAACCATTGTTAGTTTATATTAAAACCCTAGAGATAAAAGTAGAAATACATATTATAGGTTCAGAGACAAACTAGCTCAAATTCTAAGAAGGGTAATATTTATTGATTTATTGAACCTAACCCTACATCAACATGTAGGTGTGACAAAGCTGTTTAGTTTGTGTTTACCACGAGTGCAGGTGTGGTGCCACTTGATTATATAAGCCCTGAGCTCTTGGAAGCTTGAGGAAAAATGTTTTGTCAGAGAGAAAAGGAATAAAAGACAACAGAGAAACTGGAACCGGTGGCTGAGGCTGTTTTTTTTTTGGTTCACCCTATTGACTCTCGACCAAACTACCTCACAGTAAGGTTGCTGATCCCGTCCCTATATTAGCAATTTACCACATTCTGTTCATTTAAGTTGATCTTTGGTCTGCGTTGTGTTTTAGTTTCATAATATAAACTGTTGTTTTTTTTTTAAGATACTTTAATGCTAGTTTCTATCTCATTTATCTTATTTGAAATTCCTAAATATAAGTTTTGATTCTTTAAAGTTGTAGGGAAGTCATATTTAAATATCAAATCATTCTGGCTTTAACATCTATAGAAATGTACTCTCTATCAGACATATTGTCCCAAAGTTTATTTCTTTTTTATATAAAATCCCGTCTTAAAATCTGTTTTTTCTCTCCCTTATCTTCTGCAGGCCAGTTAGTTCTACGTCAGCCTGAACACCTAAATTCAGCCAATCATTTATCAACGGTCATCTGTCAATCAAATGTTTTCTGTCATAGCATCTTGATTCATGTGTCGCAGCTAATATACGCAACGGTTGAAATCAGAATCCTTTCCTTTCCCATTGAGTTGCGTCCCAGTGTTCACGGGGATGGACGTCTGTGTCTTCGGCAGGCGTAGAGCTAACAGAACTGGCAGCGTTGCGAGGCAAGGGCTCAAACATGTACGGCTGGAAGCCTTCTACACCAAACCAAGCTTCTGCCGCCCTGGCGTCCTCTTCCACAACATCTTCGTCCCCGCTTTCCTCCTCTAAATAAAAAATGGATGACGGAGGAGACTCATCCACGACCTCCGACACTAAACTCTCCTCCTCTTGCATGTTTCCGCTGTCCATAGCGTTCCTTGACAGCGTCGTTTCTAAGGCCCCGTCCACACGAAGTCAAAACGAACACGAAACGCTAATATTTCCCAGAACGTTTGTCATAAAGACGGAGACGTAAAATAAATGTGATCGTCCACACGAATGCATGAAAACGCTGCAAAATGTATGCCAGGCCTGTAAGTGGCGCTGTGGTGCCAAAGCAAAAAGAGGCGACGAAATGTTGGGCATGCGCAGTAATATTTATACATGGTTGCCCTGCGGGTCCATTTTCCTGGTTCAGTCAAATTCAGGTGCTGAACTATGTGGTCGATATTGCTCTGTTCTTCCTGGAGATATTCCAGAAGAAGAAGATTCTGTTGTAAGCCCGACAGCAGGGTGAGTAGCATGAGCAGCAACCATTCAACACAGTACGGCGCCATTGTTGTTGTGATACTGTGTCGCGCATGCGTGTTTAGAGGCGACGCTATGACGCATGCGTGTAAGAAAAAAAATGCGGTTAGAGCTTAAAGATGGAAACGCAAAAACGGCGTTTCAAAATTTTCCCACTCTGAAGGCTGAATAAAAAAAAGATTGTTTACAGACCCCCGAAACGGCGGCTTCGTATGGATGAGAGGCTGGTTTGGTAAAAAATGTGTGCGTTTAGGCCAGGGTTTGACTTCGTGTGGACGGGGCCTAAGTCACCAATTTAGTGCTACTTGGTCCCAATGGAATTTCTCATTGGGAAATTTCTGTAAAGGCCAGAAGCCAACAATCAGCCAAAACAAAGATTGAGTAAAAGATTTATTTAAAAACATAACAAAGCAAACATCCTGTCAGAATCGGGTTTCTCCAGTGGTTCTGAAACACAGAAAAAAAGAGATGAGAGTCCCGGCTGGAGAAGACTGAAAAAATAAGAAAGTCAAACCTGTCATCCAATTGAGAATGGGAACCTTGAGGGCTTAGGGGGGTGGGGGTTACAGAGAGCAGAGGTACTGACTTCCACGGTCCTACAAATGAAATCATTTTCCAGTCCAAAGTCATGCACAGAAGATCACTCAGGCAGAGAACTTTCCAAAATTATGGGTCAGAACTAGGCAACGTTCAGCAACCTTCAGAAAAAACACAACTCACTCAAAGGTAAGGTCTGGGCACAGACTGTGGTCAAGGAAAAGGATAATACTTCCATCATGAAAAAGATAAAAAGCTGTGAAAAGGCAGACGATCGCGCAAAGAGCAGGTGAAAAGCAGGAGTTTAAATAGGGAGCAGCACAGGTGGGAACAATCAGAGATCAACAGGAGAAGAAGAGTGAGCACAAACAGGGCAGGACTAAAATCATGACACAAACACTAGACTGACATGAAATGCTTGCATTATTTTAGTGATAATGCTTTCTCATCTGTCCCGCAATCGTTAATAAGAGCAAAAGCAATTTTGCTACCCCCTTTACTTAATTATGATTTAGAATGTTACTGCTTCTCACAATGGAGAAGCAGCTTGTTCAGGAGAGCAGAGTAGATTCATTTTGCACGATCCAAAGGCAGAACAATATGCTACAGTGACCACAGAAGGCAAGAGGACAAGAGAAGGACCTTTTCTGTTCATTTCAGCCTGGTTCTGCTGGAGGTTTCTTCCTGTTCAAAGGGAGTTTTTTCTCTCCACTGTCGCTACAAGCATGCTTAGTGTGAGGGATTGTATTTGAGTCAATGAGTCAATGCAATCAACTGGTTTTCCTTAGAAAACTTTGTATCAATCTGACTGGATGATCTGGTTGAACTGTAAAGTGCCTTGAGATGACATGTGTTGTGAATTTGGCGCTATATAAATAAACTGAATTGAATTGAATTTAAAATAAAAATAAGAATAATCATGATATATCTCCTGCAAGTTTAACTCAAGGCACAAACATGGCAGTTTAGCCTCTGGCATCTGAATCTTTCAAACCGTCACAACCAGTAATGATAAATTTAATTTTATTCTTTTAATTTATGTCAGCAATGTCCTTCAGAAACATCTGCTGATTTAAGGAACAGGTAGGATTCCATACTGTCGGATCTGGGAGGGGTTCCTGCTGGGTGGGAGGTGGAAAGAAGAAGGGAATCCTTGAATGAAAGAATGCTGTTCATTTCAGCGGATGATTTACTGGTAATGAGGTTTGTAACTGAGCCAAGAGGTTGGGGAACTTTTGCCCAAAACGTTGCTGAAATCTCTTATTTTCCCATGAACCAAAACTCGTCTTCACCTGAAAGATGTTTGCATCTTACATTGAAACAGGGGGAACATTTTTATTGAAATGAAAAACTAAAACAAGGTTGAGCTACATTTCCGGAGCACCAACACACACGTTTGAGGTGGGGGTTGGGGTGGTGGGGGGAGGCAGAGGCCTTGGTCTCAAGGGAGTGGTATGACAGGAGTGAAGATGACGCATCCTGACAGGTGAAATATGAGTTCCAGTGATGCGGGGAGCGCAGGGAAAAGGTCAGCATCTTCCTCACAAACATATGAGCTTTTATTCTAGATCTCATCGCATCTCGTTCGACTTCTATCCAGGTTCTCATCACTCTTCCACTGCGGCTGCTGCTGACCTTAGTGTTGGCCTCATAAGGGATCTCACATACAAATATCATGACAAACAATATTAAGCACTGATACATCATGGGAATCTTTGAAAAAAGAAACTATATTTGATTCTAACAGACTCGGTCCATATAACACTTCAGCTTCCCTGCTTGGCCCCAATGCCCCAGCATCACAATTAAATCCAGGTCTAACTGTTGCCTTTAGATATTTATCATGGTCTGCTGTTTTGGATCTTTTGTTCCAATTAAGTTTTTACTTTGCGCTTCATTTACTCTTAGATTTAGGTAATTATGTTTTTCATTTAGATTTTAGTTTAAGTATCGCTCACCCACTACCAACCCACCCTGGAATTAAAGCCTAAAAGAGTTAGGGCTTCATAATCCTCCCTAGGAATTGGGAAGCAACTGTTTGTTTACTCATGCACATAGATAAGACACGTCCTACTAACAAAGAGGAGACAAAGCTTCGATTTTGGAGACAAAAGCCCCATTTACACTACCTTTGAAAAACCTGATCCATGCTGAGACCGGTCCGAGCTCAGATCAGTTAACCAGGCCGAGCTCGGTTCTGAAGACATCACGCTATCTCGGTGCCTCGCCTCCTAGTGACGATCTGCGGTATTACTGCCAGTATTGAACGAGGAAATCAAGCAGTTGGTGGCGGTAATGCACCAAAAGTTGTTTGCCAACCGCTATAAAACACAAGAAGAAGAAGACGAAGAAGGAGGGAATCAAGGGGCGTTTCTCAATTCACGAGAACGCGAGTACGTACTCGCGTTCTCGTCAAGTCCATTCTTGGCGAGAACGCAGGAAGATCGGACTTGACGAGAACGCGAGCACGCAAGCACGTATGTGTATTGGAACAGAAGCGTACTCGTGACGTCATCACATGCAACGTTCTTTAGCATTTCTTTAACAGTCAAAACTATTTATTCCCTACACAAAACATTTTGAAAACAATATTTTTAATTTCTAAAGCTTAAAAAACATTAAAAAAAATTACCGAACCGCAAAAAAACGCCATCAGAACGAGCAGTAGTTCACACATAACTAGACCGAGAGAAGTGCACTACAGACGGGGTAAATTTGGCCCTGGCTGCGGTTACCCTCGGAGGTCTGCTGGTCACTCTGGTCCCCTCAACGTCAGACTTTTTTTTTAAATTTCGCACTAACTCTGTAAACAGGCCACACAGGGAGGCTTCAATGTATAATGTTATCGCCTCAAACGATTTCAAAACATACTTTTGAAGAACAACAGCAGCAGAAAAGGGAATGTTTAACTTACCACTGTGAGCGCTGTCTGGAATCAAGCTGCGGCCGCGGGGCATTCTGGGGAAGCGGTCAGTCTGAAGAACGCACAAGTCTGCTCTGATGCATGCTCGATAAAGAGGGCGGGGCCAGAACAACATCCGGGGATTTGGTGCGTTCTCGATCTGGCGTTCTCGAGAATTGGAACGGTACTCGGGCTGAGGCTGATGACGTGTCACGAGTACACGAGCACACGAGAACGCTCAAGAACGCATATTGAGAAACGCCCAAGCAGTTGCACCAAAAGTTGTTTGCCAACCGCCATAAAACACAAGAAGAAGAATACAAAGAAGGAGGAAATCAAGCAAATCAAAATGGCGGCTCCCGTCACATTCAGAAAGTTATGCTTGATTATTATTGCCTTACTTCGGTTTTATTATTTAAAATGCCATTATTTAAAATGTTGCGTGGAGAAGATTTCGATTGTTGTTTATAGTTGAAGAAGAAGTTGTTGTTCTTCTTCTGTTTCCGGAGGGGCATTATCGGCAACTACTGGAATGGTGTGTGAATGGGGATGTGCAGCCAGACAGAGATGACGCGTTCTGCTCATGCGCTCTTGTTATCAGAGAACCGAGCCAGGGAAAAACCGAGCCGAGCCCTCCTCTGGAACTGGTCTGCAGTTAGGTCCGGTTGTGACTAGCTCGGTTCAGTTCAGTTTGCTTTCCATTTACGCACCATAAGTTATCTCAGTTACTGATTACGGACCGGTCTCGGCACGGTTTTTCAAGGGTAGTGTAAATGGGGTATAAGACCCCGGAATGGAACCTGAAACCTTATTTCTGCAAGGCAGCAGTGCTACCCACTGCTCCGCTGAGCAGCCTGAGTGTAAGGCCTAATTATCTGGATATCATAAACCAGCGAGTGTTGGATATAGAGGTAGAACCGTCATTTTTGTGGCGTTTTCTGCTGCAGCTCGCCGTTACACAATCCTCCATGGATTCCTCTATGAAGCAGACTTGTGAAAATTTGGCCTGAGATCATTTTGTGGAATAAATAAATGAAGTAAAACTCAACCCTTCAACACGACTTAAAATACGGATAAAGAGTTAAGAACTGGAAACCAGACAAAGACAATGTATGGAGGACCAATTCTGTCATAATTAAAAATAAATACAGAAATAAATAAATGCTCCAAAAATAAATAAGCATACAATTAATTGCCCCTCAAAAATACATAAACAAATAAATGTAGGTAGAAATTTAATTTCACAGTGAGAAAATGGGCAGAAGTTGAGCATTGTATCTGTATTTTGTATTTTCATCTCTTTTTATTTATTTTTTGTATTATTTGTAAAGTGACCTTGAGTGTCAAGAAATGCGCTGTTAAATAAAAAAATGTATTATTATTAAATGCACCCCCCTCCCCTCCTCATTTGCATAATTAGGCAGAAATGCAGACAGAAATGTAAAAACGACAGGCAGAAATAATTAGCATGGAAGAAATAAATAGGGTAAAAAAATACAAAGTAAGAATATAGCAGACAAAAATATTATAACATGCACATAAATAAATGAATAAAGAAATAAGTAATAAAGAAATAAAGTTGAAGAATATAATGGACAATAAATAAATATGGTAATTATTACAAAAGCAGATCAACAAAGAAACTAATTAAAAGATATATATTTATTATTATTATTTAGTCTCGCTGTATAATTCAATTTCTACCTACATTTATTTGTTTATTGTACTTTTGGGGGGGGCAATTAATTGTATGCTTTTTTATTTTTGGAGCATTTATTTATTTCTGTATCTATTTGTAATCATGGCAGGATTGGTCATCCATAGAATTAAGTTAAAACACCAGAAAATAACGATGACAGCAGCTCAGATAATTAATCTGTCTGACAATTTCTCTTTCATTTATTTATGTATTTTTTGTATCTCTGGAAGCCTGCAAACAGTTTTTATTTTGTGAATCAAAGGCATCAGAGGCGCTAAGAGCAAAGTTTATGACTAGACCAAATCACATTGTAGGCTGCTGAGTCAATGTCCGCTGCTGTCTGGCAGACAAACAAGTCTGAACATAGTTCCTAGTCAATGATCCAAAAGCGTTTCTTTGTCTTTCAGTCTATTCGCTCCACGGTGACAGTCTTCTGGTCATTGACGCCTCTCCGTCTCGTTCTTCATTATTCTGCCGAAACTTTGACTTCTACATGTGACAATAAACAGACCTGTCCTTGTTTAAGATTTCACTGATCTGTTATCCCCATTAATTCACTTCTAGATGCCAAAAAGGACTTGTTTTCTTAATTCTTTTTAACCGAATGCCGTCTGTGTTCATTCCTAAAGAGGATGTTTCTTAGCTTTATATGAATTATCAGTATAAGTTATAGTAGTAACCACTCAAAATGTCCTTACAATCCTTGATGGGCCCTTGGTTGGTCCTTGGCTGCTCCTTGGCTGGTCCTATGTTGGTCCTTGGTTGGTCCTTGGTTGGTTCTTGGTTGGTCCTTGGTTGGACCTTGGTTGGTCCTTGGCTGGTCCTTGATTGGTCCTTGGCTGGTCCTTGGCTGGTCCTATGTTGGTCCTTGGTTGGTCCTTGGTTGGTTCTTGGTTGGTCCTTGGCTGGTCCTTGGTTGGACCTTGGTTGGTCCTTGGTTGGTCCTTGGCTGGTCCTTGGTTGGTCCTTGGTTGGTCCTTGGTTTGTCCTTGGTTGGTCCTTAGCTAGTCCTTGGTTGGTCCTTGGTTGGTCCTTGGTATGTCATGATTTGTGGACATCTAAAGAGAAGCTATATCTCCTGGTCCAACCCTGTAGTTTAGTAAAAAGATGAAGTCAGAGTAAAAAAAAATATGCATGCAAAGGAGAAGGCCAGTGGCTGGTAGTTGGAGGGGATTTTGCTGCCATTCGGCTGGTGTTTGTCTGGATAGGATCATTTTGAATGGCTGCTGTAATCAGCTAGTTTTCAGGTTTTCCATCACTTTGCTTAAAATGATGCAACAAACAAAGGCAAAGATGTTCCAGCTAAGCGCTTTCCCAAAGTCAGAGCTTGTTCCCTGACTTCACACTGTCGCACACACTGACTAAACTCTCCTCAAACTCTCCAGTTTAGGTTTCTTCATGTTCTGCACTTCCTCCTCTGCTTTAATGATGAACATGTCTGCTGGAACATCTATATTGACTGCCATTCCAGGGCTGTGTGACAGAGTACAGAGAAAAGCACAGAAATTGGCTGCCATTACTGGAGAGTGATCAGAAACAAGGCAGTCCAATCTGGCATCATTGTTTGTCACACTTTTAAAATCCAGTGGCAGGTTCCCACTGTATTATTTACCAAGAGACATAAAAGAAAACCTCGACAAACTTTCTATAATGAAGCAAGTTTACTTCTGGTAAAATGAAAGGTAAATTAAATTAGGTAAAATAAAATCGATACATTTACATTTCTTCAAACGTTAAATATAGTCATTTTTAACACTTTATAGGGCCCTCCCTGAAATACTTGAAAATCAAATATAGTGTTATTGGAATCCTTATTACCTTTCTAACATTAAAACATTTTGTTGGCAAAAATTAATGTCAATGTAATAACAACAAATGCCAACTTGCCCGAATATATTAAGAAAAATAACAAAAGTGCTTCTAAAAGAAATTCATGAATAACACTCTGAGAGTGAAAGAAAAACATAACCAACATAACCTTAGAGGCATTAATGCCGATACTGGCACATACATTATTTATTTTATCGACCTAAATATAATTGTTAACTAGCCTTATAAACTTTTCAATAAACTTTTTTTCCAACTTAATTTACAGTAGGTAATATATCAATCAAAAAACCTTAAAAGATAACACAAAAAAAACACTAAAAGATACAAGAAACTTCAGGGAAAAACACTTTGGGAGTAAAGAAACAAATAAGCAACAAGAAACCAGCAATGGGGAAATGCAGAGACGGTGTACACTCACCGGCCACTTTATTAGGTACACCTGTCCAACTGCTCGTTAACACTTAATTTCTAAGCAGCCAATCACATGGCGGCAACTCAGTGCATTTAGGCATGTAGACATGGTCAAGACAATCTCCTGCAGTTCAAAGCGAGCATCAGTATGGGGAAGAAAGGTGATTTGAGTGACTTTGAACGTGGCATGATTGTTGGTGCCAGAAGGGCTGGTCTGAGTATTTCAGAAACTGCTGATCTACTGGGATTTTCACGCACAACCATCTCTAGGGTTTACAGAGAATGGTCCGAAAAAGAAAAAACATCCAGTGAGCGGCAGTTCTGTGGGCGGAAATGCCTTGTTGATGCCAGAGGTCAGAGGAGAATGGCCAGACTGGTTGGAGCTGATAGAAGGGCAACAGTGACTCAAATAACCACCCGTTACAACCAAGGTGGGCAGAAGAGCATCTCTGAACGCACAGTACGTCCAACTTTGAGGCAGATGGGCTACAGCAGCAGAAGACCACACTGGGTGCCACTCCTTTCAGCTAAGAACAGGAAACTGAGGCTACAATTTGCACAAGCTCATCGAAATTGGACAATAGAAGATTGGAAAAACGTTGCCTGGTCTGATGAGTCTCGATTTCTGCTGCGACATTCGGATGGTAGGGTCAGAATTTGACGTCTACAACATGAAAGCATGGATCCATCCTGCCTTGTATCAACGGTTCAGGCTGGTGGTGGTGGTGTCATGGTGTGGGGAATATTTTCTTGGCACTCTTTGGGCCCCTTGGTACCAATTGAGCATCGTTGCAACGCCACAGCCTACCTGAGTATTGTTGCTGACCATGTCCGTCCCTTTATGACCACAATGTACCCAACTTCTGATGGCTACTTTCAGCAGGATAATGCGCCATGTCATAAAGCTGGAATCATCTCAGACTGGTTTCTTGAACATGACAATGAGTTCACTGTACTCAAATGGCCTCCACAGTCACCAGATCTCAATCCAATAGAGCATCTTTGGGATGTGGTGGAACGGGAGATTCGCATCATGGATGTGCAGCCGACAAATCTGCGGCAACTGTGTGATGCCATCATGTCAATATGGACCAAACTCCCTGAGGAATGCTTCCAGCACCTTGTTGAATCTATGCCACCAAGAATTGAGGCAGTTCTGAAGGCAAAATGGGGGTCCAACCCGTTACTAGCATGGGGTACCTAATAAAGTGGCCGGTGAGTGTATATATGGGGAACAGAACCAAGAATGGGCTACTGAGCTGATAGCAGGTGTGGATAGAAGCAACTAGAAGGGAGAAAAGGGGAAAGGAAACAGAGAGTAACACAGAAACACAACATTGCCAGAAAACAACTACAAAGACACATTACAAATAAACTAAAAATAAAGCTAAACAAAGGGCAGAAGGCTGATCGTTTCCTTTTTGTGCTTGTGTTGTTTTGAAGTTTGCAGTGCATGTGTTTTGGTTAGCTGGTGTTGTCATTTAGGGTACCTATCAGCCACCCTAGTTTTCCCTCCTTTTCTTCTTCATCTTCTTCTCCTCCTCAAATAAGCTGAAATTGTGTGAAATTCTCATTTATAAGGTGATTTTGTGTGTTTTTCTTTGTTTAATATGTGATGGAAAAATGAAAAAAATGTGTGTATTACTCAGTAAGGAACTATAGGACTCATTGCTGGACATTAGCTGGTGTGAATCAGCCTTTCATCATATCTAAAATCTAACTCACCCTGAAGCTGTTATTAAATCTTCCTGTATTTTCCAGCTCAGCATTTTCTCATATCGATAGACGGCTGAAGGTGAAGGGCAGGAAGAATGGTTGGCTGCCATGAGATGAGGATGTCTTTCTTTGCAGATGCAACCTTACAGTGGTTGCAACTGGAGACTGTGGCTATCACATCCTGGCGCTGTCACCTTGCACTTCTCGCTGCCTTTCCAGACAGGAAAAAAAGCAGATCAAAGATCAACACCTTTGCCAAGGTGACGTGATAGATAGGAAATCTGCTCGGTGGAAAATCACTCAGGGTATCAAGGGAAATGAAAGAGAAACATGACAGTTTTCTTGTCATGTTATAGAAGCTTTTTTTTATTACTTCCCTCCTTTTTGTCTAAAATGTTGTAAATCTTCAGCTCTGTGTGAGGAGAATGAAATTAACCAAGCACAGTTTTTTATCTGGGGACTTTCAGCTCGGCTCTATGTTTTTAACAGTAAAACAAACCAGGGACCAAACGCACAAAGACTGGATTTCAGAAGGACCACTTCACTTTCATAAAGAATAAAAATACATTTCATTGCTTCCCTTTGCTTTAAATCTCAGCACATAGAATATGATTCATCATTTGTACTGTTATAGTTCTTCCATTAAAATGACTGAATGCTTAATGAAGATCAGTTTAGGTATTCCCATATACACTATATTGCCAAAAGTATTTGCTCACCCATCCAAATTATTGGAATCAGGTGTTCCAATCACTTCCATGGCCACAGGTGTATAAATTTAAGCACCTAGGCATGCAGACTGTTTTTACAAACATTTGTGAAAGAATGGGTCGCTCTCAGGAGCTCAGTGAATTCCAGCGTGGAACTGTGATAGGATGCCACCTGTGCAACAAATCCAGTCGTGAAATTTCCTCGCTCCTAAATATTCCACAGTCAACTGTCAGCTGTATTATAAGAAAATGGAAGTGTTTGGGAACGACAGCAACTCAGCCACGAAGTGGTAGGCCACGTAAACTGACGGAGCGGGGTCAGCGGATGCTGACGCGCATAGTGCGAAGAGGTCGCCAACTTTCTGCAGAGTCAATCACTACAGACCTCCAAACTTCATGTGGCCTTCAGATTAGCTCAAGAACAGTGCGCAGAGAGCTTCATGGAATGGGTTTCCATGGTCGAGCAGCTGCATCCAAGCCATACATCACCAAGTGCAATGCAAAGCGTCGGATGCGGTGGTGTAAAGCACGCCGCCACTGGACTCTAGAGCAGTGGAGACGCGTTCTCTGGAGTGACGAATCGCGCTTCTCCATCTGGCAATCTGATGGACGGGTCTGGGTTTGGCGGTTGCCAGGAGAACGGTACTTGTCTGACTGCATTGTGCCAAGTGTAAAGTTTGGTGGAGGGGGGATTATGGTGTGGGGTTGTTTTTCAGGAGCTGGGCTTGGCCCCTTAGTTCCAGTGAAAGGAACTCTGAATGCTTCAGCATACCAAGACATTTTGGACAATTCCATGCTCCCAACTTTGTGGGAACAGTTTGGAGCTGGCCCCTTCCTCTTCCAACATGACTGTGCACCAGTGCACAAAGCAAGGTCCATAAAGACATGGATGACAGAGTCTGGTGTGGATGAACTTGACTGGCCTGCACAGAGTCCTGACCTCAACCCGATAGAACACCTTTGGGATGAATTAGAGCGGAGACTGAGAGCCAGGCCTTCTCGTCCAACATCAGTATGCGACCTCACAAATGCGCTTCTGGAAGAATGGTCAAAAATTCCCATAAACACACTCCTAAACCTTGTGGACAGCCTTCCCAGAAGAGTTGAAGCTGTTCTAGCTGCAAAGGGTGGACCGACGTCATATTGAACCCTATGGATTAGGAACGGGATGTCACTTAAGCTCATATGTGAGTCAAGGCAGGTGAGCAAATACTTTTGGCAATATAGTGTATTTAGCTGAAAAATGAAGGTTAATTTTTGGTTATTCTGCTGATTCCCATAAAAAAAAAAAACGTATTCCTCTGCTGGCTCTCGTTTGATAAAATGTATGGACTGGTTGGCATATGGGTATTTTAAGGCACACTATGCAACATTTTTCAGTTAATTAATGTGTTCCATAACATTTTGGATGATTAAATGAGTCATTTCAGGTTGAACAAAGGTTTTCTTGGCCGCCCTGGTGGTCTGTGGGGGAAATACCGCACTTGCAATTGCAGGAGCCCTCGGCCCGCACCCACAGGCTCAGAAGTCTCGCGAGAGTCAGTCTTGCTTTACGGCGAGAACTGCTACACGCCCTCAGTTAAAAGCATGCTCGTTGCTAGCGCAGTGGCACAGGAAAAGGGCTCCGGACAGAGAGAGGAGTCATACACGGGTGAACATCGGGCAAGCTTTTTCCGAATGGCGAGAGCTAAAATAAAAAAAAAAGGCTGCAAGGCTGACGCGGACCTCGCGTTTCTGCTGATGCGATTGTAAGTAACATTGGAATGGTTTCTCTCTCTCTGTGTGCATGTTCATACTTTCACTGTGTTAGTCATTCGTTGCGTTCGCCTGTCTGCTAAGCTCAAAACAACCGTGCCTGGCTTGACAGAGAAACCAGGAGAACAGCTGATCATATTTACGACAGTGCACTTTTACTTTCGCCCTCTGGGGGGAGCCTCGCTGGAAAATCAACACCGGTTGCATAGTGTACCTTTAACAATTTAGCACAGAGCACAGAGGGACTCAGTAGTTCTTTGAAAAGAGTAAAATGTCTTTCTTGTGGTGATTACAGGCTTGGCAATCCAGTGCTGCTTGATAGAAACCAGTTAGTTTGTCCCATTTCAGCCAGCACTGCTGTCTCTAACTCTGGAACAAACAGTGACGTCCAGCCGACCGTTTTTTCAACAGGACTGAGGGTAGGATTGCAGCAGGCCATCCCATCCTTGTCAAATGATTGAGGCTGCTTCTTATTAGATTAGATTAGATTAGAAGGCAACAAACCAGAAGTGCAATAGCAGCATGTGCAAAATATACAATGCTATTACTAAAATGAATAAATAAAATTTGGACGGCAGCTTTCCGAATTAAAGTGCAGTGGAAGGTAATTGCATATTACAGTTAAAGTACGGTATCACCAATGTATATGTAAACAATTGGTACAGTAATTAAACAGTCACCAGTGCAAATAAATATTCCAGTCAAGGTAAGTAGCGGAAGATGCATTTAAACAGTTGTTACTATAGTAACAGTCAACATTGCCAGTGAATATGATAGTATTGCAAATAACAAAATGGAGTCATGGGAGGAGAGTCTATCAATATATGAGCAGAGTGGTTCAATATCAGTTCAATAAAGAGACAGATCTGGGGGGAAATGTTCTTTAGTTTGCTGGTCCTGGTCCGGAGGCTCCTGAAACGACTGCCGGAGGGCAGGAGAGAAGACAAAAGAAAAAAAAAAATGAACTTATGAACTGTGCTTTGTGGGGAGAGCCCAGGATAGAGACCCTTTAGATTTGGGATGGCTGCTGGTTGCAGATTCTCTCTGTGAGCTCCGCCCCCTAGACAGCATGGAAGGGACAATCCCTCTTTTGGGAAACACCAGATCAATTAACCACAGTTGAACTTTCCATCACCCACTTAGAAAGCTAGGAGGAAAAAAAACTTTATTGTTCATGACAAATGAAGAGGTTTCCTCGGTCTATGATCCTCAGGCGATGCAGATTTGATTGCCTCTTTATTTCTAAAACCTTTAGAAATACCAAAGCTCATCAACTTGCTGTACAAGTTACTGAAAACAACAATAAAACTAAAATGAACAATAAAAATTGAGACAAACTTAAATAGTTAATGTCCTTCTAAAGACACAATGACGACTTTATGAACTGGGGAAAGAAATTCTACTTCATTGGACAACACCGCCATCTAGCGGTGGTTTTCTGGTAAAACATTTGTTGCTTTTGTGATTTTCGTGACTGCATCCAGTTCTTGATGTCATTTACCTGAAGTTCACAAATTCAAAGCACTTTTTATGTTTCTTCTGGATGCAATTATGATGTAGGTGTCATCAAAGCCACCCAACCATCCCACCTTAGTGCTGTGAAAAAAATAATTACCACCATTCAGATTTTTCTTTCTTTGTTTTGCTTTGATGGATGGATGTTTTATTTTTTCAGATCATCAAACACATTATTGGATATGGAGTGACCTAATATAGACATAGATGTGAAAGGCATTTCAAATAATAAAAAAACAATTACTGAATTACAGAAATTCTGCAACGAAGAATTTAAAACTATATCTTGGTTTCTCTGGTTAATTTTGCCTGTAATAGAAATATGGCTGTTTATTTGAAAAAATATATAAATATATATATATATATATATATATATATATATATATATATATATATATATATATTTTTTATATTCAACAGCCATTTTTCTTTCTATCATATTCATTCATCCATCCATACATCCATCTTCTTCTTTATCAGGGGCCAGGTAATGGAGGGATCAACAGGCTTATAAATATATATATATATATATATACACTACCATTCAAAAGTTTGGGGTCACACTGAAATGTCCTTATTTTTGAAGGAAAAGCTCTGTACTTTTCAATGAAGATAACTTTAAACTAGTCTTAACTTTAAAGAAATACACTCTATACATTGCTAATGTGGTAAATGACCATTCTAGCTGCAAATGTCTGCTTTTTGGTGCAATATCTACATAGGTGTATAGAGGCCCATTTCAGGCAACTATCACTCCAGTGTTCTAATGGTACAATGTGTTTGCTCATTGGCTCAGAAGGCTAATTATTGATTAGAAAACCCTTGTGCAATCATGTTCACACATCTGAAAACAGTTTAGCTCGTTACAGAAGCTACAGAACTGACCTTCCTTTGAGCAGATTGAGTTTCTGGAGCATCACATTTGTGGGGTCCATTAAACGCTCAAAATGGCCAGAAAAAGAGAACTTTCATCTGAAACTCGACAGTCTATTCTTGTTCTTAGAAATTAAGGCTATTCCATGCGAGAAATTGCTAAGAATTTGAAGATTTCCTACCATGGTGTACTACTCCCTTCAGAGGACAGCACAAACAGGCTCTAACCAGAGTAGAAAAAGAAGTGGGAGGCCGCGTTGCACAACTGAGCAAGAAGATAAGTACATTAGAGTCTCTAGTTTGAGAAACAGACGCCCCACAGGTCCCCAACTGGCATCTTCATTAAATAGTACCCGCAAAACACCAGTGTTAACATTTACAGTGAAGAGGCGGCTGCGGGATTCTGGGCTTCAGGGCAGATTGGCAAAGAAAAAGCCATATCTGAGACTGGCCAATAAAAGAAAAAGAATAAGATGGGCAAAATAACACAGACTCGAAAAAGTATCTGTCGGTAATGGAGTGACCAGATCTGAACCCCGTTGAGCTGTTGTGGGAGCAGATTGACTGTATGTACCATACAAGAAGTAATTTCCCTCTGGGATTATTAAAATATTTCTAATTCTGAAGTGCCCATCCAACCAATCCAACATGTGGGAGCTACTTCTGGAAGCGTAGGGTGCAATTTCTCCAGATTACCTCAACAAATTAACAGCTAGAATGCCAAAGGTCTGCAATGCTGGAATTGCTGCAAACGGAGGATTCTTTGACCAAAGCAAAGTTTGATGTAAAAAAAATTCTTATTTCAAATACCAATAATTATTTCTGACCTTGTCAATGTCTTGACTTTTCAGGAAAACACAAAATTGTTTGTGTGACCCCAAACTTTTGAACGGTAGTGTATATATATATATATATATATGTATATATATATATATATATATCCCCAAAAAACACCATCTTAAACAACACTATCAACCGTGTCTTAAACCCACAGAAAACTGTGAAAAAAGATCTTTCATCATGTAAACTTCGACCACATCCTCTCCCAGAGTCACCTCACCTCCTCATCGCCAAACTAGAAGTATTTCAGATAAAATACAAATGGTTAAATAAGATCAAACCGGCAAACATGTTTAACATTTTAAAAATGATTGAAAAAATGGAGCTGAAGAGCATAAACATGGTTAGACAGTAGTTGGCGATCAATTTACCTGCAGCAGGTGCCTTTATTGGTAGAGTCTGCATGTTCTCCTCATCCATGTGTTCTCTCTCTCCTGGTACTCTGGCTGCACGCAGGAGCTTTATACATTACATGCTGGGGCTGGGATGGTTTATCAGACCATCGCAAGGCCACATTAGACATATGGGACTCATTACATTCCTGTGGACAGTTCATTCATTCTGACCTTTATTTAAACAGATAAGTCCAGGTTCTTATCTATTGAAAATCTGGTTAGTGTTTCTAATTTGTCTAATTTGTTGTTTCTGGATTATTCCAACTGTCTTTTAAAGGAATAGTACACCCAAAACATGATTAGCCTTCATTTTCTACTCACCCCCATGCTGAACAACACTCTGGAGTACTTTTTTGATATCTCAAATGCATCTGGAGATCTGGGAGGCTTCTTGCTGTCTGCTGACATTCAAATAATGGAGGTCTATGGCGCCCGAGGCAGAAAGGTCCATAAAAGTCCACAAAAATCGTGTCAATATTCCTCCATACTGCTCGTCCAATGCATTCCAAGTGTCCTGAGTGGGTAGCATCCAGAATTTACTTGAAACGAAGTCATTTAGAATGTTTTTAGAGCATAAACAGTAGTGTATAGGATTTCCTAAAAGCGTTTGTTTTCAAATGGTTTGCTGCTGTCTGTTTGGACCTTTCTGAACATGTGCAGCAAATGGACTGATCTAATATGGCGGACATGTTTATGAGTGTTTTATCAAAAACATAATTAATGTGCAAAAATAAGGAATAGTTGTTTTAACCATACATATAATCAGATTTTTTGGGGGCCCCCAGGAACTTTGGGCCTCAGGCAATTGCCTATGGGTAAATCACCCCCAATCACCCCAAACAGTAGTGTATAGGATTTCCTGAAAGCGCGTTTACGAGTCTACGGAAACCGCGGCAGACCAAACCAGATGAAAGTGCGCATTCAGCGTCTGCTCTGCCAATAATGCAAGCGTAGAAGAAGAAATGTGCTGTTTACCTGTGCAAAGAAAGAAACAACGAAAGAAAAATGTCTGAGGACTTCAGTGTTGAGGAAGAGCATGAGTTCTTTGCCGAGCTGAATGCGCACTTTCATCTGGTTTGGTCTGCCGCGGTTTCCGTAGACTCGTGAACGCGCTTTCAGGAAATCCTATACACTACTGTTTATGCTCTAAAAACATTCTAAATGACTTCGTTTCGAGTAAATTATGGACGCTACCCACTCAGGACACTTGGAATACATTGGACGAGCAGTATGGAGGAATACTGACACGTTTTTTGTGGACTTTTATGGACCTTTCTGCCTCGGGCGCCATAGACCTCCATTATTTGAATGTCAGCAGACAGCAAGAAGCCTCCCAGATCTCCAGATGCATTTGAGATATCAAAAAAGTACTCCAGAGTGTTGTTCAGCATGGGGGTGAGTAGAAAATGAAGACCAATCATGTTTTGGGTGTACTATTCCTTTAAGGCCCAGTAAAGAGTTTGACGCATATGACATACTTTAAATGATTCCTCAGGCCAATATAAAGTATTTGACACTATCAATGCCACCAGCGGGGCTCCCCTCTTGAAATACCAACTATGGAAGTTGGGAGAAGACGATCCGTTGTTGGCCAGGTCATGTGACCTGGTAAAGGTATCGCTTTATGGCCGCAGGGCCTTGTATAGTCATGGAATTAAGGATTTTGCTCTACTTTTTTTCAACCTGCTTGACCTCTGGTCATGGCTGAGGTAAGGAAAAAGTTTAAACCTTCTACAGCTAAAGAGAGGAAACGGGAAAGGGAACGTGTGCGAGGAAAAACAATTATTTTTTTGGCTAAATATTGGTTCACAGTTGTTTTCTTAAGACGAAAAGCATTTGGGTGGAAACCTTCTGTTCGGTCTGTTCCCCATTCTGACTGTTTGATATTCCAGTCAGGGGAACATCCGGCGCTGCAGTAGAGAAGAAAGTATGACAATTATGCACCTTCAGTTTCCTCGCAGAAAAGGAGTTGGGTTGCAGCTCGCCATGAGACGGTGGTGCCCTGGACCACGTAGGGATCGACACCTTTGTTTCAGCATCGTGACTGGAAGTAAACGAGGGCCAAGCAGCTTCCCGGACAGCTGGGAACGTAGGAGGAAACATCCAGAGCCATCTCACCTCATCATCTCCACACCAGGGTAATAAGAGCAGCCTGTTCTTTTATCATCACTCTAAAGAACTTGCAGCTGGCTGGGACCAAGGATCGCTGCTAAGGCTAAGAGGTCACAGTAACTAAGATCCTTTTAACTTGTTCCTTCTTATTTTGTTTCCCACTATCCATTACCATGGGTCTGTGGTGGAAGGTTAAAAAAGATAAACATTTCCTTCAAACTTTTGTTCAAATTAAATCTGAGACTCCTTCCTGTCACAATTTTTAAAACCTCTCATTTGAAAGCAGATTTAACTTGTAAATAAATGCAACAAAGAACAAATTTCTATTTTTGAGACTGAACTGAAAACAAGGAAAACCTTGAAGGTGTAATGCTGCAATATTCAGATTTAACACTGGAGGGAGCTGAATGTCTGGACGGATCTTTGTGTCCAACTAGCTCCCCAGACCACACTGAAATAAAATGAAGCTGTTGTCCATCAAATCTGACTTCAGTTTGGGTCATTTGAAATAAAAACCTACAATACAAACACTTGGCTTTCTGCAGCATTTTCTATGATTACAGCTGAATTTCTGGACTCATTTAGGTAAACAGCAGAAACACCAGAGGGAATTATAAACAGGATCGATGTAGGTCTACATGAACGGATGGATGGATGGATGACTTTATGCATGTGCATAAAATTTAAAACATAAAAATCAACGGAAAATATAATACAATATAAAACAAAACAATATTAATCCCAGATCTGTTTAAAGGCTACAGATACTAATGAGCAGGACATAAAAAATAAAATCTATTTAGCAATGGGGCGCTAAAATTTAGGTTTAATGTGATCCTTTAATTCAACCAACGTGTTTCTACTGGGAGGGAAAAATATTAACATTTTGGAGAGCCCTAACTGGTGTCCAAACATAAATCTACTACAGAATCTGCGGAGGGATCCAGAGATTAGGGCTATGGCATAGAGGCCTTCCAATATCAAACACTTGGAGCTCATAAGCAAAGATGAATCTAAATAACAGAGGAAGCAAACATCTCCTCAGCTCTTTGAACAACGAACAGGAAACAATTAAATAGGACAGAAATCAACAGAATAGAACAGAATATAATAGACTAAAAGAGAATAGAATAGAGTAAAAGAGAATAGAATAAATTAGAATAGAAACTCAGGGGCGTCAATGGCAAAGCAAGCTGTTAAATGAAAGCGTGCAGGCACACAAAACCAAAAATAAAACCATCAGAACTGTAAAATAAAGTAGAATTACACTTTAGATTATTAAGAATTGCATTTAAGATTAAATTAAAAATGTTTGAGGGAAAAAAGCTATGACTTATCAACAGAAGCATTTCGCTTAAATTAAATAAATTATTCCATCAACATCTGTCAGATACATGGATATATTGGGTTTAACTATAATTCCTATGATTTAAATAGCATCATATCAGTCTGTACACATTAAATCCACCATAATTAGCTTTAGTTATTTCTTTAACCCCATTTTTTCCTAACATGGACCGGCTGCTGCTGCAGAACTACAGGCCCATCTCAAACCTCCCATTCATTAGTATGATTATTAAAAAAGCTTTTTTTACTCAGCTGAACACCTTCCTAACAATTACCCACGGCTTCATTGTCTTCCATTCAGGCTTCCAGTGGTGGAGTTAGACTTTTCAAACAGGGGTGGCAATGTATTATTTGGGAGAGTCAATGTATAAAGGGTTCAGTTAGACTTGAAACAATAATAATTTTTCTGCAAAATGTATATTAATTAAAGTTTTTTATTTTCCAAAATGTATACAATTATGTACTGTACAATATATTATGAATTAAGCATAGAGCAAAAATAGAAATAAACAAGTTTTCACTCTGCTCCTTGAACTAATATAAACCATTACTAAACAAAAACTTGAGATAAATTTGGACATGTCAAAACAAGGCAGGACAAGCAGTTGTGCACATTTAAATTTGCACCACAAGAAGAACAATAATAGAACAACAACAAAAAAAAAATACAGCCCTTAAAACTGACTTTAGTTACCACTGCCCAGTGATTTTTACAGCACCAAGTTCACGAAAACATCAGAAAAATCAGAACAGCAAAAATCTGCGGTTCTGGTGAGATGAAGCAAAATGTTTTACAAAGTCATCCATATTTAGGGAATGTGCCCTCCTTGACTCAACACTGAGTATCCCCAGGTGACATCATCTGTCATCCTCTTAAATCCTCCTTCTCACATATAAAGCCTTAAATGGCCAAGCTCCATCTTATATCAGAGATCTGATTGTTCCTTATGTTCCTAACAGAGCACTTCGCTCTCAATCTGCAGGTTTACTAGTGGCTCCTAGAATTTCTAAAAGTAGAATGGGAGGCAGATCTTTTAGTTCTCAGGCTCCTCTCCTGTGGAACCAACTACCAGCTTTAGTCCGTGAGGCAGACACCCTGTCTACTTTTAAGGCTAGGCTTAAAACTTTCCTTTTTGATAAAGCTTCTAGTTAGAGTGGCTCAGGTTATCCTGATCTATCTCTATAGTTCTGCTGCTATAGGCTTAGACTGCTGGAGGACATAGGGACCCCTTTTTCATCATTCTGCTTCATTCTATCTCTATTCTCCCACTCTGCAGAATCTGTTAGTTCAATCTCTAACGTTCTGCTCTCTCTGCTTTTTCTCATAGTAGCTTCATCTGGTCTGTTCCTGTTTGGCTGTGACTCCATCCTGGAGAGAAATATCAGCTGTGCTGCTGCCATCAACACCTTTGTCTATAGATGTTGGAGCTTGGCCTGTTTTCCAGTGTAGTCCTGTTTCTCTGACTGTGACTAACTGGATGTGCTCTCTTCATCCTCTGACATGGGAGCTGGCTCGGAGCTCGTCTGCCTGGCTGTGTGTTTCCTGGACAGGGCCGCCTGTGGAGCTGGTTGACAGTTGCCTTTTGTATCTATGCTTCTTTTTCTATGTCTGCTTCTGTCTCCTTGAACCCCAGTGGGCCTCAGCAGATGGCCGCTCACACGGAGCCTGGTTCTGCTGGAGGTATCTTCCTGTTCAAAGGGAGTTTTTCCTCTCCACTGTCGCTACAAGCATGCTTAGTGTGAGGGATTGCTGAAGAGTCAATGAGTTGATGCAGTCAGGGACTCAATAAAAGCCACTGGGATTAGATGGATAATCTACCTGGATTGTCATTTGAAGGACTTTCTTTCATGTTTCATTAAAACAACAACAATTGTACTTTACTGCCTTGCATTCATTTTTGTTTCATTGTGAACTAATGTTGTATAAATATATGAGTTATTATGAGCTGAATAGTTCCAATTATCAAGTTTTAAGTTTTTTTAATGATTAATCACCTTGAGGACTATTGTTTACATGTGAAAATACATAGACTACTTCTTTTCTTTATCTACAATCTTTTCAAATTTCAAAGATCGGAAACGAGCAAGAAAAAAGCTAAAGGATTTATGATTTTTCCACAGGAATAACAATCTTTCCCGTCGCTGCCCACTGTGGTGTGCATTTTTTAACACATCCCATAAACAGGATTTATGGCCGCCTTTAAGGTAAGTACAGTGATTTTCTTTGGGGGATTCCCTCTGCCGCGTCAGTCAGGTGGAGAAAAATGTTTGAGGAGTTTAGTGAAAGGAAAGGAGTGAATCATTTGAATGAAAGACAGATTGAGGATTTATTTCTCTGTGTACACTGATTAAAGGGAGACCAAAATTTCCCTTCATCCTAAAGTTAAACGTCTTCTCAACACTGCAAAAAATTCAAATCTCAATAAGTCATTTTTTTTCTTAAAATAACTACATTTGTTCTCAAATTCAGTTAGACACTTTGGCAATAGAACAAGACAATTTACATTCAAAATAAGAAAAAAACTATTGTATTGTCTTATTTTAAGTGCATATTATCTAATTATATCACTTTTAGTGTAAAAATATCAATTCCATTGGCAGATCATCTTATTAACTTGCTCAATTTTAGGGTAAATACACCTAATTTAAGACCTTTTTGCTCATTTCTAGATAATTTTTGCAGCGCAGGAGATGATTTGCCCACCTGGTCCAGTGCAGTTGTGCTTCCATCCTTTTCTGCTTTTGACTCTGTCTTGAACCCAAACTGGCATTTTTAATGTGATTTAGTTTCAATTAATCACTTGCATCATTTAGTTTATCCAAATCTGATCCTTTTGCTTCATTTAAACGCTCAAAGATTTGATTTTCCAAAGCAAACTGGAGCTTTCGTCTGTTTTTATATCGGTATTTCCAGTCGGCGCAGTAAAGGTTTTCCTCCCCGTTCTACGACGCATGAAATGAAGAGCTAACCTGGAGGAGTATTTGAAAAGTTTTGAAAACTGGATTTGGAGCCACATGTTGGAAACACTAACCACAACCATAAATGGTCATAAAAGCACACGCTCATCACAGGAAATGAGGTCATCCTACGGCAGCCTGTCTGCTTTTCTAACACACTGGGACATGTGGATATTTTATATACATTTTAACAATAACTGTGAAAAACAGCTTCTATAGATGAACTGTAACGAATGAGAAGGAGCTTTCTGTAAACGGTTTCTCTTCTGTGATAAATGATTGTTTATTTGGGGCCGTTAAGAACAGACTTTAAATGAAATGTGTTCCCATCTGACACTAATGTCCCTCTATGTCTTCTGTGACACAATGAGCTGCACTGGAAAAACCATCTTGAAATAAGTAACAATTTCTTAAATTAAGTGCATTTACCCTTAATTTGAGTAGATCAATAAGACAGTTTGCCAATAGACTGATTATTTTAACTCTTAAAATAAGATAATTAGATAAAATGCACTTAAAATAAGACAATGCAATTGTGTTTTCTTATTTTAAGTGTAAATTGTTTTGTTCCATTGGCAAAATGTCTCTTTAACCTCCTCAATCCAAGAACAAATGCACCTATTTTAAGAAAAAATGACTTCTCTAGATTAAGACTTTTCCCCAGTGGAGCTGCAATGCAGTCATTTCATTGGAAGACAACAGAACACTGCAAAAAAATGAAAACTGAATATGTCATTTTTTCTTAAAATCAGTGCATTTGTTCTTTAATTTGGGATTAAAGTGAGACACTTTGCTAGCCTGGGTGCCAGTGGCGGCCGGCCCATAGGGGGCGCTGGGGCACCGCCCTCCCTGATAAGAAGAGAGAAACGTAAAATATATTTTTAGAAATTAACTCACAAATGTCAGTTTTACTCTCTAGACTGTGTACCTATAAGCAAAACAAATTATATAAACTACATTTCCCTTTCTACTGTCATTAATTTGTGGATTTCCACAGACAGACTCCTACCGTCTCTGTTCTGGGGGCGTTGATCAGACTGACCCACATTTGCAGAGAATCTGTCAATCATGTACTATTGCTAGGTGAATTTAATGGCCAATCAGCGTCTCGGAACTTTATGGTATTGGGGCGCTGAAAATACTGCGCTTTAACAGGCTTCTGAACCCAAGCGCAGGTGCAGACAATTAGAGGGAAGATGGCGAATGTAACGAACGAGATGCAGCTTCCACCAAATTCGGTGAGATCCTTATTTATCTACCCGTTTGCCAGAAGAACATCCCTGTTGTAGGATATGAACATTTCATGTCATGGTTATTGTGACTGTGACGAATCCACCTCGTCGCTTAAAACAACCTCTCTAACTTTGCGCACCACACACACATTCCTGTTATACTGTGTTTGTGAGGACCAATACACTCGCGCTGAGACCAGTAGCTCCATGAACTTAAAACACACAAGCTATCCTGGTTACCTGCTGGCGTATTGAGGGTGCACACTTAATATTTCAGTGGGGTTAACCGTGTGTGTGTGTGTGTGTGTGTGTGTGGGTGTGTACGTGTTTATGCTACGGGGACTTGTCATCTTCAGTCTGGCTGCGTCTTTGCTGGGTTCAAACCCAGTTTGGTGTAATTGAATAAGTCAATGAATCTGTGTAAAAGAATTAAGTTGTAAAAATTATTTGTTTTTGTACATCAATTGTTTGTGGAGGTAATATATGGACAAAACTGATTAATGAGAAGAAATCAGAAATAAGAGAGCCTGAGGGGAGGGGCTTAAACTATTTAATGAGGGCTGTGGGAAGAAAAGCGGCAATTTTTGTTTTCTGTTTCTTTGTTACATTGCTGGTAACCGGAGGGAGGCTGAGGCCCAGAGTATCTTGTATGTTTAGTTTCTTTTGCACCCTGTTTTGAGTTTTTGAGCACAATAAATCACCAACACCGGTAACCCGACTGAGCCTGGATTCTTGGAGGCCAAAGAACCCCGTCACAGTGACCCAAATCATCACTGTTACTGTTATTATATAGTAAATTAAATCATTACTGTTAAATTGTATGTATTGTCCAATTGTTTATTTGAATTCTTATTCCGGATTAGTTGGAGACATACACTAGGCTATATCAGCCCCACCAAAAATATTTTTCACCAGCCTCCACTGCTGGGTGCCATTCCGAACTTAGTCCCGCCCACAAGGTTTGAGGTCGGGAAGTTCGGTCTGGCATTGCTCCATAGTAGCGCGAGTATGCTAGCACAATATCTGGCGTTCCAATGAAATTGTCAGGGCGGGCTTTATACGATGATGGACAGATGATCAACAGTAACGTAATCAACCACGTGACCAAAGCGTGCTTGGGTGACAACAATAATGGCTGCCGCTGGAGAGTTGAGGTGAGTAGATTAGCCCCATAATCACAGCTCTATGGAGCAGCATCAGACTCTTTCTGATTAGAATGGAGTAGGACTACGTCAGGCTAACACTTTGCTGCTGAAACAAGACAATTTACATTTAAAATAAGAAAAACAATTGCTGTCTCTTATTTCAAATGATTATCTGTCATGAAACGAGGACAGATGGACCCAGTATTCAAGGAGACAGTCAGTAGGCAAGTTCAAAACGTTTATTTAAAAAACAAAACTAAAAGGGGAGCTGCTAGGATCAGTGGCACACAGCGACTGCAGGTGGGGGGGCGGGGCACCGCCCAATCACAGACACTCTGTTGTGGGAGAAACACAGGTAAGTGACCACGATCATCAGTCAGAAGATGATTATCTGAGTTGGTCTCTTATCTGGTTTAACAGTCCAGTCCAAGAATGTCACCAGTTCCAGAGGTCTTGCAGGTAGCCGATCCTGGTCAGGGATTCAGAGACAGGAACAGACAGAACAGGCAGGATCCAGGCCTCCAGGCCTCGTAGAGCTCCCAGGCAGGTTCAGAGTCCTGCAGGGTCCGGAAGCGTGACCAGGCGGTCACGCACAGGAGCAGACCGGGAGGCTCAGTGGAAGAGGGTAGCCGAGACAGGACGTGGAACCAGAACTTGATGCAGGACCTTTAAACTGCTCTCCACCTTGGAGCCAGGCTTACTGAGATAAAAACTGAACCTCCCTGCGTATAGAGGCAAAAACCCAGAGGACTCAGCAGGGGAGGAACAGTGGACGATCAGGAGACGAGACACAAAACCCTCCTTCCACTGGCCGCCAGGATCCAGGACATGAACCTTGAAATAAACAGAACGGACAGACTAAAAGAAAAACGAATAATGATCTGGCCCCGAATGCTCAGGCTGAACAGAATGTAAACCAAAGGAAACAGGTGAGAGGAATAAATGATAATTGAGGCAGGGAGGAAAAACGACAGGTGAAAGAAATAACCAATTCAGGGAGAGCAAACAGGCCAGATCATGACATCATTATGTAATTATCTTATTCTAAAAGTAAACAGAAATGATTCCATTGGCAAATCATATAATTTACCTGCTGAAATTAAGGGTAAAAACACTTAAGACATTTTGTCTTATTTCTAGATCATTTTTGCAGTGTAGCGATCCGTCTGCGGAGAAAATCTGTGGGCATGTTCTTTAAAGGAATCTCATCCGCTTATAGATTCATGATTGGAAGTACGAGGTTCCAACCCAGTGACTAAAGAGTCTGAATCTAAATGGACTCCTGGTGTTTTTAAATGTCCCTACCTGAGTGAATGACTCGCTCTGTTATTCCTGCAACCAGCCACGACCAGGAGCAGCTTGGAGGCACAAATGGAACTGATTTCATTAATAAGGGAGGATTTGGTTTCATCAAGACACCAAATGATGCATGACTGAGAGCCAGTATGTGTAAAAAGCCAGAAGCCTTGATGATCCCCCCCCCCACCCAGAGCTGCTGCCAGCCTTTCCATCAATGTTGGCGGAGCCAAAAAACATTTCAGGTGGGTCCAAACATCCTAACTGTTTATAAAACTGTCATGGATTTCAAACATATTTATCTTTTAGCTGTTAACTGCTGGATTTTCTTTGTGTGCATAAAGCAATTGTTGCGCATCAGGTTTTTGCTGTAAAATCATCCCCTCAATTTTTTCTGAGGCCTTCAAAGCCTTTTACTGGTGGCATAGGCGGTTCTAGACAGGGGCCAACAGGGGCCATGGCCCCTATAGATTAAGTCCCTGTTATGGCCCCTTTACTGAAGACATAATGCTCAAAGAAATTCTAATGATGATATGCGCTGGAACAGACATGGTTACTAACAGATCCTTTCAATCTTTTTCATTTCTTTATTTACAAATTCTGTTTAAAACATAGCATCAGTGGTATTGAGATAGGATCCCAGTTTTCATCTGCTAAATGTTTTTTTTTTTCAAAACAAATGTAAAAAAAATACTTATTAATACTTAATTTTTACAGCTGAATTGAACAGTTTTTCTCAAATTCTAATTCAGATTTTATACAAAACTGTAATTTCAACTTTTTCAATTTCAAATTAAGTAAAAAAAAAAAGTAAAATTCCTAAATTCTGAATGTTTATTGACCTAATAAGACATTTAGAATTTCAATGAAACCTAATTGAATAGAAATTTCACTTCATGCAGCTATCTTAATTTATTTGAATCCCTGTTTTTTATTTTATGCTTTTCTGTGCCGCCATGGAAGCACGCTGGCCCCCTCCTGGCTCCCTCCTGGCCCCCCTGGTACATTTGGTCTAGAATCGCCACTGACTGGTGGCCTAAAATTAGTCAGAAACACTGATCTACATTCATTACCTAAACTTTCACATTCTTCTATCCAGCTGTATTCATTTATTCAAAACAATCTATTCTCTTCATTTTGCAGAATTTCTCTTATTTCTGCATCCATTACTTTTATGTAGCTGCTATATTTTTTGTCCAATCAGATTTCATCCTCAGTGTGTTGCTATTCAGGGGTTGACGTTAAAAACTTAAGATAAATCACAAGACAGAAGTCAATGTCACAAATGAATAACTTTTATTTTAGAGTCAAGATATGTTTATACAAGATAATACTATTAATATAAAGTGACTTTTCTAGAGAATCATTATAGTTATTTTATTCAGGGTTTCCACAGTCTGACATCATTTCAGAATTCTCTGACTTTTAACTGACTCAGGATTAGTTTTCCCTGACAAAATAAATGCAGCAACAAGACAATAATAATAACATAACAGGTCACCAATTTACCATGTTTCGCTCTATAACATTTAAATGCACCTCTCCAATGTCTAAGAGAAAAAAATTTAATCAACACTTTTTAATGCATCACTGTACATACACTGTACTGACATATGATAGCCATTTTTACACTGTACGCATGGCATTCAATTATGCCAATTTTCCTAATCCCTGACAAATAATTTTTAATTCAGGGTTATCTGGGTGGTGGGTGAAATAGGTGGAGGGTGAAATAGGTGGTGGGTGTGCTACTCTACTTACATTTTAATTGTGGCCACGAAGTAGTATTTCGTGCGCACAAAATACTACTTCGTGGCCACGCAATAAGTTTAACGTGCGCACGAAATACTTATTAATAATATTAATATCATTCCTGGACAACTGGGTAAGCAAATCGAGCGCGCCTTCTCTAAGGTCTAAATATCATTCCTGGACAACTGGGTAAGCAAATCGAGCGCGCCTTCTCTAAGGTCTAAATATCATTCCTGGACAACTGGGTAAGCAAATCGAGCGCGCCTTCTCTAAGGTCTAAATATCATTCCTGGACAACTGGGTAAGAAAATCAAGCGCACCTTCTCTAAGGTCTAAATATCATTCCTGGACAACTGGGTAAGCAAATCGAGCGCGCCTTCTCTAAGGTCTAAATATCATTCCTGGACAACTGGGTAAGCAAATCAAGCACGCCTTCTCTAAGGTCTAAATATCATTCCTGGACAACTGGGTAAGCAAATCAAGCACGCCTTCTCTAAGGTCTAAATATCATTCCTGGACAACTGGGTAAGCAAATCGAGCGCGCCTTCTCTAAGGTCTAAATATCATTCCTGGACAACTGGGTAAGCAAATCAAGCACGCCTTCTCTAAGGTCTAAATATCATTCCTGGACAACTGGGTAAGCAAATCGAGCGCGCCTTCTCTAAGGTCTAAATATCATTCCTGGACAACTTGGTAAGCAAATCGAGCGCGCCTTCTCTAAGGTCTAAATATCATTCCTGGACAACTGGGTAAGCAAATCAAGCGCGCCTTCTCTAAGGTCTAAGGCGCGCTCGATTTGCTTACCCAGTTGTCCAGGAATGATATTAATATTATTAATAAGTATTTTGTGTGCACGTTAAACTTATTGCCTGGCCACGAAGGAGTATTTCGTGCGCACGAAATACTCCTTCGTGGCCACAACTAAAAATTTTTTTGGACCATGTCATCAGAGGGGCTCCGTAGATTTTTAGCCTGCTAAGTAAAAAAAAATGTGTCTGATTTGCGCCAATTCCCGGACCAAAATCACGCCATCTGGCGGAAAATCACACGGTTTTTTCAAATCATGCGGCTTTCCCAAATCAGCCGAGAATGTGTACAAAACAACAAAAATGGCGCTGGCTACGTGTGGCACCCGAGAGGTGCAATCGTCTTAAATAAAACCATAAAACCAAACAGACTGCGGCGATTGTGAGCAGGGCTCCAAAAAGTTTAATAGATTAAAGTCCAATAAAAAAATAAATAAAAAGACAAGTTAAAAGGGAAAAGATTTAAAAAAAAGATAAAAATACAAGTTAAAAGGAAAAAGATTAAAAAGAAAGATAAAAATACGGATGGTGAAGAGCAGCAGAGTCATTGGGCGAGTCTGTTAAAAGACGATCACTTGGCGGGTACAATGCACGCTGCGCGTGTGGGCCTCTCCAGCCTAGCTGGCCTTAGCGAGGTCACCTCCAACACGCGCCTCCACCCCAGCGCTGGATCCTCGTTCCGGCACGCTGTGCGTGTGGGCCTCTCCAGCGTAGCTGGCCTGCGAGGTCACCTCCAACACGCGCCTCTCGCCAGCGTGCCTCTGCGCCTCGCTCCATGACAGGTCCCTGCACCTCGCTCCGGTGCGCGTCCCTGCACCTCGCTCCGGCCTGCGTCTCTGCGCCTCGCTCCATGACAGGTCCCTGCACCTCGCTCCGGCGCGCGTCCCTGCACCTCGCTCCGGTGCGCGTCCCTGCACCTCGCTCCGGCCTGCGTCTCTGCACCTCGCTCCGGCGTGCGTCTCTGCACCTCGCTCCGGCGCGCGTCCCTGCACCTCGCTCCGGTGCGTCCCTGCACCTCGCTCCGGTGCGTCTCTGCACCTCGCTCCGGCGCGCGTCCCTGCACCTCGCTCCGGTGCGTCCCTGCACCTCGCTCCGGTGCGTCTCTGCACCTCGCTCCGGTGTGCGTCTCTGCACCTCGCTCCAGCGGCCTCCGGCAGTCAGTCCCCAAACCTCTCCCGCTGCTTCTCTCTCACCCGGTCCATCCGGCTCCCTCCAAGATCGGCCTTCCCGTGTCCGGTGTGTCTCTCCAACCAAACAGCTGCCTTTTTAATCAGCGTCCCAGTCGGCACGCTGCTTGGTTGATTGGGAACACCTGTGCCGTTACTGTGGGCGTGTCCAGGTGTGAGTGGCGATGTGGCCTCCAAACAAAATCCCAAAAAAAAAACATGCACACACAAAATTAAAAAACAAGCAAACAGTTCAAAAATAAAGAAAATCAAAAATTAGAATACATGCAATAAACTTAACAAAAAGGCCACATTACCACATACGCTTCTGGGTCGTTTCCATCGAATGTTGGTGATTTTAAAGTAATTGCCCAGCGAGCGAATGCAATGAAACTTGTACTCTCCCAACAATAAAAACTACTTGCCCCGGGCGATCGGGCAATGGTAACATCCAGCCCTGCTATGTCAATTAAATCAGCCCAGGGCCTTCAGAATCAGCAGTGCTGTTTATGTAACCTTAAAGATATTGTGGAGGATCTTTGCAATTTTTTAAAAAGAGCCGCCCTCCTCCTCCACCACGCGGTGCCTACGCCATCTTTGTTATTAGTCGCCGCTGTCGGGTATCGACAGCAGGCTGCTGTGACAGCAATTCCCATAATGCTTTGTGAGGAGAGCTCTCTGTGCAAAGCATTCTGTGATATATCCGCCTCTCCTGAGGCCTTTCTTTTCTTCTCATAAACTTCATAGACACTTTTTCTCTTCCGACCCTCGGCCATTTTGAAAGAGCTGTGATGAGAGAGCTGAGCTTCAATGACTGTCTGAAACCATAGCTCACCACAGATATACGCCTGATAGAGCGCAGAAAAAGCTAGCTAAAGGGACGGGTACGTAGGGCGGCCTTACGTAAACATATCACCAGGATGATTGACAGTTAGGAGGACCACTGATTGAGATGATCCACCTGGAAATAAAAGATCCTCCTCTGTACCTTTAACAACTTTAGTGAAGAAAATTTTCTTCCAATCAGATTTCAGATTTGATCAACAGGGCCAGCTAGAGGCCCCGCCCCTACGTCAGCACGTTCTCTCCTCTGATTGGTCAGGTAGAGTTAAATGTTTACAGCCTAGTTAAGCTAGAAACAATCTGCATTTTAGATTCGCTTTAGTTCATCGTGTTTCTGGCCTCAACGGCTGAAACTAAATGGAGAAACTAAGACTTCTTGCACAAAGACTGAAGGATGGATTTAGTTTATAAAAAATCAGCATCTCTGGTGAATGAGATATATGTTATTTTCATTCTTTATGCTCTATTTTATCAGGTAATTAGATGCATATTGAATCTGAACGACTCCTGATGATGTGGATGTGGTGGAGCTGTGGTTAGGGGGGGCCCACTGAAGGCCAAAGTACCATATGAACCCCCCCTAAACCAGGACCGGGTGAGGGGTTAAGGTCCACTCCATGATGTCGATACGTTTCCTTTTACTGGGTCCAAGAAGCTGCACTCTCCCTCTGAAAAGCAGACCATCGTGGAGGCGACAGGCGCTTCTGAGTCTGAAGACTAGGAAGGGTGACTGAACACTTTTCATGGCCCCCCCACCAAAAACCAGACGTTGGTTTTTTAGGCTAAATCTGGTCGGTCCACCGTGGTCTCGATTTAGTCCAAAAAAATTGTTGAAAATTGTGCCTGTTTTTGTCCCACTTTAGTCCAGTAATAGATGTTGAAACGATGTTACAAACCCAGTTTTCAACATCTTTTCCAAGATCTGAAAATTATGTTTTTTCACCTTTCACTTTCCAACTAAATGTAGACGTTGTTTGGATGTAAATCATGTCGTCTTTTCAATATGTTTTTAACCGATTTCTGGTCGGTGGGGGGAGCTTTTTTTTTGCTGAAGAGTCAATGAGTCCTGCCTTCAATATTTTTTCTGTCGGAGCCGCTCAGACCCCCACATACCAGCGGTGCGCCGACAGTAGGAATCCCTTCATCAGCAGCCTCTGGCGGGGTTGCCTCTTCGCGGTTCACCACAGCAGCTGGTAGGTGTTTTTCATCTAAATAATCCAAACTGCATATTCTGCCGGCAGATTTCTGCATTTTAAGTTAATTTAGGCGTCAATAAACTGTTTAAGAGGAGAGATCATAGCCTCTGATCATCAGCGCTGTGTCTCTCTCCCTGCTTCAGCTGCTCAGACGCGCTGGGCCTGCTGCTCCTTTGCTGCGCCTTGACGCGCGTCAACCATTGACTTTGCATGTAAACTCGCTGCTTCTGTCACGCCAGCTGCGGTGTGAACGCAGCATTAGTCATTCGTTGCGTTCGGCTGTCTGCTAAGCTCAAAACAACCGCGCCTGGCTTGACGGAGAAACCAGGAGAACAACTGAGCATATTTACGACAGTGCACTTTTACTTTCGCCCTCTGGGGGGAGTCTCGCTGGAAAATCAACACCGGTTGCATAGTGTACCTTTAAGAAGCAGCGCTGGCTTCTACTGGACATTCCAGACATCCTGAGGTCGTCTTTGCTTCCAAGATCATAGAAATAAAAGAACATCTCTGCCTACAATCTAGAAATAATAACCTGAGTGTCCAACATATGGTTCTCATGTAGGTTCTTTGTTGCAAACAAGAAAGAGCTAAGAACCTTCAAACTATATGAAATATTGTTTTAGCTGCTGGATTGTGACAGGTTTTATCTTAATTATACTGCAATCAATATCTCTCCCGGTTTGAAGTATTTTTTGAGCTGAATAATAAACTAAAGTGACATTTAAAAACTGACAATGCTGATTGTAGGAGAGCCTATCTGTCATCCGTCGGTGCATGAATGCTACAAAGTCTGTAAAACAACAAGATAGTGTTCCCTGATTGGAGCAGCTTTTGTTGAAAATAGGAATAGGATTAAGTCTGGGAATGCGGTGAATGTTTTGACAGCTACAGTTTATTTAAAGTCGACTATGAGCTTCTGGAGATGGTTAAATAAGAAAAACATTCACCGAAATCTGCAAACCGCTCATATGGAGAAAAACAAGCATCTGGGCATAATGTTGGGATTAAAGTCACATCATCACAGCTCAAATGAATCCATCCATCTAACATCCCAATCTTTGCTGTTATCGCTGCGCCAAGCTCCCTGTTTCACCACATCTTATTAATACGGTCCTTTGTGGTCCTTTGTTAAACATGGAGCAGAGCCAGGGCTGAGAAATGTCCTCATGCTGTTCAGACAGAAGCCAAACCTCCAAGCCAGTGAGGGTCTGTGGCTCTGCTGCCGCTTAAAGGAATAGTACACCCAAAACATGATTAGCCTTTATTTTCTACTCACCCCCATGCTGAACAACACTCTGGAGTACTTTTTTGATATCTCAAATGCATCTGGAGATCTGGGAGGCTTCTTGCTGTCTGCTGACATTCAAATAATGGAGGTCTATGGCGCCCGAGGCAGAAAGGTCCATAAAAGTCCACAAAAAACGTGTCAATATTCCTCCATACTGCTCGTCCAATGTATTCCAAGTGTCCTGAGTGGGTAGCGTCCATAATTTACTCGAAACGAAGTCATTTAGAATGTTTTTAGAGCATAAACAGTAGTGTATAGGATTTCCTGAAAGCGCGTTCACGTGTCTACGGAAACCGCGGCAGACCAAACCAGATGAAAGTGCACATTCAGCTCGGCAAAGAACTCATACTCTTCCTCAACACTGAAGTCCTCAGACATTTTTCTTTCGTTGTTTCTTTCTTTGCACAGGTAAACAGAACATTTCTTCTTCTACGCTTGCATTATTGGCAGAGCAGACGCTGAATGCGCACTTTCATCTGGTTTGGTCTGCCGCGGTTTCCGTAGACTCGTGAACGCGCTTTCAGGAAATCCTATACACTACTGTTTGGGGTGATTGAGGGTGATTTACCCATAGGCAATTGCCTGAGGCCCAAAGTTCCTGGGGGCCCCCAAAAAATCTGATTATATGTATGGTTAAAACAACTATTCCTTATTTTTGCACATTAATTATGTTTTTGATAGAACACTCATAAACATGTCCGCCATATTAGATCAGTCCATTTGCTGCACATGTTCAGAAAGGTCCAAACAGACAGCAGCAAACCATTTGAAAACAAACGATGCAAAGAGCAGTGTTGCCAACTTAGCGCTTTAGTCGCTATATTTAGCCACTTTTCAGACCCCTCTAGCACTTTGATTTCTAAAAAGCTCCTAGTGCCAAATCTAGAGACTTTTTTCTGCTACTGGAGACTTTGGAGACAACATCCAGGAAGCAGAGTTGTAGTTTAACACACATCTCTGCAGCTTCTCTACTGTTACCCACTCTTTACTCCATCCAGACAGTGTCTTGCCCACGACCAAAATCTAATAAATTAGCAAAGATTCCCAAAGGAGTAAATCATGATAATCTAATTAAAATCAAAATAACTCCAATTGGGGAAAAAGTTAAAACAATTAAATGCGGTCTGTTTAACATAAGATTGCTTTCCTCTAAAAGTCTGCTAGTTAATGACTTGATTTGTGATAATCACATTGACTTGTTTTGCCTTACAGAAACCTGGCTGCAGCAAGAGGATTATGTGAGCATAAATGAGGCAACTCCTTCAAGCTATTTAAATTTTCACATACCCAGAAGTTCTGGGCGAGGAGGAGGAGTAGCAACAATCTTCGAGTCTGACTTACTGATTACTCCCAAAACAATTAATTCCTACAACTCTTTTGAACATTTAACCCTTAATTTCCCTGATCCAAATTTCAAGGCAAGAAAACCTCTTCTTTTTGTAACTTTGTATCGTCCACCAGGTCCTTACTCTGAATTTTTAGATGAGTTTTCAGAGTTCCTTTCTGATTTGGTATTAAATACTGACAGGGTCATCATAGTGGGAGATTTTAACATCCATGCTGACATTGAAGGCGATAGCTTAAGAGCAGCCTTTAATGCTATCTTAGACACTATTGGCTTTGTTCAAAATGTGAATAGTCCCACGCATTCTCATCTTCATACTTTGGATCTTGTGCTGACATACGGCATAGAATGTGAAGAAATAACAGTATTTCCTCACAACCCTGTCCTCTCTGACCATTTTCTAATAACCTTCAGGATTACTTTAACAGAGTTCTCCTCCCCCAAAAGAAGGTTCAATTTTAGTAGATCTTTATCAGATAGTGCAGTTATAAATTTTAAAGAATCTGCTTCACTTTCTCTCTCCTCTGTGTCGCTGAGCAGTGCTGCAGAGTGCAAAAGCATAGCTTATTCCCCTTCACAGGTTGATGATTTTGTTGAGGGGTTTGCTAGTTCTCTGCGTATTGCCTTAGACAACGCAGCTCCTTTGAAAATGAAAACCGTTAAAAATAGAAAGCTTGCTCCTTGGTTTAATGCAGAGCTGCGTACTTTGAAGCAAAATGCTAGGAAACTGGAGAGAAAATATCGCTCCACAGGCCTGCGAGAGTCCTTCCTAGTCTGGAAAAATGGTTTACTGCTGTATAAGAGGACCCTTTGTAAAGCAAGAGCAGCATACTTCTACTCATTAATAGAGGAGAATAAGAATAATCCTAGATTTATTTTTAATACAGTTGCCAAACTCACCCAGAGCCATAGCTCTGTTGAACCGTCCATTCCACCTGCTCTTAGCAGCAATGATTTTATGGGATTCTTTATAAATAAGATTGATCTTATTAAAAATAAGATCATAAGCACTCCTCTATCCGCGATTGTACCTGAGGTAGTCATGGAATCTGAACCGGGTTTAGACTGCTTTGATCCAGTTGAACTTTCTGAATTAGAAAAATTATTGTCTCCATCTAAGCCTTCAACTTGGATGTTAGATCCAGTTCCAACCAGGTTATTTAAGGAGGTATTCCCTTTGATCTCTTCCTCCATTTTAGATGTGATTAATCTATCTCTGTTACAGGGATATGTACCTAAAGCTTTTAAGGTTGCTGTAATTAAACCTCTGCTTAAGAAACCGTCTCTTGACCCAGATGACTTGGTCAATTATAGACCTATATCCAATCTTCCTTTCTTATCCAAAATTCTTGAGAAAGTAGTTGCCAAACAAGTTTGCGATCACTTACACCATAATGAACTTTTTGAAGAGTTTCAGTCTGGCTTTAGAGCTCATCATAGCACTGAAACAGCTCTGGTGAAAGTCACTAATGATATTCTCATGGCCTCAGATAATGGACTTGTATCTGTGCTCGTCCTGTTGGATCTTAGTGCTGCATTTGATACAGTTGACCATAATATTCTTTTAGAAAGACTTGAATATTTTGTTGGAATTAAAGGAACAGCACTAGAGTGTTTTAAATCTTATCTATCTGATCGAATTCAGTTTGTTCATGTTAATGACAGATCTTCCTCATGCTCAAAGGTTACCTGTGGAGTACCACAGGGATCAGTGCTAGGACCAATTCTCTTTACTTTATACATGCTCCCAATTGGTAGAGTTATTAGACAGCATGGGATTAATTTCCACTGTTATGCTGATGATACCCAGCTATATCTGTCTATAATCCAGATGAAGCTAACCCATTACATAGATTACAGGCATGTCTGAAGACAGAAAAACCTGGATGACTCTTAACTTTCTGCTTCTGAATGCAGACAAAACAGAAGTTATAGTCTTTGGACCAGAGTCTTTGAAAAAGAAGCTGATTAGTCAGTCACTTCATTTGGATGGGATTAAACTGATTTCAGATAATAAAGTAAAAAATCTTGGTGTTATTTTTGATCAGGACCTGTCATTTAAATCCCATATCAAAGAGGTTTCTAGAATTTCCTTCTTTCATCTGAGGAACATTGCAAAAATGAGCAATCTCCTGTCCAGGGGTGATGCTGAGAAACTAGTCCATGCATTTGTTACTTCAAGGCTGGACTTGTTGGGAGCTGGAGAAGTTCCACCTTTCTCCAGCAGAGTCCGCCGTGGATCCTTCTGAGTGAGCCTCCTGCACAGCTGCAGCTCATCAAGATCATCAGAAGATCCACTATATAAGCTGTCTTCAGACCTTGCCTCAACGCCGCAGTGTTGATCCAGTTGGTCAGCGCCTAAGCCTAGATCCTCAGTGTAACTTTGTGACTTTGAATCCAGCCTGGATTCTAACTATTGTCTCTGTCTTCCAGGAAACCTGTGCCTCCTCTGTGAAAGCTCAGGAAGAGCTAACCTGCCGAGCTGACCCTCTGAGCCAAACCTGAAGATTCATAGAGAACTTCCATGCAGCTCAGGACTAAGAGCTGGAAGACCCAAAGCCAAGGTCTGTTCATTATAGACGTGAGACGCTGAAGCAGCAAGCGGACTCTGCTGATCAACTCCTTTCCAGATCCAACAGTGACTCTCCCAAAGCTAACCTCAAGAACCCTCAAGGTACAATCAGTTATCATCTAGAAATCAAGCTCATGCTTGCAACGCTAACTGAACTGTCTCTCACGCAGACTCCGGTGAACAAGTGTCCAGGCCCGAACCAGAACCAGTACTTTCTGTGTGCTTGTATCAAAATAAACTTGTTGAACTTTTATTCCTGTGTCCGTCAGTGGTGTTCTGCATACTTGGGTCGCTATTAGTGAACCCATCATGACAGGACTATTGTAATTCTTTACTATCAGGAAGTCCACAAACTGTAGTTAAAAGCCTTCAGCTGATCCAAAATGCTGCAGCCAGAGTTCTGATGAAAATGAAAAAGAGAGATCATATCTCTCCTATCCTGGCTTCTCTTCATTGGCTTCCTGTTAAATCCAGAATAGAATTTAAAATCCTCCTTCTCACATATAAAGCCTTAAATGGCCAAGCTCCATCTGATATCAGAGATCTGATTGTTCCTTATGTTCCTAACAGAGCACTTCGCTCTCTATCTGCAGGTTTACTAGTGGTTCCTAGAATTTCTAAAAGTAGAATGGAAGGCAGATCTTTTAGTTATCAGGCTCCTCTCCTGTGGAACCAACTACCAGTTTTAGTCCGTGAGGCAGACACCCTGTCTACTTTTAAGGCTAGGCTTAAAACTTTCATTTTTGATAAAGCTTCTAGTTAGAGTGGCTCAGGTTATCCTGAGCTATCTCTATAGTTCTGCTGCTATAGGCTTAGACTGCTGGAGGACATAGGGACCCCCAGTTCATCCTTCTGCTTCATTCTCTCTCTGTTCTCCTATTCTGCAGAATCTGTTAGTTCAATCTCTAACCTTCTGCTCTCTCTGCTTTTCCTCAGAGTAGCTTTGCCTCGTCTGTTCCTGTTTGGCTGTGACGTCATCCTGGAAAGAAACTTCAGCTGTTCTGCTTCTATCAACACCCTTGTTAATAGATGTTGGAGATCAGCCTGTTTTCCAGTGTGGTCCTGTTTCTCTGACCGTGACTGAGTGGATGTGCTCTCTTCATCCTCTGACATGGGAGCTGGCTCGGAGCTCGTCTGCCTGGCTGTGTGTTTCCTGGACGGGGCCGCCTGTGGAGCTGGTTGACAGTTGCCTTTTGTATCTATGCTTCTTTTTGTATCTCTGCTTCTGTCTCCTTGAACCCCAGTGGGCCTCAGCAGATGGCCGCTCACACTGAGCCTGGTTCTGCTGGAGGTTTCTTCCTGTTAAAAGGGAGTTTTTCCTCTCCACTGTCGCTACAAGCATGCTTAGTTTGAGGGATTGTATTTGAGTCAATGAGTCAATGCAATCAACTGGTTTTCCTTAGATAGAAAACTTTGTATCAATTTGACTGTATTATCTGGTTGAACTGTAATATGCCTTGAGATGACATGTGTTGTGAATTTGGCGCTATATAAATAAACTGAATTGAATCTAAAAGCAGCGAACTCTGCTCTCCAGAGCGAGTAGATTGGTAACCCCGCCTCCTGCTCTCCTCTATCTTGTCTGCTGTCATGATTCATGCAGCTATTATTTCATCCAAATGAAAAATGGAGAACAGATAAGCAGATCATGGCTTGTCTACAGTGAAAAGAAGGACTGGGTTATTTACTTTGGCCTTTTTGGAAACACAGGAAGGAGCAATCAGCTAAGTGAGCTTAGTGCTTGGAAAAAATCTTTCATTCCTTTAGAGACAGCATGAAAAGTCAGCTGAGTACAAAACATAGAGAGGAAAACAAGAAGAAAAGGGACAAGAAGAGAGGGACACAACCTAGAACAGATAATGGATGTCTATTCTATTAACATTTCTCTATCTCGAGAATGGGGCTGTTTGATGTGTTTCCTCTCCATTCAGAGGGGCCCCTGCCTGTCTTTACCTACAGTAGGGCCTCAAAATACCTAAATCCACCCCTGCTTACCTCCTAAATTAATTATTATAATTAATTATTTTATGAAAAAAAAGATTTACTTAGATTTCCATTTTTTGCAGTGTAACTGCTGTCCTCGGGGTTGGCCTGGTGTTTCTGGGTAATGAACAATTCTTTTCCCTTGAAGACAGTTTTATTTTTTGATATTTATTCCAATATTGCATCTACTCCCCCAAACGCTCCTGCAGAAGATGCATAACTAATGAGACTGCTGAGGAAAAATTCTGGTATAACCATCTTTTTGAGGGTCGATCTGCCGCCAATAAAGGAAATATTCGCAGAAACAGCTGTTAGCGGCGACGGCTGCCTTGTTTCTAAAAAGAAAGAATCCTCTTGTGTTCAATTCTATTCAGTCTATTTCTATATCTCCAATTCACATCATGTCATCTCAGGTCACTTTCCAGTTCACCAGATCATCCAGTCAGATTGATTCAAAGTTTTCTATCTAAGGAAAACCAGCTGATTGCATCGACTCATTGACTCTTCAGCAATCCCTCACACAAAGCATGCTTGTAGCGACAGTGGAGAGGAAAAACTCCCTTTGAACAGGAAGAAACCTCCAGCAGAACCAGGCTCAGTGTGAGCGGCCAGTGTTGAAGTTGGTATTGCATTCAGGTTATGCTGCGCCACTCTAGATCATCTGTGAATGCATTATTAGAGAAATGAAGTGTTATAATGGAAAAGTAAGTATGGATGTTACATTTTAACTTACAGTATGAAAAGTGTTGAAAACAGTTAAGTTACTAATTTTAAAATCTGTAAATAAGAATAATTCAACTTTGTTGTCTGACCCCATAAATAATGGATCTCTCCTGGGGTTCCTCAGGTACCATTTTTTCAGTTAAATCTGAATTATGATGTTTCTAATGCTTTAAAAACTGTTGCAACATCTTTAGCCCCTTGTAATATTCTTTGAGTGAGTTTAAAATCATTTAACCTTCTTCCTGTCCTAAAAAGTTTGACTCTTATTAACTGGCTCTGTTCCAGGATCTCTAAAACATGCCTAAGTAACGGTGGAATGCAAAGATTTATGCTCATGCTTGTTTTCACTCCTCCCTCACTGTTTTTATCAGGCTCATCCAGCTCATCTGTGCTCATTCAGTCCCTTGTGTCTGTATTCAGACTATATAAACTTCTCTTAAACTCTGCTTTTCTGCCAGATATTTTAGTATTATCGACAGTGTAATCCAGGGTTTGATTCTTTGGATTGCAGTGATAATGACCTTTAGATAACCGGATGAAAGGCAAAGCTCTGCATTTACTGTTCATAAAATTTGGAATATGACCCAAAGAACTAGATCCTGGATCCAAGCTTCCTCTGCAGGGAGGCTGGGCTCTGCCGTATAGATAGGGTGAGGAGCTCGGTCATCAGGGGGAGGCTCAGAGTAGAGCTGCTTCTCCTCCACATCCAGAGGAGTCAGCTGAGGAGGAGATACCTGCTGGGTGCCTCCCTCTGAGGGGTTCCAGGCTCATCCCACCAGGGGACGACTCAGGTCACCATGGAGGGACTCTGTCTCTCTGCTGGCCTTGGAGCACCTCAGGCTCCCCCAGCAAAGCTGGAGGAGGAGTCTGGATAGAGGTGTCCGGATGCACCTGCCCCCCCCCCCATCCTCCCCACCTTCTCCAGAAGCACCATAGAGAGCGTTCTGAGCAGCTGTCTCACTGTGTGCTGTGGAGGCTGCAGCGCCTCAGACTGGAAGAAGGTGAGAACAGCAGAGAGGATCATGGGGGCTCCTCTTCCCTCCATTAAAGACATTTCATCCCAGCGCTGCGTGTCCCGAGCCCGTGACATCATCAATGACCCCTCACCCCCCCACCATGGACTGACTTGCCCAGGACTGAACTTTATGGCTCTTTATTTGCACCATTTTTTTTTTTTTTTGCACTGCTAACATTCATTCTCCTGCACACCTAAAAAAAAAAAAAAGTTTTTCTGATTGCAGTTTTACATTCTTACTGCTGCTAATATAAAGTGCTGCACTGCTGCACTTTATACACTCCCTGGCCAAAAAAAAAAGTCGCCACCTAGATTCAACTAAGCAAATAGGTACGAGCCTCCTATTGGATAATTACTGCATGGGCGATTATCTTTCAGCTGGCAACAAGTTATTTAACCCCAACTGGTGCGATGACTTGCTTCTCATTTCCTAAACAACCATGTCTAAAGACACATCCCGTAGTCGTGGAAAAGATGTTTGTCTGTTTGAGAAGGGTCAAATCATTGGCATGCATTAAGCAGAGAAAACATCTAAAGAGATGCAGAAACTACTAAAACTGGGTTAAGAACTGTCCAACGCATTATTAAAAACTGGAAGGATAGTGGGGACCCATCATCTTCAAGGAAAAAAATCCTGAACTTAAAGGTGTGGTGAGATCAAATGGAAGAAAAGCAACAGTAGAACTCAGGGCTATGTTTAATACTGAAAGTAAGAGCATTTCCACACGCACAATGCGAAGGGAACTCAAGGGATTGGGACTGAACAGCTGTGTAGCCGTAAGAAAACCACTATCAGTGAAACTAACCGGGGAAAAAAGGCTTCGATTTGCTAGGGAGCATAAAGATTGGACTGTGGAGCAATGGAAGAAGGTCATGTGGTCTGATGAGTCCAGATTGTTCCAGAGTGATGGGCCAATCAGGGTAAGAAGAGAGGCAGGTGAAGTGATGCACCCACCATGCCTAGAGCCTACTGTACAAGCCTGTGGGGGCGGGGTTATGATCTGGGGTTGCTGCAGTTGCTCAGGTCTAGGTTCAGCAACAGGATGAGCTCAAAGAATGAGGTCAACTGACTCCCTGAATATCCTGAATGACCCGGTTATTCCATCAATGGACTTTCCCTGATGGCATATTCCAAGATGACAATGCCAGGATTCATCGGGCTCAATGGTGAACGACTGGTTCAGGAAGCATGACTCATCATTTTCACACATGGATTGGCCACCACAGAGTCCAGACCTCAACCCCACTGAGAATCTTTGGGATGTGCTAGAGAGGGCTTTGCGCAGCGGTCAGACTCTACCATCATCAATGCAAGATCTTGGTGAAAAATTAATGCAACACTGGATGGAAATAAATACTTTGACATTGCAGAAGCTTATCGAAACAACGCCACAGCGAATGCGTGCCTTAATCACAGCTAAAGGCGGACCAACAAAGTATTAGAGTGAGTGACCTTTTTTTTTTTGGCCAGGCAGTGTATTATAATGTTATTTATTTCAACTTCAATATAATTCTTGTCGTAAGCTGAATGCAATGGAATATCATTTTGAATGCACCGTGTGCATACAAAAAATGTTGGTCCAAGTCTATTGCTAAGTTCACACCACATGCGATATCAGCTCAAAAAGAAGCTTCTGCTGCTTCATTTCTGCTGCTTGTCCTCATTAAGGTCAGCCGTCCAGTAAAGTGAGTCCAGATGCGTCTGATGCTTCTGCTGCTCCTGTGTTCGATGCCAGAGAGCAGCTTTGCTATATTAGCTGTGATCAGCGGGTAGAAAGTAGTTAGAATCTATGTTGAAGTGAGAAAGTCCTCCTGAAAACATGGTCTGTGCAGTCAGTTCATCCAGATTACCATCCTGCCTTCAAAGATTATTTCTCTGTGGGAGCCGCTCAGACCCACACATACCGGCGCTGCGCTGTCACTGGGAATCCCCAGCAGCAGCTGCCTCAGGCCCGCTCGCCTCTCCAGGGTTTTCCCCTCCTGTTGGTGGCGGCTGGAAGTAGATGTTAGCGTTTTTCAGGTCTGTGCTACAAACTGCAGGCAGCAGGATAATAAAAGCCAACATATTCTGCCGGCAGGTTTCTACATTTGAAGTTAATTTAGGCGTTAATAAACTGTTTCAGAGGAGTGATCATAGCGCTCTGCATCAGCAGTGCTGCGTCTGACTCCCTGCCAGCTCCCAGATCAGCTTCTCTGATTGGTTGATGTGGCGCGTCCAGCAGCTAAAGTTCAATTTTCCCAACTCCAGTATATGCTGCTTGTGAAGCGCGTCACGAGCCTCATGAGGTGCTGCTCTAGAAGCACCGAGGACCTTTTGAAGCAGCTTGGTGCGCGTCAACCATAGAATTTGCATGTAAATCTGCTGGTTCTGCTGCTCAAAACGCATTAGGTGTGAACGTAGCAATAGGAATTGACCCAATCCTTAATGAAGTAGAAGACAACGAGTACGAGGAATCCTCACAGCAACCTTTGCTTTGCCTTAACACTACTTATTGTCATAGAGGTGGGAACCAGTAGTCTTTGGCCAAGGTACTCTCTCCATTGTTATTGAAGAACTAGTCATTCTTGCACCTCTCATTGAATGAGCCTCACCTGATTATTGACCCTGTTTCTAGATTTTTAATAAAGTATGCTTAAGGAAATAATAATTCTGACGTCCCCTCCTGTGTCATGTACGGAAGAGGATTAGGGCCACTGAAAAAAAAAAAAAGTTAACTGATTTTTAAATTTTATTTCAGTTTAGTATGGGAAAAAAGTCAGAATTCTGAGAAAAAAGTCAGAATTCTGAGATTAAAGTCTCAGAATTTTGACTTTAATCTCAGAATTCTGACAGATAACAAACATGTTAGCATCCAGCCATAGCCATGTGTGTTTTAGAGACTAGCTCTCTTGTTTTAATGACCTTCTGCTCCTCCATTAATGAGGGGACCCCTCGGGCACGTAAAAAGTTGCCTAATTCCATCATTTTTCACCACTGTGTCACTGGCCACCTCAAACAACTCACATCTTTGTCAGTGAAGCTGAGTGCTCCACATCTCTTCCTTCATGGTGCCCATCTACATTAAGATCCACAATTCTGAGATTACATTAACCTATCGGAAAAGGTAGGTACCAGTGGGAAACATGAGACATCGCTGATTGGACGACGGCGCCGTTTGACCCTTGAACCGGAAGTTGCGTCGTCTGAACAGTCCAGCTTCTTTTAAGTGTGTCTTCAGTGTACGCAAACTAACTGAAATTTCGTGATTAGTCTTGAGCATATCCAGTATCACCTCGTACGTATGTCCTGATTCAAAATATTCCTGGATAACGGCGGCTATGTTTGGGGCGCCGACAATATCCATGTTTTCAAAAGCCGCAGCAGGCAGAATGACTTCCTGTTCAAGGGTCAAACGGCGCCGTCGTCCAATCAGCGATGTCTCATGTTTCCCACTGGTACCTACCTTTTCTGGTAGGTTAATGAAATTGTGTTTTCCTTAATGTAGTTGCGCTTTGCTTTATGTAGTTGCGATTTCCTTAATGTAGTTGCGCTTTGCTTTATGTAGTTGCGATTTCCTTAATGTAGTTGCGCTTTTAGATTTGTAGTTGCAGTTTGCACTTCATGGCCACCGTAATTAACAGACAAGATTCAAACCAGATGTAGAAAGGAATACATAGTTCTGATTTCTGATTAATTAATACCAGTAAATATGTATCATTAAAAAGAGGTAGACGAGCTGTTATTACTAATACATCTACTAATTTAATGAAACTTCTTCTGCTCGTTGTTTTACTTTTCACTAAACTGCTGTAACATTTGGAAGTGACGTGAAACATCTCCTTAAAGTCTAAGAAATAAGCCGAGCAAATTTAGGATCAAACAACGTTACAAACAGCAATAATTGATCAACTCTGTTCTGGTTCATGATCATAAAACACATTAACCATAAATGCTCCAATAATTGCCTCCTTTTTTCACAGTTTCTGGGTGGAAGGGGAAGAATTATTAAAACCAGCCTATAACCACTGTAAGGATGTGAAGAAAACCCCCCCTGTACAGAGGAAACTAAATTACTAACTCCATTCACCTGTCTAACTCTGCCCTGTTTCTAATCACTGTTCATCTGATCCACCTGCTCCTGCCTCTATTTAAGATGCTTGTTCCCGTTATCAGGGCCAAATTATTCTTGTTCTCTCCAGCCAGAGGAGACGGTTACTTGGTGCTTCTAAATTTCCTGATCTTGACCTGTTCTGCCTCTCCGCTACTGAGCCTGCCTGTTCCTGCCTGAACAGTCTTTGGACTGCTGGACCTCTTAGCCAGCCTATTCGGATCTGTTTGCCTGACCTGGCTTTGGACTCGTGGAACTCTGAGGCTACGTTCTCCCTGCAGGCCTTAATGCTCAATTACAATTTTTTTTGCGTTGCCGTTCACATTTTCATCTATATGCGACTTGTATGTGATCTTCTGTGTGAACTGCATTAATCCTGTCACTGCTCTTAAGCTACATCCTTTAGCAATTGTAAGTTGCTAATCCTGAGCTATCTCTATATTTATGCTGCTATAGGTTTAGACTGCTGGAGGACATAGGGACCCCTTTTTCATCATTTTGCTTCATTCTATCTCTGGGCTGACACTCCATCCTGGAGAGAAATATCAGCTGTGCTGCTGCCATCAACACCTTTGTTTCTAGATGTTGGAGCTTGGCCTGTTTTCGAGTGTAGTCCTGTTTCTCTGACTGTGACTAACTGGATGTGCTCTCTTCATCCTCTGACATGGGAGCTGGCTCGGAGCTCGTCTGCCTGGCTGTGTGTTTCCTGGACGGGGCCGCCTGTGGAGCTGGTTGACAGTTGCCTTTTGTATCTATGCTTCTTTTTCTATGTCTGCTTCTGTCTCCTTGAACCCCAGTGGGCCTCAGCAGATGGCCGCTCACACTGAGCCTGGTTCTGCTGGAGGTTTCTTCCTGTTCAAAGGGAGTTTTTCCTCTCCACTGTCGCTACAAGCATGCTTAGTGTGAGGGATTGCTGAAGAGTCAATGAGTCGAGGCAATCAGCTGGTTTTCCTTAGATAGAAAACTTTGAATCAATCTGACTGGATGATCTGGTGAACTGGAAAGTGACCTGAGATGACATGATGTGAATTGGAGCTATAGAAATAAACTGAATTGAATTGAATCCCTGAAATTGTGGCTTGTAGTTTCAGTAGCCACCCCAAGATTTTGAGTGGCCCCATCTGGCCACCCCTAGAAAACCTTTCTGGAGGCGCCACTGCACTCAAAACAAACAGCATGAACCTCACTGATGTGGTGTCTTTGGAGAAAATTGCATTATTCCCATCTCCAAAGCTTTTGATCAAGTCTTGCTGCTGCCACATTAACCAGGATCTAATCACAGATGGTCAACAAACCGGTCAAATTAAGTAAGTGATGAAAATCAGCATCCAGTGTCAAGCAGAGGACAATCACAAACTTTCTGGCTGGTCTCTTTTAACAGAAACATGTTAATGACAACATCCTGAAATGGGAAGTTTTCCAAAGTACATGGAGCTCCATCCCTGCTTTTGATTAGTGGGATGATGACAGTAGTTTAAGAAAAGCTGTACAGCACCAGGACTGTTAGACCACACAGCACACTTAGAAGAAAGTGCAGAAGAGTGAGTAGCTGAGGCACAGTTTCCACTTAATGAGTGTGTCAGCATGTGTTCACATGAAACAGACGCCCTCAGGGGATCTTCTTCACTTAAGTGAGCTACATAAACAGATAGAGCTGGAAAAATCCTCTTATTGGAATATTGTTCTTGTTTCTAAATTTATGAGTGTTTTCCCAGGAGTTTGTTATTGCAAAGTTTATTTAATCAAAGCAAACATGGTCTTCAGACATGTTGTGAACAAACCGATCCCAACAGCCGTGCCCGGGCTTGACGGGCTCTTCACAGGGAGCCAAAAGCCCCAGGTTCTCCTCCGTGGCCTGGGAGACTTTATCTGAGCGGATCAAAACGGAAGAAATCCAGATTTTCTCTCATGTTGACAACATGGATTCTGTCTGACATGATGTTTTTACAGAAACTACTCAGAGAGGATGTTTGTATAGCTTTATATCAAACATGACGTTTGGAAATACAAGTTGGTTGCGTTCACAAATGTAATTTGGATTTCTAGATCAAAACAGAGGTTTAAAGGTGCATTGTTTGTTTGTTTGTTTGTTTAAAGGTTAAAAACTCTTGTTTTTCTTTCTCTTACATGCCTGACGTGTAAAACACATTTCCCTCAATATTTCATGAGATGGAGATTCGAGTTATATTTTATAGGCGTTAATGTGGGTGTGACGGGTAAATGTTCTTAAAAAAAGATTACAAAAAAAGCCACAACTACGCCTCAATCCCATCAAAGATTTCACGCAAAAGCAGGAAAATAAATCTTTTACTTGAAAAAGGGCCAAACTGGAGTCTGATCTAGTAGTAAGAACTTAGATTTGGCCTGGGATTAACAACGGACACCCAGTTAGCCATCTTTTTGCTAAAAAAATGACATTTTAAGCTTAAGACTAAAATGACACGAGACATGTAATGCTAAATTGTTTGCACATAAACATAAATGGTAGCCTAGATAGTGCATAACGCTAGTTTTAGCCCAACTTCTAACCAGAAGGAGCAAGCATCTGCAAAACCTCTAGATTTTGCTCTATGCTCCTTCAATCAGGGCTGCTTTTGCTGTTCGGGATTTTTAACCAACAAAAACCAACAAATATTAATGATGCTAAGCCCCAATGGACAGGTAGAGCAGATCTGCACAGATTATTTTTTTTTTATTTTGTCTCTGTGCTATAGAAACAGTGAAACAATTTCCCAAATTTAATTATAATTAGTTAGATTAGATTATGAAAAGTTATAAAAAAAAAAAAAAAAAACCAGCAGGTGCATTCTATAAAGTCTGTTCAGCATCTCAAAACAGAACAGATATGTTCATCTATTAAAAACATGAGATCTATGTCTAAAGAAAAGAAAAACGCAGCAATAAACGGCGCGGGACGGTTTCTATGCCGATGGAATCGGATGCAAAATAAATCAGCATTCAGTGCAATTCTTCAAGCTGATTGGGTAAAACTCCAAGTGGAACATTTCAGCCAATCATCGCAGCAGTAGCAGCTGTTATGCTTTTCTTTCTTTGTTTGTCTCACAAACTAGCAGAGTTAACTAAAACATAGAACTCTTCACAAAAAATCTGTTTAGGAGGAAGAAACAAATATCTTTTTCCATCCATAAAGGCAAAAATACACTCACTGGCCACTTTATTAGGTACCCCATGCTAGTAACGGGTTGGACCCCCTTTTGCCTTCAGAACTGCCTCAATTCTTGGTGGCATAGATTCAACAAGGTGCTGGAAGCATTCCTCAGGGAGTTTGGTCCATATTGACATGATGGCATCACACAGTTGCCGCAGATTTGTCGGCTGCACATCCATGATGCGAATCTCCCGTTCCACCACATCCCAAAGATGCTCTATTGGATTGAGATCTGGTGACTGTGGAGGCCATTTGAGTACAGTGAACTCATTGTCATGTTCAAGACACCAGTCTGAGATGATTCCAGCTTTATGACATGGCGCATTATCCTGCTGAAAGTAGCCATCAGAAGTTGGGTACATTGTGGTCATAAAGGGATGGACATGGTCAGCAACAATACTCAGGTAGGCTGTGGCGTTGCAACGATGCTCAATTGGTACCAAGGGGCCCAAAGAGTGCCAGGAAAATATTCCCCACACCATGACACCACCACCAGCAGCCTGAACCGTTGATACAAGGCAGGATGGATCCATGCTTTCATGTTGTAGACGCCAAATTCTGACCCTACCATCCGAATGTCGCAGCAGAAATCGAGACTCATCAGACCAGGCAACATTTTTCCAATCTTCTATCGTCCAATTTCCATGAGCTTGTGCAAATTGTAGCCTCAGTTTCCTGTTCTTAGCTGAAAGGAGTGGCACCCGGTGTGGTCTTCTGCTGCTGTAGCCCATCTGCCTCAAAGTTCCACGTACTGTGCGTTCAGAGATGCTCTTCTGCCCACCTTGGTTGTAACGGGTGGTTATTTGAGTCACTGTTGCCCTTTTATCAGCTCCAACCAGTCTGGCCATTCTCCTCTGACCTCTGGCATCAACAAGGCATTTCCGCCCACAGAACTGCCGCTCACTGGATGTTTTTTCTTTTTCGGACCATTCTCTGTAAACCCTAGAGATGGTTGTGCGTGAAAATCCCAGTAGATCAGCAGTTTCTGAAATCCTCAGACCAGCCCTTCTGGCACCAACAATCATGCCACGTTCAAAGTCACTCAAATCACCTTTCTTCCCCATACTGATGCTCGCTTTGAACTGCAGGAGATTGTCTTGACCATGTCTACATGCCTAAATGCACAGAGCACTTCGCTCTCAATCTGCAGGTTTACTAGTGGTTCCTAGAATTTCTAAAAGTAGAATGGGAGGCAGATCTTTTAGTTATCAGGCTCCTCTCCTGTGGAACCAACTACCAGTTTTAGTCCGTGAGGCAGACACCCTGTCTACTTTTAAGGCTAGGCTTAAAACTTTCATTTTTGATAAAGCTTATAGTTAGGGTGGCTCAGGTTATCCTGAGCTATCTCTATAGTTATGCTGCTATAGGCTTAGACTTTTGGAGGACATAGGGACCCCCATTTCATCATTCTGCTTCATTCTCTCTCTGTTCTCCTATTCTGCAGAATCTGTTAGTTCAATCTCTAACCTTCTGCTCTCTCTGCTTTTCCTCAGAGTAGCTTTGCCTCGTCTGTTCCTGTTTGGCTGTGACGTCATCCTGGAAAAAAAACATCAGCTGTGCTGCTTCTATCAATACCCTTGTTAATAGATGTTGGAGATCGGCCTGTTTTCCAGTGTGGTCCTGTTTCTCTGACCGTGACTGAGTGGATGTGCTCTCTTCGTCCTCTGGCATGGGAGCTGCCTTGGAGCTCGTCTGCCTGGCTGTGTGTTTCCTGGACGGGGCCGCCTTTTACAGCTGCTTTTTGTATCTCTGCTTCTGTCTCCTTGAACCCCAGTCGGCCTCAGCAGATGGCCGCTCACACTGAGCCTGGTTCTGCTGGAGGTTTCTTCCTGTTAAAAGGGAGTTTTTCCTCTCCACTGTCGCTACAAGCATGCTTAGTGTGGGGGATTGTATTTGAGTCAATGAGTCAATGCAATCAACTGGTTTTCCTTAGATAGAAAACTTTGTATCAATTTGACTGTATGATCTGGTTGAACTGTAAAGTGCCTTGAGATGACATGTGTTGTGAATTTGGCGCTATATAAATAAACTGAATTGAATTGAATTGAGTTGCCACCATGTGATTGGCTGCTTAGAAATTAAGTGTTAACGAGCAGTTGGACAGGTGTACCTAATAAAGTGGCCGGTGAGTGTATATATATATATTTTCATTTTTCATTAACAGTAAAAGTCCATTCAAAATAGTTTTCCACCTCTGGTAAAGCATCTGCAGGACAGTGCAATCTCATGCAGATGCCAAAAACAAAATGTTGTTTGCCTGGTAACAGTAATTTCTAGTCGCCATGGCGCTTCCCATAAGAATGGTTTCATTTTTGCCTGTCAAAACAACAACAGCGACCAAAAAGTTTCAAACAAGTTTTCACTACACCCATGTAGATCTAATCTGCAAATTCTGTAAATATACAGAAGAGTAAACAGGGGGCTAGCAAGATATACTTCTGCCACACCTAGTTTCATTTTCACACAAAAGGCTTTAGAGAGGAATGAGTTTCAAACTTATTATTACACGTATAATTTAAAGTCAATTGTTACCTAAGAGAGTATATTTACACATAATTAGAGTGTGGAAACATGAAGAATTTTCAAAGAGCACCTGAACATTTGTGGAAACTGATTTTTCCAATGGGAACTGAGCCAGGAAAACTAAACAGATGGAAAATACCCACAATGCTCTATTTTGTTCAGCAAGCAGTATTATTTGATAGCAACGTAATTACAAAGGAGGCCTTAACAGGTAGTAAACCCCAGAAGGAAAAAGAGAAAATATAATGAGAATAACCTAAATAAAGAGCGCTAGATAACTTTTGCAAACAAACATCATGCATTTGCAGGGTGGCCATGGTGACAGCGAGGCTCCTTGTAATCTACTAATATTGTATGCACAACTGATAGCAGGTGCAAACGTGGTCTGGAAACGAGAACCAGAACATGTGCTCAATAATACTGATAGTCTTTTTCTATCCTATAGTGGCGGCAGGGATGTCTGTGAACTCATAAAACACAGTTTAGAATGTAACTCAGTTTTAAATGGTAACTTTTAAGGACATCATAACAAAGAAACCAGGTGAAAATGTATAATAGTATTTTGCTAGCCTGGAACAGTCAGACTAAATTAGATGGAGTATACTGAATGAAGCTGGACTTAAGCTTGTCCTTCTGATGACTTTATTCCATCTTTCTGCTGAGTGTCATGGTATTGGTTTTCTTTAAGTTTTATCTTTGACCTTTCATTGGTTTTATTTTCAATTTTTGGTTGTATTTGAGTTCTTAGGTATTTCTTGTTTGCCCTCTGCTGCCCTCTTGTGTCAGTCTCCTTCTCCTAGCTCCCTTCTAGACTCCTCTGTTCACACCTGCTCCCAATCTGCTGATTAGCCTGGTCTTTCTTTCTCTCTTCCATATACGTACCTCCTGCTCAGTCACTGTTGCTGGCTTGTCATAATTTCTTTGCCCCATTGTTGTGAGGATTCCCGGTTCTCAGTTTTGTGGATTTATGTTTTGGATTTTTTCTTCTGTTGCCACTTTTTTTTAATTAAATCTGCAAGTAACCCCTTTCAGTTTTCTTAAGAGATGAACCGTATGGACAACTGAAAGTCCTTTCTCCGTCGCTTTACAGTTGCTTTAAAATAATTGATGCAGATCATCCAATTAATTTCTACACATAATTGTTCTGCTAGTTTTACAACAATGTTTTTGGACCTGTCAGGATTTCTGTCTGTGTGTTTGTGTTTGTCTCCCTTCCTCCACCAGGAGGCGCCTGGTTCTGGTCTCCCTGCTCACACACCTGCTGATGGTTTCCTCGTTAACGGAGCGTTCTTAAGCTGCTGACTGCCACTAACTCGACGCCAGAGTGTTTGCCAGTTTTGAGTCCTGTAGCCAAGCTGAGGTTTGATGAGTCAAACTGAGTTCTTGTCAACCTGAGTCTAATCTTGTTTTTTGTCTTTGCCTCTCGGCAGGAAGTCATCCTGCAAGCTGGATGTTTCGGACCTTCTCTCCCTGGAAGGATCATCTGCGCTTCAAACTGAGCTAAGGATTTAAACAGGAGGTTTGAATCTATTTTTCCTCAAGAGACGGTTTGAGCTTCACACTGAGCAAGGGATTCATCTCCACTACGACCCGTTCAAGTATCGCAGGAAATCTGAGTGGCATTTACCTTCTCCGTTCAACTACAAACAACTGCATTCTGGGTAAAACCCTGTCCGCCCTCCACCGAATCAGACAAACACTGGAACTACAGCATACAGACTGGAGTCAAAGAGTCAGCAACTTCTCAGGAAACATGAGTCAGCAACCAAATCCTCCTCTTCAAGTTCAAGAATCAAATTTCCTGAGCCTGAACTAACCGCTGTGTCTTCCCCTCACTTTTCAGTTCCAGTTGAGCAGTCTTCAGAGCAACACTTGATTCTGCATTATCTCTTTAATAAACCTGTTAAATCTTTCCCCTGATCTCTCTGAATTGGTTTCTCTGCATGTGGGTCCAAGCTCTCGATAAAATCATGACAGGAGCTGTGATTCCTGCAGTGAACAGACAGACTTAGACTAAATTTATTGTGATTTTGCAGACACAGTGTGAACACAATATGACATTTTGTGACATACAGCTTTCCCACAATGAATGAGCAGCAGCTTAGCATTGAAGATAAACATTTCTATTTATAAAGAGCAGCAGTGATCAAAATGTAAACAGTGTAGGAGAGACATGGTGCATTGATGATGACACGCAGCGCTGGGATGAAATGTCTTTAATGGAGGGAAGAGGAGCCCCCATGATCCTCTCTGCTGTTCTCAGCTTCTTCCAGTCTGAGGCGCTGCAGCCTCCACACCACACAGTGAGACAGCTGCTCAGAACGCTCCCTATGGTGCTTCTGGAGAAGGTGGGGGGGATTGGGGGGGGGGGGGGGGGGGTTGGGGTTAGGCCGGTTCTTCCTGAAGTCCACCATGATCTCCTTGGTCTTCTCCACCTTCAGGATCAGGCTGTTATCTCTGCACCACCAATCACATGGTGTCGTCTGCAAACTTCACCATGTGATTGGTGGTGAACCTGGGGACGCAGTCGTGTGTCATCAGGGTGAACAGCAGGGGCCTCAGGACGCAGCCCTGAGGGGAGGGGCTTAGACTGATGACATCAGAGGCGTTCTGTCCGACCCGGACTGACTGAGGCCTGCTGGTGAGGAAGTCTAGCAGCCAATAGCAGAGGGGTGTATTGAAGCCCAGCTGTTCTAGTTTGCCCATCAGATGCTGTGGGATGATGGTGCTGAAAGCGGAACTGAAGTCCAGGAACAGCATCCGCACCTGGGTGTTCTTCTCCTCAAGGTGTGCCAGGCTCAGGTGGAGAGCAGCAGAGATGGCGTCCTCAGTGGAGCGGTTCCATTGGTAGGCGAACTGGAACGGGTCGAATCTTGGCGGCAGACAGGAGACCATGTGTTCTTTAACCAGCCTTTGGAATCACTTCATCATGATAGGAGCCAGTGTGACAAGCCGGTAGTCATTAAATGAGTTGACCCGAGGTTTCTTCGGGCCCGGAATGATGGAGGCAGACGTAAAGCATGCTGGCACTATGGATTTGTCCAGCGAGGTGTCTTTAAGGTTGACAGTCTGCTGACCTCCACACTCCTTGAACACCTGCCCAGCAATGTTATCAGGGATTAGTGCCTTCCACGGGTTTACTCTCCTCAGAGTCTTCAAGGCAGAGTATCTCCTCTCCCTGATGTGGAATGCTTTCACTGCTGTAGTGCTCTTTAGTGCCTCAAACCTTCCAAACATATTAAGTCCACTTAGGAAGTCAGCATCAGCTGCATCTACCATGGGGGAGGGTGCGTTGTAGTTTGTGATCGCTCGTCTGCCTTGCCACTTCCTCCTCGTGTTGCTGGCATTGTGGAAGAGATCTTGGATCCTCTGGCTGTGGTTCTGTTTCCCGGCTTCACGGTTCAAGTTGGCTCTCAATGTCCTCAGTGCCTCTTTGTCACCAGACTTGAAGGATGAGTTCCGTGCTTTTAGCGATTTCCGAACTTCTCCAGTCATCCAGGGGCGTTGGTTGACCTGGGTGGTGATGTTCTTTGTGTTGCTGACGTCTTCAATGCATTTATTGATATAGGCCGACACAGTCATGGCTTACCCATCAATACTGGTCCTGAATCCCATAAAAAACTGATCTTTTCAAATGCAACCTGAGTCCGAACGGCCAGGTCGCTTTCATCCATTGCATTTATGTTTAATACTCGAAAAAGGTCAGTGTTCTGTGTCCTGCTCACTGATCTCTGTTTATTCATTGGATTGCTGATGGACCGGAAATACTGTCACCTGCCGTCATTTTGGTATTCCCCACTTTCACGAGTCGTACCATAAAAAGACCTGTAATATGAGGTAATTACTAGGGGTGTAAATAATAATCGTTTTGTATCGATGCATCGATCCAAAAGCCGACGATCTGATGCATCGACACGTCCACAAGATAATCGATTCGTGTTTTTTTTTTTCTCCGGTCTATTTTTATCCATTTGCTCCTGGGCATAATTCTCCCTCCCGTGCTGCGGTGCCGCTAACCCTATTTTGCCCTCCTACCTCGCTTCCTGGTTATACTCTTACAGCAGTGTGTTGCAGTGAGCTTGATGCAGACATTTTTAAATTATGCTCAATATTGAAGCGTGGTCTGTGCTACACGCTGTGGGTCTAAATACGGCCGAGGCGGTGAGGAAGTGGGGGCGAGTTTAGTCAGACGACGGAGGGACATGAGGGCCAAAAAGAGCGGAGATCCAGGTGGAAAAAGGGTCCCAGCGTTCTTGCGCACCTCGCTCTTCTAGCGGGTCAAACTTCACGTGTTGTTTTCCGCAATTTCGGTCATAAAAACAAAACAAGCCGGCCTCCTGTCTGCGGCGCTGTCTGCGGTCAGCTACAATCTGGGAGAGGAGCAGCGGAGCGTCTCTCAAGGGGGCGGTGACGTCGACACTCTGGAGCCTTCTTCTTCTTTTTTTAATGGCGGTTGGCAAACAACTTATAGGTGCATTACCGCCACCTTCCAGAATGGAGTATGGACCAGACAACTATTATATTCTCCCTAAAATACCCGTTCTTCTTAGAAAATTAAAAATACTCCCAAAAACTACATCCCCAGATGACCTTTGAAACAATTCCCTTATATGTAGTTTATTTTTATTCCTGTCTAACTCTCTACGCAACATCTCTCTTTCCTGAGTATATTTATTACATTCTAAAAAAATATGTTGGACAGTTTCTCTGGAGCAGAGGTATTGCATTGAACTCATTACACTGATTTTCTGCAGTATTTTTTGATGCAACTTTTCTACTTCTGTTATTTGCTGTTGTTTCTAAAGAAAATGCATAATGATATTACAGCTTTCATTGATTTATTTCAAACTTGAAACTTTGTTTAGTCTGTAAGGTGTAAAAAAAAAAAAAATAAAAAAATAAAAATGTAACCGATTAATTGAATCGAATCAAATCGAATCGTGGTGTATTCTTGAGTATCTAAAATAATCGAATCGTTGGGTCAGGAAATCAATACTGAATCGAATCGCCATGATGGATGTGATTTACACCCCTAGTAATTACCATAACAATTTAATCAATACATATATATTACATGTACATAATCAATGTAGCTTTTTTGGCACATCATCAGATAGTGTGTTTGTGTAATATTCTTCATATCTATCTACAGTATTATTACGCTCCATTAACACATTAATCAAATTAATTAATTAATTAATAAAATTGAACAATATCACACCAAGATTTGTGTGTTTTGGTGAGACGTTTCCTAGCTTTCTTTAGTCTGTCTGCTTCCCTGATTATGACCAGTTTTTTGTCCTGTGGATCAGCAGTCAACTGAAAAGCAGGTTTATTGGGGATCTTGGTGTGATATTGTTCAATTTTATTAATTTTATTTTTAAACTCGCTGCTTCTGCATCAACAGCGATGTTGATGAGTGGAAAAAACCCCCACCTGGTCTCCTTACCAAAGGGAGCACCGCACATTTCAAGGGATAAAAAGACGTTTATGTGCGCTTATAGTCGTGAAAATACGGTAAATTCTAACACTATCCATTCACAAAAATATAAATCCTACGGGAATGCCGGGGCCCCGGGCTGCAGCCCCGGTAAGCCCCTGCTAAAATCCGTCCCAGACCTGGATATACGGTATAGATATTGCTTATATATTGCCACAGTGTTTAGATATTTTTATAATTCTATTTACCCTTATATGTGTCATCTTGCACGATTGTACCATAAAAAAATCCCTAGTTTGTGAACTCCTTCTCTGACAATGTCAATAAACCTGATTCTGTTCCTGAAAAAACTGCTGTGAAACATTTTGTTTCTATAATTTCTATTTCTATATTTCAGATTAGATTTTAAAACAACACAAAGTGGGAAAAGAGCATGAGAGAAAATGTGTTTATTGTGATGAATACTGAACAGGTTTACATTGAGAGTCGTTGGGATGATTTGCGTGTTGTACGGAGAAATTCGTTGATCTTATCAATGCAGTCCTTCAAGTCACTCTTCCCCATATCAGGAAACTTTCGCTGCAGTGTTGAAACCACAAAGTTGAGCTGTGAGGGGGAGGGGGTCTCTGTAAATGGTGGTGGTTGAATTCTATTGTCAGAGAACAAGAGAGTAAGTTGTCTGCAAAGTACCGCGTCAACTCTGAATAACCTGCTAAAGCCATTTGTCGTTATTTTTTGCATTGATTAGGCGGGGGTCCTGAGGGGTAGGGGGTCTCACAAACATAAGTTGTTGATGAATGCAGGCAGACCATATTTCTGGTTTTCGTCAAGATAAAAAAAACAAAAAAAAAACGGATTTCATTATTTGGGTTGGCAAGGGAAGATGTTTGGCCTGTATAACCCACACATCAGTCGGACAATAACATGACCAGTCCACTTACAGTATGTCCGCAGCAGATAACCACAAAAAAAAAAAAAAATAAAATAAAAATTCAGATGCTTTTTTTCTATTTTTTCCCCTTTGGTTGGTGCAAAGAAAAATTAATTTGGAAACAATTGCAATACTTTAACATTTATATATTAAATTTTTTAATACTTAAAATTCAGTTTTTTGTGAATCCTTTCTAGTCATATTTTATTTCCTATTATTTTACAGTTTTTATATCTTCAAAATGTTTTTATTTGTCAAGACAATTCATTTACAGATTTTTTTTTTTTTTTGTGGTTATCTAGTGATTTTTTGAAAGAAAATAAAAGAATAAAAATAGTTAAGCATTTTAAAAGGAATTTAAAAAAAAAGGAACATAACAGCATTTTTTAAATAAATGATTTATTATGAGAACATATCATTTCACCATTTATTGGGGGTAATTAATTGAATGCTTATTTATTTATTGAACATGTGTATATTTATTTATTTATTTAGATTGGAGTAGATGTGATTAGATGAGCTTTATTGATCTCACAGCGGAGAAATTCACTCGTCACATATTGGCATAGAAGTTACTGGAGGTGCAAACAGGGAGGAAAAAGGTGCATTAAGATGCTTTATAAAAAAAAAAAAAACATTTAAGGCACCTCGGCCACAGTTGGGATTGAACCCACGAGTTGTTGATCTGGAGACCACTCAGCTTAACCACTGCGCTATAAGTTCGCAACACGTGACAGCCCTCCCAGTCTGCTACTTGACCAGACTGGGAGGGGTGTCACGTATTGCACGGCAAGAAAGTAACACACAAAAACAAAGCTTTCAACGGCACTTATATTTTACAAAACTAAAGAAAATATATTTTCTTACATACCCTTTTGAATAACTTTGACTTATCTTAATGAGGAATCAACTTTGGATATGATTTTAATTTCAACATCACCAGCCGCAGCACTGTCTCTGTCGCCTTTCTCTGGTTGCGCTACAGTCCGTATCCCCGGCTCCAACTTAATTAATTTTATTTTTCATTAAATAATAGCGATGCAGATAAATAGAAATAACAGTTCTCAGATAAGATCGGAGGTGTATCTATAACTACTATCAATCTATCTATAAATATTTTCATGAAATAAGATTATGCAGTCCCAATGTTAAATTAATTCATTAACTTTATTTTAATCAAAAACAAAATAAAATAGAACAATATCACACCAAGATCCCCAATAAACCTGCTTTTCAGTTGACTGCAGGCCCACAAACGTACAGACACGGTGTCTCTGACTAAAGGAGCTGGTCAGCTCCTCTTTTTATACAGGCTCATGCGTGAATGTCCAACGAATAACTCCAATTGTTGTTTCAAAAATAGAAAACCTGGTTTCATTACTTTACATTCTAACATTCATTACTTTATAAAAAAGCGATAATAATTATAATAAAAAAAACAACAAAAACATTTAAGGCAACTCAGCCACAGCTGGGATTGAACCCACAGTCTATTGAACCAACGACCACTCAGCTTAACCTCTGCGCTATAAACTCGCAACCCGTGACGCCCCTTCCAGTCTGCTACTCGACCTATGTAATTCTGACTCATGGGACGCCGAAATGGAGTCAGACTGCCACCTAGTGGCTATAGTAGTCACATGTTTTTCACACAATACGTGAAACACGCGGAGCGTGAGTGAAGTGTCCATTTCCAACCAGCGCCCACTGTAGTCCTGATTGATTTGTATAATATGTCATATGACATGATTTACAGACTTCATGGATTCCATACTGACTATGCAATGTGATGGGCCTATTATTTAACCATAAATGTAAAATACGTATACTACGAAACATGAAGTGATGACCTTTAGTCTCTCCGTTAAAGAAAATTTGGAGCCGTTCACCAAACGAACGTCCAATCAGCGTTGGCTTTGAGGCGGGTTGAGGTGTGACGCAACGAGAAGCGCGACAGTTCAGTCTAAAGAACATGGCGGCTTAAGCCAATGAAACTAGCGTTAGCGTGGCTATCGAGCAAGTTTTATGGGAATTACAGAGTATTTCTTCACTGAAAGAAGAGCAAAACACTGCTCTGGAGCGTTTTCTCAGAGGAAAAGATGTTTTTGCTCTTCTCCCGACTGATTTCGGCAAGAGTTTGATCTATCAATTGGCTCCTCTTCGTCGTCGCTCTGTTAGTACGTCATATGCTTCGTTGATCTGATTGGTTTATTTGGCCCGTCTATCACCAACATAGGCCAATCAGCTAACCAGTATTTTCGCCCCTTCCCAAAATTACTTCAACGGAAGGTTTCCAGATGGGTATGCGGAGCAAATCCATCTGGCAGAGTCAGGTTAGAGGACCTTACCTTTATCTTAAAAGTTTTGTTTACATTACGACCGGTCTAACTAGGGAGTACTAATATGGCAGCTGGTTTCTTGCTGCTGTTTTGTTGCTTCCTTGTCTCTTCCTCCCATGATGTTTATTGTAATTTTTTATTTTCAGTTTTTTATTTTTCCTGGATTGTTGCTGCAGTTGCCTGGAAGTTCTTATTAAATCATCTAGACTCACGTCTGCCTTCTCATATCTGTGTTTGGGTCCTCAAAGCCTCCACCCAACCCAACAGTTTCAGCTGGATTTTTGATCTACCAATTATCAGACTGTTTAACATGCTGACTGCCCAGACTTCTCTATGTTAGGAGGTTAAAGTGGCTAAAGTTTAACCAGACGATTCCTGTGTCCTTATATGGTTTTTGAAGCAGGTTTTTCTACAGGCAGTTCCATTAATGATGGCCTCCTAGCTATTTTTTTAACTACAGTAATTCCTATATTTTTATAAATCCCTTCCTCTTTGACTTTGTGTCGGATAATAAAACAGCCCTTGATTTTAAGATGTGGTGGGCCAGAATGCGTGGCTTTGATGTAGCATGACGCATTTCCTAGTTCTTCACTGATGCCTTCTAATCCCAGTTATACCACTTCTAAATCTCCCTTTTAGATAGAACCTTCTTATACCAGTTAGTTTGACTCTGAATGCTCTTGATCTTTAAAGTCTGTGGGGTTTATTCTGCTTTGCACTGCAGGGGTCTAGTCTATTGATGTAACATCTGCGGTTTTAACCAAGGAAAGCCAGTCCTTGTTAGGTTTTTCATAAAAGGTGCATATATTTACTCTTTGCTATAATGTCTAATGTTTGGCTTTTTCCCCTTCCCCCCATCTGCATTGGCAGATTGTCTCCAGAATGAGGGTGAACATAGATTACACGGCCTGATTTCAGTTTCTTTCTATATCTCAACATTTGCACGGAAAGTGACGCAACCGAGTTTTGGTTGTTTGATGCAATTTTTATAAACGAGACCCCTGGAGTCAACCTCAATGATGTAATGAATGAAGTCCATTACCTGCATTGTTATTTCCAGTTTGTCATCAGTGTGGTATAGGTCTAAATTTGCCATGCTGTCATTGATTGAACACCCATGTACAAGCTCAAATGGAAAGGCCCAGACAGAGTTATGAGTATGAAGCTCATGGTTGAATTTTCTCTTGTGTTCTTTCCCAAAATGTTTTATTAGCTGCGTCTAGTTTTGGCTGTAATTGCTTTCCTTGCACATGTGGCTGATCCGGTCTCAGCATAAACACATCCTGCTGTGTTGGATGAAAACAAGATATTGACCTTACTGCTGTGGCCTCCAATTTTTCATTTGAGAGCGCTTGTAAACTTTTGGAAGAAATGTTGAATTTTAACACCGTCTATCATTTTTTTTCCATCCGTTTTTTTGTAAAGAGACTCAGAAAAGCACCAAGCTCCTTTTAAGATGAAAAGAAAAAAATGTTTGAGGTGAAAATTTGTTTCTGACAAATCATGTCTTGACAAGATAATACTCACTGCACCACAGTTATTTAATTAGAAGTGGTGGTCAAAGCCAGTTCAGACTGGGTTTACCACTCCCAGCTTTTAAAAGGAGCATTCTGTGTTTTTAGGGGAATGAGTAAAAAAAAATCAGTTGGATATATTAACTTTCTTTTTCTGATTTAAAAGCAACAATCCTGTTACTTATCAGCTGATTTGCTGATATGTTAAATATTTATGCATATCGATGCTTTATTGCCAAATCATATTAAAAACCTGTCAGTATACAGTTATTAACATTATTTATACATACATAGATACTATGGTAGTTGGTTCCTGAGAACTAAAAGATCTGCCTCCCATTCTACTTTTAGAAATTCTAGGAACCACTAGTAAACCTGCAGATTGAGAGCGAAGTGCTCTGTTAGGAACATAAGGAACAATCAGATCTCTGATATCAGATGGAGCTTGGCCATTTAAGGCTTTATATGTGAGAAGGAGGATTTTAAATTCTATTCTGGATTTAACAGGAAGCCAATGAAGAGAAGCCAGGATAGGAGCAGGGGCGGAGCTAGATGGGGGGCCAGGGGTGGCCATGGCCACCCCTACCATTTTTTCCCCGTAATACACACAGTGGCAGCAGAAATACTCTCAAGTGGAATATTCAAAACATTTTAATCTTTCATTTACTTGACAACAAAAACATCGAGGTAAATCATGCACATCCATATACTAACATTAATGATGATAAGCAGCGAATTTATGCTCTTTTCAGAACTAGATTTTATGTTATAAAGGGGTAAAGAGAAAATGATTTGTCTATTCAGTGAAATCCTAGATAACTATTTCAATAAAAACATATTAAATAATCAATTTATGTAGATATTAGTAAAAGTAACTAATAACAAAGGAAAAGATGTTCGCCCCAGAACTCAAACCGAAAATAATTGTATCCACTATACCTTTTATCTAGGAAGATGTTTAAATATATGCGTCTATTTTTTAGAAAAGGCTGTAGGAAAGGACATTTTGTCTTTATTTAGAAAATATGGGTGTTGTGCTCATTAATTTTCCTGTTGGAACAATGTAGCATGACCCTGAGGTTCTGGCTCCTATCCACTTTCGGCCACCACAATGTTTATTGCCTGGCCACCCTTGTGAAGATTTTCTGGCTACGCCCCAGGATAGGAGAGATATGATCTCTCTTTTTCATTTTCATCAGAACTCTGGCTGCAGCATTTTGGATCAGCTGAAGGCTTTTAACTACAGTTTGTGGACTTCCTGATAGTAAAGAATTACAATAGTCCAGCCTTGAAGTAACAAATGCATGGACTAGTTTCTCAGCATCACCCCTGGACAGGAGATTGCTCATTTTTGCAATTTTCCGCAGATGAAAAAGAAGGAAAATGCAGAATTCTCTTTTATATGGGATTTAAATGATAGGCTCTGATCAAAAAGTACACTAAAGTATTTAATCCTGTTTAATCCTGTGGAACTGTTCGTCCTTTCCAATTTGCATGTTCAGCACAAAATGACTAGTTTTTGTAATTGAATGATCACTTTTCCCTCTGGACTCGTTAGGAACACCTCCCCGCTGTCTGGCCGCTGTCACTCAAATCTCTTAGCGTATGCAGCCAATCACTATCCAGCAGCCCGTCCCTGGCCACCCCTGCTCCATAGACCCCCTAAGAGGTTTAGCCTCACTAGTAGTGACAGATTCTTGCATGTTTACCAGTCAGGGTTCTGCTTTCTGGCTGGTTCCTCAATGGGGATTTCTCCCAGAGAATGACAGGCAGCATCCTGCTGCCCAAGGAGGAGAGATTAAGTCCAAAAGTGGGTTCAACAGTTGATTAATGTGCAACATTTTATGCGGTTTAATAATTACATTTATGAAGTCTAACACTGCATATTAAACCAAGTATCTAGCAACATTTACAATTCCACTATTTAATGAGAAATCACCCCTGAGCTTGGAAGTATAATACATAAAATCAGGAAACCTTTGAGGGGTGTGAAAAGTTTTGCAAGCAACAGCAATAACAGATGACTGTCTTCAAAAATCAGTCGTTCCAAATATTTTATGGCTTCAAAGCTGTTCCAGCTGTTTCTGTTGCAACACAGCTTTAGATTACCCTTTGTGACAATAATAAATTCTCATTTTTCACACCACAGTTTACATCATCGTTTGGCTGGTCACACATGCTTGATGGTGCCCCAAAACTTTACAGCTATGTCGACACTAGCAGCACAGACTGTATGTAACAAGGCTCCTAAATCCTCACCACGTCCAGAGACAAACGGGACAAGAAGAGTTTTTGAGGAGGATGAGGCTTATTGGCTGCTTGAAAGCTGGAAAAAAGAGCTGGAAGGAGTCAAATAGCTGTCACATCTGTACCGAGTTATCCACCTAAATGCTACAAATTCCTGATTTGAATTTAGGTTTTCTTTGATGGAGGAAAGGTTGAATCCTCTCCAATCACTGCTTAGTAACTGCTAACCTCCCTTTGTGAGGAATAGAAAACAAGCATTTGCAGGAATTATTTTGCAGAATCAGATCCAGAAACCAGGAAATATGGTTACTGGAACAACAAACGTACTTACAATGACATCACCCTGTTAAAACTAATGGCTATTATTCAGGAACATGTGGCTGCTGCCCACATGTGGCCCACGCTAAACACACACACCTCCTCCTGCCTGCGTTTGGACTTCAGTGAACAAGAAAACAATTGCTCTTCTGTTTTGTTTTCACTGCTGTCTGGATTTTGACGACTGTTCATGTCATAATTGCATGACTCCAGTCCCACCACCAACATCAAACGGTTCAGTAAAGAAAAGATCGATGGGAATAATGTGGCATTTTTTACTACGGTCTCAGGATTCCAGAAGAGCCCGGTCTGGAATGCCTGTGCCGACTCATCCCACCTCCTCGGTTTTGTAGATGACTCAGAGACTATAACTAAGAACTCTGTGGCAAAGTGTAAACCGCAATGAGAAAAACATACTTCTGGATCTCAAAGACATTCAAATTATGCACCGACACACAGAGGAAGCTTTTAAAAGTGAAAAGTCAGTCCAGTCTCATTTGAAGAAGGTGAAAATTTACAGGTCGTAGCTTCAGGAGATCCTTTCATTTTCGACGTGTAATTATGATTTGTGTATTTGTTCCCAATCTGTGATTGAACGAACACCTTCGGGCTGAATGAGCCTCCAATTATAAAATCACCATTACTGGCTGCTGGATTTTGACAGAGCATCGTAAAACAGTGCATAGCTCTACATTTAACACAAAGGATGGTTTTACAACAGAAGGGGGAATAAAAGACAAAAAGAAACAATCTGATTAGTCAGCAATAAGAAAAAATTGACTTGGTTTCTGTAACGCCCGTTAAGAAGCCGTCATTGACTTTGTGAGAGACCGAGCCTAAAAAAGATTTATTTACGCCAAAGAATCTGAACTCTAAACACACATATGGGCCAAAAAAAGAAACGGAGGTCAGCAAAACAAAACTTAACAGAACCAACTGAAGTATACGTTGACTTAACAAACTAACACACAAGGGGGAAACATGTAAACTGGCTGATCAAGAGGGAAAATTACAAACATTTACCTGAAAAACTACAACAAAAACACCAAACTAATCTATACGACACAAAATCAGCATCTTATGAGAGAAAATAATTTAAGTAATTAAACTCTCCGACTTTAATTAAAAAAAAGAAACTTCTCACACCTCTACTGAAATAAGTGGAAGAGTCCAATTAAGTCTCAGTGCTGAGGAGATTCTTTGCAGCTGGGACTCCTGCTTCGCTGGCCCAGCTCAGCCCACATGGAAACTTCCCAGGAACTAACAACTCAAAAGAAAAGTATTAGTTAAAAGTAAAATATACAAGCAAAATGTGGCAAAATTAATTCAACAAATTTCTGTAGCGCTAATTCACAACACATGTCATCTCAGGTCACTTTACAGTTCACCAGATCATCGACTCATTGACTCTTCAGCAATCCCTCACACTAAGCATGCTTGTAGCGACAGTGGAGAGGAAAAACTCCCTTTGAACAGGAAGAAACCTCCAGCAGAACCAGGCTCAGTGTGAGCGGCCATCTGCTGAGGCCCACTGGGGTTCAAGGAGACAGAAGCAGAGTCTGTTTCAGAAATGGTTTGTCACATTTATTGTTGAAATGGAAACATTTTCCAGTTGGATATTGTGCAATAACGGCAGCTGCAAATTTATGATTATTGTATCCAGTCATAATTGTAGTATGCTGCTACAATAGCTGACACATTCAGTTTTTTTGTTAAATGTTGAATTAAGCAATAGTATTGCAAAGTTAATAAAACATTAAGAAGTAGAATGTTTTGGTGTCTTGATTTAAGACAGTCACTTATTTTTATAAAGCTATTTCAAGAAATTTGGTCTTATTTTAGGTGCTTTTATAGCTATTATTAATCGCAGATTTAAGGTGTCATTTCTGAAAGTTAACTTGGTGAAGGGATCAAAATTCCAATTTTAACTAATTAAATCTTAAATAAGTGGGGATTCAAATTCTAATTTTAACTAATTTAATCTTAAATAAGTGGGGATTGAAATTCTAGTTTTAACTAATTTAATCTTAAATAAGTGGGGATTGAAATTCTAATTTTAACTAATTTAATCTTAAATAAGTGGGGATTCAAATTCTAATTTTAAGTAATTTAATCTTAAATAAGTGGGGATTCAAATTCTAATTTTAACTAATTTAATCTTAAATAAGTGGGGATTGAAATTCTAATTTTAACTAATTAAATCTTAAATAAGTGGGGATTGAAATTCTAGTTTTAACTAATTTAATCTTAAATAAGTGGGGATTGAAATTCTAATTTTAACTAATTTAATCTTAAATAAGTGGGGATTCAAATTCTAATTTTAAGTAATTTAATCTTAAATAAGTGGGGATTCAAATTCTAATTTTAACTAATTTAATCTTAAATAAGTGGGGATTCAAATTCAAATTTTAACTAATTAAATCTTAAATAAGTGGGGATTGAAATTCTAATTTTAACTAATTTAATCTTAAATAAGTGGGGATTGAAATTCTAATTTTAACTAATTTAATCTTAAATAAGTGGGGATTCAAATTCAAATTTTAACTAATTAAATCTTAAATAAGTGGGGATTCAAATTCTAATTTTAACTAATTTAATCTTAAATAAGTGGGGATTCAAATTCTAATTTTAACTAATTTAATCTTAAATAAGTGGGGATTGAAATTCTAATTTTAACTAATTTAATCTTAAATAAGTGGGGATTCAAATTCAAATTTTAACTAATTAAATCTTAAATAAGTGGGGATTGAAATTCTAATTTTAACTAATTTAATCTTAAATAAGTGGGGATTCAAATTCAAATTTTAACTAATTAAATCTTAAATAAGTGGGGATTGAAATTCTAATTTTAACTAATTTAATCTTAAATAAGTGGGGATTCAAATTCAAATTTTAACTAATTAAATCTTAAATAAGTGGGGATTGAAATTCTAATTTTAACTAATTTAATCTTAAATAAGTGGGGATTCAAATTCAAATTTTAACTAATTAAATCTTAAATAAGTGGGGATTCAAATTCAAATTTTAACTAATTAAATCTTAAATAAGTGGGGATTCAAATTCTAATTTTAACTAATTTAATCTTAAATAAGTGGGGATTCAAATTCTAATTTTAACTAATTTAATCTTAAATAAGTGGGGATTGAAATTCTAATTTTAACTAATTTAATCTTAAATAAGTGGGGATTCAAATTCTAATTTTAACTAATTTAATCTTAAATAAGTGGGGATTCAAATTCTAATTTTAACTAATTTAATCTTAAATAAGTGGGGATTCAAATTCTAGTTTTAACTAATTTAATCTTAAATAAGTGGGGATTGAAATTCTAATTTTAACTAATTTAATCTTAAATAAGTGGGGATTCAAATTCAAATTTTAACTAATTAAATCTTAAATAAGTGGGGATTGAAATTCTAATTTTAACTAATTTAATCTTAAATAAGTGGGGATTCAAATTCAAATTTTAACTAATTTAATCTTAAATAAGTTGGGATTCAAATTCAAATTTTAACTAATTAAATCTTAAATAAGTGGGGATTCAAATTCTAATTTTAACTAATTTAATCTTAAATAAGTGGGGATTCAAATTCTAATTTTAACTAATTTAATCTTAAATAAGTGGGGATTCAAATTCTAATTTTAACTAATTTAATCTTAAATACGTAGCGATTCAAATTCTAATTTTAACTAATTTAATCTTAAATAAGTGGGGATTCAAATTCTAATTTTAACTAATTTAATCTTAAATACGTAGCGATTCAAATTCTAATTTTAAGTAATTTAATCTTAAATAAGTGGGTTTTCATTGTTGCAATTTACTTAAATTAAGATTTTCTGTCTAGTTTTAAGGCCTATTTTGGTCAGTCAGAAGCAAGAACGTTATGCTTATTTTAAGATTTCTTGTTAAGTAAAAATTGCTTACCCCATTGGCAGATTTTTTTCCTTGAAACTAGATAAAATTATTGAATTTCAGAATATTTTGCTTATTTTTAGTAGGTCTGTTTTTGCAGTGTAGAAAAAGAAGCATAGATACAAAAGGCAACTGTCAACCAGCTCCACAGGCGGCCCCGTCCAGGAAACACACAGCCAGGCAGACGAGCTCCGAGCCAGCTCCCATGTCAGAGGATGAAGAGAGCACATCCAGTTAGTCACAGTCAGAGAAACAGGACTACACTGGAAAACAGGCCAAGCTCCAACATCTAGAAACAAAGGTGTTGATGGCAGCAGCACAGCTGATATTTCTCTCCAGGATGGAGTCACAGCCAAACAGGAACAGACCAGATGAAGCTACTATGAGAAAAAGCAGAGAGAGCAGAACGTTAGAGATTGAACTGTGAATATAATAGTCACCACTACCTCGCCGTTGCTCCTCACCTACTATACTTTCATGTAAAAGTCAATCCAACTGTATATAAGCCATCCTGATTGTACATACAGTATGTCACCTCAAACCTCTGTGTTACTCCCTTCTATTCTTTATTTTTAATTTCTTATTTTTATTTTAATATTTTTTCATTGTGTGTGATGCCTGTACACTTGCACCTTAATTCTCATTCTTATCTTGATATACTGTATATACAGTGCTTGCTTGTTTATTCTTAATGCACTTTTTCCTCATTGTTTGCACCTTCTTTAATTACTATGCCAACATGTGACCAGTGAATTTCTCCGCTGTGAGATCAATAAAGCTCATCTAATCTGATAAAGCTAATCTAAGAACTTACAGATTCTGCAGAGTGGGAGAATAGAGATAGAATGAATCAAAAGGGGTCCCTATGTCCTCCAGCAGTCTAAGCCTATAGCAGCAGAACTATAGAGCCCCTTACCTGCAGTAATTAAATGTGCACCAGTTAATATTAGTTTTAGATTATGTGCAAAAATTCTATACGTTAACTTAACATCCACCTCACTATGGTAAAGTCTCGCCTATTATGCATACCCAAATGGAAAAGCAAATAACTTAGGAACTATAAACCTAAATTACATGTGCGATATATTATTTGAAAGCTAAGACCTTCTAGTTTCTGAATATATAAATTGATATTGGGTGAGTAGAACACAGACCCCTCCAGAGCTGTGGGGCTTTTAATATTTTCTTTAATTTGTGGTGTCGCCAGGGTCACCAAAAATCTCCAAATGTGCCAAATATTATTTGACCCATGGAATAACACAGAAGCTGCTTTTTAAGCTAAATTAAGCCCCAGTGCCTTTACTGGGCTGTATTGGATTTTTTTTTTCAGCCTTAGGCTTTATAATGAAACAAAATCAGCGTCCAATCTTAAAAAAAATCAGACCACTATTATCACTCAGCTTGGAGCTGCGCGCATTAAACCAGTCACAGTGCACTGGGAAAAAATCTAAATCTAGATCAGTAATTTTTTCTTAAAATAAGTGCATTTGTTCTTGAATTGAGGAGGTAAAAGAGACATTTTTGCCAATGGAACAAGACAATTTACACCTAAAATAAGAAAACACAATTGCATTGTCTGATTTCAAGTGCATATTCTCTAATTATCTCATTTTAAGAGTAAAGATACTCATTCCATTGGCAAACTATTTTATTTACATACTTAGAATAAGGATAAATACACTAAATTTAAGAAATTTTTACTTATTTCTAGATAGTTTTTTGTACGGAAGAGGATTAGGGCCACTGTGAAGGTGCTTTAAAAAAAAAAAAAAGAAAAAGAATTGAATGACTCAAACCAAACGTTATCCTTTCTTAATAAGTGACATGGAAACAATAAAGTAACAGCATGAGTGCATCAGGACGCTTCCCTTTAGATCACCTCTTAATTGCACAGATCTGGAGCTCTGCCATGATTTTCTTGGGCTCTTTTAAAAGACATTTAGTAATGATTAAAATGTAAAATCCACACCTGAGATATATTTTCCAATGGCCAAACCATTACTGGAACCAGATGGGCAAGATGTGGGTCTGTTTGACTGACTTCCTGGATTTTAACAAGCCTTTTAATAGACGGGCCAGGTTCGTGTTTTCTCTCTTTATAGATGCACCGACATGATAGGTTCCATTTCGTAAAAGCATTCACATTGAAATATACTTCATTGACTTTATAAAATGTATGTTTTAGTAAAGACAGCCTGCATTGAGACGTTTGGTTGGTTAGACGCATTAAACCAGTTCAGTGGAATGGCTTTAAAAAGACACACCTGGTGAGTCTGTCCATCAGCATGAAATCCATGGAAACGGCTCTGCTCGATCAGACAGTACAGAATCTTATTGTCATAAACCGTTAATGATATTCATCTTTGGATTAGCATTAGCAGCCAAAATACCAAGGCAAAATCCAAACACTCAGACTCTAAAATATTTTCCAAGAAATGGAGGCAAGATCCTGTCAGATCTGGCAACCTTATGGCTTTTTTTCTTTCAAAACAGCGTGAAATTGTTAGTTTGAAACAGTTCTGTTTGACTCGTCTGTCATAGCAGGAGCTTTCTGCACAGCTCCTTCGCCGCCGTGTTCCAACAGGGTCACACATCACGTGCAAGATCCAAATGTGGGCTAAGACAGAGATAAAAGATTGCACGGTTGAGAAAATGGGGAGTTTAAAGATGCCAAATGCATTCAGGCATAACCTGAAGATAACTGCTACTCACACGTGACCCGCGCTTTGAAAAATGTAAATAAGGACAGCATCTGTCTCTTCTTCTGTCTGCTTTATTCTTTCAGGCTCTTCTGGTTTTTTCTTCACATCTAATTAAAGTGGATTGACTGAAACAACAAAATCAAATGTAGAATTCAACAGGTTTTGTGTTTCTCAAAGCTGCCAAAGAGGATCAGCTCTTGTTTATCAGAAAAGGAACTCCACTAACATGTCTGTTATTATAGCACCTTTTTCAAGCAATAATTCAGAAATAAAAGTAAAAAATTTTAAAGTTCAAAAACAAACAAACAAATTCTTTGACAAAAACGTGCCCCACATTAAAAGATCACATTTCGGCTGGACATTAATTATATTTTCAGAAATAAATATAACCAAGGTTATACTTGGTGAATCCTTTGCACATATGTAGGGTTACTTTAAAGGTTTATTTTTGTTTTTTTACTAATTTAATTAGGGCTAAAACTATTAATCTGATTAATTGATTTTTGTAATAATCAACAGTAAACTAATTTAGTAATCGATTAATTATTAACTGGAGTATAGAGACTCTAAAACATTCCTCCAGCTGATAGAGCGACCCGCTTAGAGCAGCAAAAAAAAAACATATAAGCATTTTGCATGTAAGAAAAAAAATAAAAATAATTTCATCTCTCAAAATGTTCTATCCAGAACTCCTCAAGTGGAAAAGTTTATTTTCACTTGGTTCAATTCACTAAAAAAACATCTACTTTAAGGAATGTTTTGCTGTCTGCAAATTAATTGCTAATTAATGTTGGGAGCTGGAGAAATTCCACCTTTCTCCAGCAGAGTCCGCCGTGGATCCTCTGAGGGAGCCTCCTGCTCAGCTGCAGCTCATCAAGACCATCAGAGGATCCACTACTTAAGCTGTCTTCAGACCTTGCCTCAACGCCGCAGTGTTGTTCCAGTTGGTCAGCGCTTAAGCCTAGATCCTCAGTGAAACTCTATGACTTTGAATCCAGCCTGGATTCTAACTATTGTCTCTGTCTTCCAGGAAACCTGTGCCTCCTCTGTGAAAGCTCAGGAAGAGCTAACCTGCCGAGCTGACCCTCAGAGCCAAACCTGAAGAATCTCAGAGAACCTCCAAGCAGCTCTGGACTAGAGCTGAAAAACCCAAAACCAAGGTCTGTTCATTATAGACGTGAGATGCTGAAGCAGCAAACGGACTCTGCTGTTGAACTCCTCTCCAGATCCAACAGTGACTCTCCCAAAGCTAACCTCAAGAACCCTCAAGGTACAATCAGTGATCCTCTGGAAATCAAACCTCTGTTGGCAACGCTAACTGAACTGTCTCTCACGCAGACTCCGGTGAACCAGTATCCAGGCTCCGAACCAGAACCTGTACATTCTGTGTGCTTGTGCATAATAAACTTGTTAAGCTTTCATCCCTGTGTCCGTCAGTGGTGTTCTGCATTCTTGGGTCGCTTTTAGTGAACCCATCATGACAGAACACTGCGGCCAAACTCAAGGCCCAGCAGATCACCTCACCCGTCGACTGGAGGAGCAGGATGCCCAAATTCAAGGACAAACCCAAACGCTCCGTGAGTTATACCGCCTGGTTGACACTCATAACCACATGCTACAGAGCTATGCTAATTATCTGAACAGCGCTAATGCAGCACAACAACCATTTCCGGGTCCAGTTCCGCCTCCGAGGTCACCAGCAGTGACGTCATCCGAGTTCCGTCCTAGTCTTCCAGAAAGATTTTCTGGTAACATGAAAGATTGCAAAGGATTTTTATTTCAATGTCGATTGATTTTTCAGAACTCCCCTGGCAGCTTTTCCACGGATTACAAGAAGATAACTTTCATTCTCTCACAGTTAACAGGAAGAGCCTTGGAATGGGCTCAGGCAAGATTTGCCGCTGACGATAGCTTAAACTGCTACTACTCTGATTTCATCTCTGAATTTACCCAGGTATTCAACCAAGAAACTGACCAAACTATTGATTCCAGAGCTCTTTTCAACCTAAAACAGGGAAACTCTTCGGTGGCTGAATTTTCCATTAACTTCCGGGTTAAAGCGGCAGCTTCCGGATGGAACCAAAACGCCTTAAAAGGAGCCTTTTTCATGGCATTAAATGAGCACATTAAAGATGAGCTCGCAACCCTCGACGAACCTGCTACCCTCGAAGATCTACAGGTGCTGGTCATAAAATTAGAATATCATGAAAAAGTAGATTGATTTCAGTAATTCCATTTAAAAAGTGAAACTTGTATATTATATTCATACATTACATACAAACTCATATATTTCAGATGTTTATTTTGTTTAATTTTGATGATTACAAATGACAACAAATGAAAATCTCAAATTCATCATATCAGAAAATTAGAATATTGTGAAAAGGTTCAAAATTTATGGCCCCTGGTGCCACACTCTAATCAGCTAATTAACTCAAACCACCTGCAAAAGCCTTTAAATGGTCTTTCAGTCTAGTTCTATAGGCTACACAATCATGGGGAAGACTGCTGACTTGACAGTTGTCCAAAAGACGACCATCGACACCTTGCACAAGGAGGGCAAGACACAAAAGGTCATCGCTAAAGAGGCTGGCTGTTCACAGAGCTCAGTGTCCAAGCACATTAATAGAGAGGCGAAGGGAAGGAAAAGATGTGGTCGAAAAAAGTGTACAAGCAAGAGAGATAACCGCACCCTGGAGAGGATTGTGAAACAAAACCCCTTCAAAAATGTGGGGGAGATTCACAAAGAGTGGACTGCAGCTGGAGTGAGTGCTTCAAGAACCACCACACACAGACGTATGAAAGACATGGGTTTCTGCTGTCGCATTCCTTGTGTCAAGCCACTCTTGAACCACAGACAGCGTCAGAAGCGTCTTGCCTGGGCTAAAGAGAAACAGGACTGGACTGCTGGTGAGTGGTCCAAAGTCATGTTCTCTGATGAAAGTAAATTTTGCATTTCCTTTGGAAATCAAGGTCCCAGAGTCTGGAGGAAAAGAAGAGAGGCACTTCATCCACGTTGCTTGAAGTCCAGTGTAAAGTTTCCACAGTCAGTGATGGTTTGGGGTGCCATGTCATCTGCTGGTGTTGGTCCATTGTGTTTTCTGAGGTCCAGGGTCAACGCAGCCACATACCAGGAAGTTTTAGAGCACTTCATGCTTCCTGCGGCTGACCAACTTTTTGGAGATGCAGATTTCATTTTCCAACAGGACTTGGCACCTGCACACAGTGCCAAAGCTACCAGTACCTGGTTGAAGGACCATGGTATCCCTGTTCTTAATTGGCCAGCAAACTCTCCTGACCTTAACCCCATAGAAAATCTATGGGGTATTGTGAAGAAGAAGATGCAATACACCAGACCCAACAATTCAGAAGAGCTAAAAGCCACTATTAGAGCAACCTGGGCTATCATAACACCTGAGCAGTGCCACAGACTGATCGACTCCATGCCACGCCGCATTGCTGCAGTAATACAGGCCAAAGGAGGCCCAACTAAATACTGAGTGCTGTACATGCTCATACTTTTCATGTTCATACTTTTCAGTTGGCCAACATTTCTATAAATCCTTTGTTTTTATTGGTCTTCAGTAATATTCTAATTTTCTGATATGATGAATTTGAGATTTTCATTTGTTGTCATTTGTAATCATCAAAATTAAACAAAATAAACATCTGAAATATATGAGTTTGTATGTAATGTATGAATATAATATACAAGTTTCACTTTTTAAATGGAATTACTGAAATCAATATACTTTTTCATGATATTCTAATTTTATGACCAGCACCTGTAATTCTCCTCTCCATTAGATTGGATAATCGAATTCGTGCCAGAAACAGTTCAAAGAAGCAGGGTACAATTTCTTCTGCCTCACATAACGTGACTGTTTGTTCTTCCTCTACAGAGCAGTTGCCCACTCAGAGACCTAAGTCCCAGTCTCTACCGTTGCCTATTCAGGCCTCTCATTCGAGCGAAAGGGATGTCGAACCCATGCAGGTGGGACACACCAGGCTCACTCCAGAGGAGAGGCAAAGGCGTTTTCTAAGCAAACTATGTATCTACTGTGGTGAGAGTGGACACTTCATCGCTTCCTGCCCGGCTAAATCAAAAGCCTGGGCCCGCCAGAGGATCTGAGGAGTCTGGCGGGCCAGATAAACACTAAGAAATCTCCTCGACTGTTACTTCCTGCCACGTTGTTCTGTGCTAATCAAAACCTCTCTTTTTCTGCATTCATCGACTCAGGCTGTGAACGTAACCTAATCGATTCTAACCTTGTCCAGCAACTCCAAATTGAAACCATTCCTCTGACTCAGCCTCTCAGTGTATCCGCTATTGACGGAAAAAGACTCCATCAAGTTACCCATCAAACTCAGCCCCTCGAGCTACTTCTATCAGGTAACCACAGAGAGACAATAACATTTTTTGTTTTTCCCTCTGCATGTTCCCCGCTGGTGCTTGGTTTCGAATGGTTGGAGAACCATAATCCTCACATTAACTGGACTGAACGTCACCTGGAATCATGGTCCATCTCATGCCATGAAACATGCCTTCGTTCTGCTGCCCCCTTGGTGGGGTCTCCTAGAGGTGGGGGGGAGATGGACTCTCCTGACCTTTCTTCAGTTCCCCCTGAGTACCATGACCTAGCCCCTGTCTTCAGTAAGGTCAGTGCGACGTCCCTACCTCCACACAGACCATACGATTGCGCCATTGAACTTTTACCTGGTGCTCCTCTACCCAGCAGCAGATTGTATAATATTTCCAAGCCCGAAAGAGAAACCATGGAAAAATACATCAACGAATCATTAGCTGCTGGAATAATCCGCCCGTCTTCCTCTCCATTGGGCGCCGGTTTCTTCTTCGTGGGGAAGAAGGATGGTTCCCTTAGACCTTGTATTGATTACCGAGGTTTGAACCAGATTACAGTTAAGAACAAATACCCACTTCCTCTCCTTGCCTCTGCGTTCGAACCCGTACAGGGAACTACAGTGTTTTCTAAACTGGATTTAAGAAACGCTTACCATCTCCTTAGGATCCGTGAAGGCGATGAATGGAAAACTGCCTTCAAAACACCCTTGGGTCAATTTGAATATTTAGTAATGCCCTTTGGTCTAACTAACGCTCCAGCCTGCTTCCAGGCCCTTGTAAATGATGTTCTCAGAGACTTCCTCAATGTATTTGTTTTCGTGTACATTGACGACATACTCATTTACTCCAAGAACCTCGATGAACACAAGAAACATGTCCGCCTTATTTTGCAGAGACTGCTGGAAAACAAGCTGTTCGTGAAAGCCGAGAAGTGCGAATTTCATCAACCTTCAGTCACCTTTTTGGGGTTTGTGCTCGAGGGCGGCCAGGTAAAACCATCTGAGGACAAGATTAGGGCAGTTTTAGACTGGCCAGTTCCAGAGAACCGCAAACAGCTACAAAGGTTTCTAGGTTTTGCTAACTTCTATCGTCGGTTCATCAGAAACTACAGCCAGACCGCCCTTCCATTAACTTCTCTGACCTCTGTCAAACGCATTTTTCAGTGGACTCCTGAGGCTCAAGCAGCGTTCGATAAATTAAAGTCCTTGTTTTCCAGAGCACCTGTGCTTATGCAACCTGACCCAGCGAAGCAGTTTATTCTTGAGGTGGATGCTTCAGATTCTGGTGTTGGAGCAGTCCTATCCCAGAGACTTGATTCAGATCAAAAGATACACCCTTGTGCTTTCTTCTCCCGTAGACTTTCTTCTGCAGAGCAAAATTACGATGTGGATGACCGAGAGCTTCTGGCCATTAAACTGGCGTTGGAAGAATTGAGACATTGGCTGGAAGGAGCTGAGCATCCGGTTCTAGTCTGGACTGACCACAAGAACCTGGCTTACATCCAGTCAACCAAGCAAGCAAATCCCCGCCAATCCAGGTGGTCAATTTTCTTCTCTCGGTTCAATCTCATCATCTCCTACAGACCCGGATCCAAGAATGTCAAACCCGATTCTCTCTCTCGTCTCTACTCCGTCGATCATCCCGAGACACCTGAACCTGTTCTTCCAGCTTCCTGCACAGTGGGGGTGGTCAACTGGGAAATAACTGACCTCATCAACTCAGCCCTGGCCACTGAACCCGATCCAGGTAACGGTCCCACTAACCGAACCTATGTTCTATCTTCCGTCAGGTCCCGTCTCATCCATTGGATGCATGCTGCCAAGTTCTCTGCTCATCCAGGAGTCAGCAGAACTGTAGCCCTCATCTCAAGACGCTTCTGGTGGCCCACTCTCCATAGGGACGTCAAGGAGTATGTGTTGGCTTGCCCCACATGCGCCCGTAACAAAGCCTCACACCAACCTCCTTCTGGCCTGCTTCAGCCGCTTCCTGTTCCCTCGCGTCCTTGGTCTCATATCGCCATTGATTTCGTCACCGGTCTCCCCGTCTCTCGAGGTATGTCCACCATATTCACCATTGTTGACCGTTTCTCGAAGTCCTGCCATCTTATTCCCCTCAGAAAACTTCCCAGGGCCTTCCAGACAGCCCAGCTTCTCATCAAACATGTTTTCCGTTTACACGGCATTCCCCAAGAGATCCTCTCGGACAGGGGTCCTCAGTTCATTTCCCAGGTCTGGAAGGCTTTCTGTTCTGCTCTCGGCTGCAAACCCTCTCTCACCTCTGGTTACCACCCCCAATCTAATGGTCAGACTGAGAGAATGAACCAGCCGTTGGAATCCACCCTTCGCTGCCTCACTTCGAACAATCCCGTGGACTGGAGCCAATTTCTCCCTTGGATAGAATACGCACATAACTCCCTCAGATCTGCATCCACCGGACAATCCCCGTTTCAGGTTAGTCTCGGCTATCAACCACCTCTTTTCCCCGCAGACGAGAGAGAGATTTCGGTCCAGTCCGTAAACCAACACATCCGCCGTTGCCAAAGAATCTGGAGGGAAACCATCGCCACCCTCAACCAGTCATCAGAGTCCATAAAACGCTTCGCCGACGCCAGGAGACGTCCCGCCCCCGAGTACACTGAGGGCCAGGAGGTATGGCTGTCCACTCGAGACATCCCCCTCAAGGGGATGTCTCGAGTCTCTCCTAGGTTCATCGGGCCCTACAAGATCACCCGAGTCATCAACCCCTCAGCCGTCCGTCTCCAACTACCTCAGTCCCTCCGAATCCACCCTACCTTCCACGTGTCTCAAGTCAAGCCTGTCTCTTCGAGCCCTCTGTGCCCACCGTCCGACTCCCCAACACCCGCCCTGGAGGTCGATGGTCATCCGGCCTTCACTGTCCGTCGCATTGTGGACTCCCGTCGACGAGGTCGCGGATGGCAGTACCTCGTCGACTGGGAGGGCTACGGACCGGAGGATCGCCAGTGGGTTCCGGGCTCGTACATCCTCGATCCTGCCCTTATCGAGGAGTACGAGCGTTCCTGCCCATCAACCTCTTCCGGACCGCCAAGGGGCGGTCGTTGAGGGGGGGGTACTGTTGGGAGCTGGAGAAATTCCACCTTTCTCCAGCAGAGTCCGCCGTGGATCCTCTGAGGGAGCCTCCTGCTCAGCTGCAGCTCATCAAGATCATCAGAGGATCCACTACTTAAGCTGTCTTCAGACCTTGCCTCAACGCCGCAGTGTTGTTCCAGTTGGTCAGCGCTTAAGCCTAGATCCTCAGTGAAACTCTATGACTTTGAATCCAGCCTGGATTCTAACTATTGTCTCTGTCTTCCAGGAAACCTGTGCCTCCTCTGTGAAAGCTCAGGAAGAGCTAACCTGCCGAGCCGACCCTCAGAGCCAAACCTGAAGAATCTCAGAGAACCTCCAAGCAGCTCTGGACTAGAGCTGAAAAACCCAAAACCAAGGTCTGTTCATTATAGACGTGAGACGCTGAAGCAGCAAACGGACTCTGCTGTTGAACTCCTCTCCAGATCCAACAGTGACTCTCCCAAGGCTAACCTCAAGAACCCTCAAGGTACAATCAGTGATCCTCTGGAAATCAAACCTCTGTTGGCAACGCTAACTGAACTGTCTCTCACGCAGACTCCGGTGAACCAGTATCCAGGCTCCGAACCAGAACCTGTACATTCTGTGTGCTTGTGCATAATAAACTTGTTAAACTTTCATCCCTGTGTCCGTCAGTGGTGTTCTGCATTCTTGGGTCGCTTTTAGTGAACCCATCATGACAATTAATTGCTAATTAATTGCTAATAATTGCTGATTGCAGCCCTAATTCAGTGACTACACGCTGGCCTGCTAATAAAATAAGTTCTCCTGGGATTAGAGATCAGCGGTTTGACCATCATAAGTAAAAACCTAAAAGTAATAATGAAATAAAATCATATATTTATCACATGAAAAGGGAGGAAATATCACAAGTATGAGTAGAAAATATAAAAATATTGAGTTTAGAGCAGAATTATTTTGTGGTGGGGAATTGGAGAAAAGTACATTTTTAGAACATTTTATCAGTTCTTAGGATTTTTTCATGTTCGTTAGTTTTAAACGTGAAACTATAAAGGGTGTTGCCTTAGTGCTGTTGAATTATCAAAATATCTGTTTAAAAAAATAAATAAATTTGTTTTTTAATTATAAATATAGTATAAAAATGATGTATAATGTCAGCTCTCTAGAGCAGTGGTCCCCAAACTACGGCCCGTGGGCTGGATGCGGCCCGCCTCCACATTTGGTCCGGCCCCCTGAACAATACCAGAGTATTTTCATATAAGTGTATTTTTTTTTTTTTTTTTTTGTATTTGATAATAAAGTTGGACATTTGCAATAAAATGTTCCTTAATTATGAAGTTTTTTAATTATTAACTATTAGTAACTATTTCAGGATTGTAATCTGGATGAACTGACTGCAATGATTAAGTTTTCAGGTGGATTTTCTCACTTAAAAACATAATAAAACTACTTTATTCCCACTGATCACAGCAAATATAGCTGCAAGGCAGAGAAAGGATAGTGAAGCTCCGCCGAACGCACGTCAGAGCCACTTTTGCACCGCGCAGCCAGAGCAGCAAAGCTGCTTCAGCCACGCGTCAGAACTAACTGGTACAAGCAGCAAAAATGAAGCAGCAGACGCCATTTTGCTGCTCTTGCTGCGTCCGGTGTGAACGTAGCATTAACCTGCCATTTCTGAGGCTGGTGACTCGGATGAACTTATCCTCCGCAGCAGAGGTGACACTTAAGTCTTCCTTTTCTCATGTGAGTTTCTTTGTGGTGCTTGATGGTTTTTTCAACTGCAAATGGGGACACTGGGGGAATAATTTTTTGGAATGAATCTTCCAATTTTTGATAGTCATGAAAATAAAGAAAACTCTTTGAATTAGAAGGTGTGTCCAAACTTTTGGTCTGTACTGTATATATATAAATATTCATCTATATAAATACCCACGTAAATACCCTCTGCAATAACCCAGTATAATAATCCTGCTTTATAAAAAGTCTGACTTGTTTCCGGAGTTGGACTCCACCACTGTTGCCCTTTGTCACCAATATATTCATAACTTTCATGGACATAATTTCTAGGTGCAGCCAAGCTGTTGAGGGGATCCGTTTTGGTGGCCTTAGGATCGTTTCTCTGCTATTCGCGGATCAAGTGATCTACAGCTCTCACTGGAGCAGTTCGCAGCCGATTCTGGAGCGGCCGGGATGAAGATCACTGCCTCCAAATCCGAGACTATGGTCTTGAGCCGGAGAAGGGTTGAGTGCCTTCTCCGCATTGGAGAGGATGTACTGCCCCTAGTGGAGGAGTTTAAGTATCTTGTTCACGACTGGGGAAGATGGAGCGGGAGATCGATAGGCTGATTGGTGCAGCGTCTGCTGTGAAGTATGCGCTGTACCGGTCTGTGGTGGTGAAGAGAGAGCTGAGCCAAAATGAGAAGCTCTCGATTTAGCGGTCGATCTACGTTCCTACCCTCATCTATGGTCATGAGCTTTGAGTCATCACCAAAAGAATGAGATCCCGGATACAAGCGGCTGAAATGAGTTTCCTCCGTAGTGCGTCTGGGCTCTCCCTTAGAGATAGGGGGAGGAGCTCAGTCATCCGGGGAGGACTCAGAGTAGAGCCACTGCTCCTCCACATCGAGAGGAGCCAGCTGATAAAGTTTTCGGGGTATGTCCCATTTGGAGGAGACCCAGGGGGAGATCCAGGACACGCTGGAGGGACTAAGTTTCTCGGCTAGCCTGGGAGCGCCTTGGGATTCCCCCGGAGAAGCTGGACCAAGTGGCTGGGGAGAGGGACGTCTGGGCCTCCCCACTGGAGCTGCTACCCCCGCGACCCGACTCCACTGTACCGGCGTCCAGAAAACTCCACAGACGCTGTTAGATTCACATCTGGATATAATGTGGAGACGGAATCAACACACAAACAGCTATAGGAGTTATTTAAAGCATCTTTAAAGCCAAAGCGGACAAAATTAGAGAAAACTCCTCCTTTGTAGTAAGGATGGAACGGTTTATGAAAACCGTCCGAGCCGTTCGGTTCGACTGTCTCGGTTCGGTTCGCGTGTGTTTCGTTCGGTTCATGCGCTGCTCCTTTTTCTCATAGGCGAAGCGTTTACACTCCAGAGCAGAAGGTGGCGGTACTGCGACCAAAGCCAACTACCAGTAGTAAACAAGAAGAAGAAGAAGCGAAGCAGCGTAGCCGGGTATAGCAGAAAAAAATCAGTTGTTGTGGAGAATTGTGTGGGTATGGCGAGTGGGAAAGAACAGGAGTTGGAAGACGCGCCAGCAGCACTTTATAGGTCTGCTGTATGGGAGCGCTTTGCATTTAGAGTGACCTACGATGACGGCGGAAAGAAAGCTGTGGATAAAAGTGCAACAGTGTGCAACACGTTTTGTTTATGCTACCAGCAACACGACCAACATGTCATGCTAACAATCAACATATACCGAACCAAAAACCATGACCACGAAACCGTGAACCGAACCAAAGTTTTTTAATATCTGAGATCTTTTCATTTGGTCATTTTGTAAATAACAGAATGGTTGTTTGGATGGATTTCTTCTTCACATTTATAGTTCATGTTCTTGTACATTTTTCAGTTAAAATAAAGAAACACCGATCTCTGACCAAAGCTATTAGAATTTCGCAAACAGAAAAAGCTTTAAGTTCAGATATTTTGGTCAGTCAAAACTATGCAGTCAGTTCATTCTTTGTTACACCATTTTATTGATCATATTTTATGTAAAACTTATATGTACATGTAATAGGCAGCAATGAAATGCTGACATCACAATCTAACAAAAGGAAATAGTGCTAAAAAAGGACCAAAATCGCCAAAGCAGAACAGACAAGTAGAAAATGTTTAGATCCACGGCGCCAAATGAAGCATTTTAAACAAAACACATAAATCATCACTATCAAAAACTTTGCAATGTACATAAAAAACAAAAAAAAACATTTACTGTAGGTCTTATTTTAACAAGTATTTACCAGCACTATTTTATACTCTGTGTGTCAAAGCTCACACTTGTTTTAAATGCAAACTGAAACAGCCGTTTCTGGAGACTTTTAAGGATTGGTTTCCTCCTGGAAATATTGTTAGCCACCATTAGCATATCAGAGAAGAGACAAACTGCTGATAAATTGGAACAATAACACTATTTATAAAATATACTATTTTCAGGCACAGAAAAAGTTGAACTTGACATCATTTATGTTATTTTGTTTAGTGGCTATTTGCACATAATGCATGTTTTATAGCTTGACATTTGCCATCCCAAACGTGTCAACAGCATGGACCTCTGCTAACTTTTAGAACCATCAGGGTTTGGTCAGACTAACCAACCCGTCCTCTGACCCGGCAGACCAACAGTCTTTTCCTTGAACTGAAAGGCAAAAACAAGAAGAAACTCAACCTTTTCGTCGTCATTCCCCAATGCATTTATCGTAAACTTAACAGCGGACATATGTGTAAATATACAAAGATTTAGGTAGATAAACAGGACGATAGAAGCAAAGTTTGCCAGTTCATACGTGGAATAAAACGCCTGCAGATTTGGGAGTGTATGTGTACTATTTGAAGACGTTAGTGAATTCGGGACATTTGTGGGTTTTGAGTGTTTTCATGGCCTTTTTGAACTCCTTGTTGGACTTGTCCCACTTGTGGATGCCTGTGAGGAGGTACTGCTTGTCCACCTTCCGGCCCATGATCAGGTACTGGTTTGTCAGGTTGTCTAGCTGTTGGCAGGGGCAGTCTGCACCGTTCTTCAAGTACAGCACCAGCTTCTTTGTGTCCTTTTTCTTTAGGTTTCCTGCTTTGACCATCTTCTTCCTCTTTTGCAGGATCACCTTGCGGTCTGTGTTTTCTCGTTTCACCTCCTTTATCTTGGCCTTGATTGCTGTTGTGGAGACACAATGAGAAAAGATTGAGAAAACATTTTGTCCAAGTACAATCCAGCAGCTAAAGACTACCTTGTTAAATAGTGGAAAATAGAGACCTATACTAATGTATCAGATGGTGGTAATATCCTCACAGTATCATGGCTATGGTAGGGTAGGGTTTTGGTCAGGGGGGGATTTACCATTAGGCAATAATAGGCAGTTGCCTAGGGCCCCACATTCCTGGGGGCTCCATAAAACTCTGTTTCCATGTATGGTTAATACAACTATTCCTTATTTCTGCACATTAATTATGTTTTTGATAAAACGCTCAGTGTCCACCATATTGGATCAGTCCATTTGCTGCACATGTTCAGAAAGGTCCAAACAGACAGCAGCAAACCATTTGAAAACAAACCATGCAAAGAGCAGTGTTGCCAACTTAGCGCTTTAGTCGCTATATTTAGCCACTTTTCAGACCCCTCTAGCACTTTGATTTCTAAAAAGCTCCTAGCGCCAAATCTAGAGACTTTTTTCTGCTACTGGAGACTTTGGAGACAACATCTAAAAGCAGCGAACTCTGCTCTCCAGAGCGAGTAGATTGGTAACCCCGCCTCCTGCTCTCCTCTATCTTGTCTGCTGTCATGATTCATGCAGCTATTATTTCATCCAAATGAAAAATGGAGAACAGATAAGCAGATCATGGCTTGTCTACAGTGAAAAGAAGGACTGGGTTATTTACTTTGGCCTTTTTGGAAACACAGGAAGGAGCAATCAGCTAAGTGAGCTTAGTGCTTGGAAAAAATCTTTCATTCCTTTAGAGACAGCATGAAAAGTCAGCTGAGTACAAAACATAGAGAGGAAAACAAGAAGAAAAGGGACAAGAAGAGAGGGACACAACCTAGAACAGATAATGGATGTCTATTCTATTAACATTTCTCTATCTGGAGAATGGGGCTGTTTGATGTGTTGTCTTCTCCATTCAGAGGGCCCCCTGCCTGTCTTTGCCCAGGGCCCCACATTTCCTAAATCCGCCCCTGGTTTTGGTTAAACCATGGCTAGTTGTCCTCAATTCCAAGACAAGACAATAATACTAATATGGCCACCTGTTATTAATTAGGTTTACATGGACATCAGTAATTGGAATTACATCTGGTCTTGTTTAAAAATGTGTCATGTCAGAATATTGGCAGGAATTGGATAAAATTATAATCTAGAGAGGGAAGCTTTAAGGTCAGTTAATCTGAATAACCTTATTTATACTTCACGCCAATGGTATGTGTCTATAGGTGTCAAGTAACACAAATACTTTGTTCCTTATTGAGTACTTTTATGAAGTAAGTAACCTTTTACTTCTATTCATTACATTTTAAAACTAGACTCCTTAGTTTTGTTCCATTTAAGCTCATTTTCATTCTGGCTTTTTGGTATTTAAAAAAAAAATAAAAACCATGTAAATAATTAGTTTCATCCAGACAACTAATTTTTTTGTGGTTGGACTCGGTGCTGCTCCAACCTATTGTTCACTGCATTCCAAAAGAAATAGTTTTTGAAGATGATGCAAAGTTAAATTTGACACTGTTACCATTATTTATAGTGATATATTTAAGATGAAGTTATCATCCAGAATGGTAGAAAATTTTTCTTTTAATTTGGTAGAGCAGTAAGGCTTCAATCCTTAATATTTTTCCTGCATTACTTTTACTTTTAAACAGCAGGATTTATACTTCTACTGGAGGAATAAACATTAATACTTTCTACACCTCTCGATGTTCTGGCTTTACATGACATGTTTTAGTCTGATCTGCCGTATTATTCTAATTATTTATGTCATTATAAACGGTACAATAGGAATAGATTTAGTTTGTAAATGTAAATCTAAATAAGTCATTTTTTCTTAAAATAAACAGACACTTTGCCAATGGAACAAGACAATATACATTTGAAATAAGAAAAATCAATTGCATTGTCTTATTTCAAGTGCATATTATCTAATTATCTTATTTTAAGTGTAAAAATACTCATTCCATTGGCAGATCATGTTATTTACCTGCTCAAATTGAGGGTAAACACACTTGATATAAGAACATTTTACTTAATTTCAGATCGTTTTGCAGTTTATGATTTAAAAAAAAAGAAGCTTTTCCTTCTGTTAATCTGCTCTATACTCAAGTGGAAAAGTTTTAATTTCATAAAATGTCTTCTTTAAGGAAGCTTTGGGTATCTGATTATTAAGCGATTAATTGAAAGAAATAATCATCAGTATAAATTAGGGATGCACGATATAATCGGCCCCCTATCGGTATCGGCCTTAAAACTGAATATCGGACATCGGCCACCCCACCGATATTTAACCCGATATTTGATCAGCTTCTGAGTTTCTAAAGTCTAAAAAAAAATTAATAAATAAATAATACTTCTTCTTCTTCCTCAAAAACTTCTTTTTTACAGACTTAAAAACTTCTAAAGATGAGGGCAAAAATATTGATCCATTAAAATATCCCAATATCTTCATATGCTGATATATTGCCATTTAAAAACACAAGATCAATCTCTTTTACCAATGAAATATTGCTATATGTCATCGTTATGCTACGAAATCCCCTGAAAATTCACGAAATGTTGCCATATTTTTATATGTTGATATATTGACGCGGTATCGATCTATTTTACTAACAAAATCTCACAAGAATTTGCAAAATATCACGAGAGTTTGTAACAGAACGATGAAATTTCGCCAGATTTTGAAAGTAAAATAGATTTTAAAAATCAATTTGATATCAGCATATGAAAATATATTTGAGTATATTATTTTTCCAAGTGTCAGAAATGGATAACAAAACTGCTATTTTCAATGACTACTTATTTTTGTCCAGCTTTAACATCGGTATCGATATCGGTTATCGGCTACATGAGTTTTAAAATATCGGCATATCGGATATCGGCCAAAATCCCAATATCGTGCATCACTAGTATAAATTAATGGACAGCTTTAAGGACTTTCTACCAAAAAAAAATGTTCCCTAGCTGATGTTCTCTAAATATAGAGCAGAAAAGTGGTTTAGTTTTCCATCGCCAAAGGGTTCATTGTTATGTTAAACCATAAATCAGGCTCAGGATTAGAAGGTTTCAGGGAAAATTAAAACTTGATTTCACTCCCTGTTTTTTAAAAAGTAAATATTTCACAAACTTTGTTTTAGGAAAGAAATAACCAATGTTAAATACTTTCATCCAGGCTTGGCCGGTACATATATTGCAGTTCATGGTGAAGTTCTATGGAAATCAAAATGCAGAAAAATCATTTATAGGAATCAGAAGTTCCAGATCCGGTCAGTCTGGATTGATCAAACGAGGACTGGATCGGCGTTTGAAGCTGTGAGAAGGCCTTCCATTTAGTGCTGATAAAAAGCACCTGAGCAAAGGCCAAATTGTCCATCGTCAGCAGCAGCTAACAGTCAGTCTAGGTCTGTTTACACTGCAAAAAATCTAAATCTACACTAGTCAGTTTTTTTCTTAAAATAAGAGCAATTGTTCTTGAATTGAGGAGGTAAAAGAGACATTCTGCCAATGGAACAAGACAATTTACACTTAAAATAAGAAAACACAATTACATTGTCTTATTTCAAGTGCATATTATCTAATTATCTTATTTTAGGAGTAGAATTACTTATGCAATTGGCAAACTATCTCATTTACCTTCTCAAATTAAGGGTGAATACACTTGATTTAGGAAAGTTTTACTTATTTCTAGATTGTTTTTGCAGTGTACTGTATTCCTGCTCGTCGCCCAGGTTTGCACGTCTCTAAAGCCATGAGAGGTTTTGTCACATCAAGGACCGTTTGTTTGCATCCACGAATCTTTGTGTTTCTATACTCTTTTTCACAAGGCTTACTAATGTTCTGCCACCATATTTTTTCAACCCGACAACCAAAATGTCATGGCAACAGTTTTAAAGCAGTGGATGCCTTTTCAAACCTTTTTTAAATTTAGCGTCGTCAGACATGCCATGGCCTTCATCAGCTAACACAACAGGGTGATACAAGAACCGCCTTCTTTTATCTTCAAAATAAGAATCTAACACAAAAATAAACGAGGATCTCAAGTCACACTCTTCGTGCGACATGACAATTTTGGAAGCGCAACCTATCTTTTAATATTTTCTCTAACAAATATTGTTTCATCTCCTTTAATCAGGTTTTTCCTTTCACATGGCAGCTCCTCCCTCCCTATATTTACCGCTCAAGCTGACAGTTTCATGGTGAATTCATTTTAAAAAATGACCAGTTTCTTTTATTCGAAACAATAAAAAGAACGACCACACGAACCACCTACAGCTGAATTTGGGAAGAAAAGGTGTTGATAGAAACGAGCCAATTTTTTAAAATGTAAGGAGTAGAAAGTACAGATATTTGTGTAAAAATGTGAGGAGTGGAAGTAAAAAGTCGCCATAAAAATAAGTAGTAAAGTAAAGTAAAAATATCAGAAAAATCTACTTGAGTACAGTAACAAAGTATTTCTACTTCGTTACTTCCCATCTCTGTGCATGGATAATAGGGAGAAACTATAAAGCACGCTGACTACACCCTGGCTTCCTTCTACGTTGCTCTTCATCGTTTACTTTCCTGATTTCATCAACGCTAACCCAGTTTGATGATGTCACCAGACACTAGCTTCGGGGTGACAGAGACGACACATCGACACAGCCTTTTATACCAATGGGAAGGGAGTCAACTGTTACTGGGTTGACCCATGTTTGAAAAACACTTTTTAACACGCTTTTTTTTAGTAGGAAATAGGCTTAAGATAGCCGGAGCTGAGAGTTTGTGAGAGTTGGAACTTTATTGTGGAAACAATAAGGATTGATTGGCTAATTTCAACCCTGGTCGCCTTTGGATAACTCAGTCCATCCAGTCTTCATCATGAGAAAAACACTTAAAGAAAATCCTTTTATTGTCCCACAATGGGATTGTGGTGTTAAAGCAGCAAAAGATTATAGTTAGAGTGATTACACAAATGTCTACCTTGAAAAGTGTATAAAAATAAAAGAACAAGTGAAAAAAAAATATATATATTACTGTACTCTACAGTATTTTTACAAATGGACCGTGGGCAAGTTCGACTGAATAAACTGAAAACTCGTCTTCATCACCCTGATCAAATTGTTCTGAGAGCTGTTCTAAACAAAATTTATTTTTGTTTTACAATTGTGTAAACAAAATTACGAATAAATCTGTCTAAGCTAAATCTAGGACATAGCCAATCAGCTTTGAAGCACACCTCCAAAGCCAATCCATAGTTCATCTTAAAAGGCCTCAGATCCACACCTGTCTGGTCCTGGGCTCAGGCGGTGGATGCGCTGTGACGTCATTCAGATGATCCCGTTTCCTCCCCCTCCAGCCCCTCCTCCACCATTGTAGCTAAAGCTTCATCAGAGCGTCATTCCTCCTGGACTCTCACTGCGTTATCTGTCTCATCTTAACCCGTCTGGCAGAACACTGCGCTGTTTAGCCTGGTTCTGCCAGAGGTTTCTTCCCAAAGGGGAGTTTTTCCTCTCCACTGTTGCCTCATGCTTGCTCATCATGGACAGGTTCTCTCAACCTGTGTGAAGCTCTAGTATCAGCTCACGCAGTCCACTGGATCTCCCCATAAAGCTCAGCAGACCGTCTCTCCAACCAGCAGTCTACAGACTGACCAACTCCATCTATCTCCACTCCTCCACCAGTTTCAGGCCGGGGGGGGGGGGGGGGCAGCCCTGTTCTTGACTCCTGTTCATGCATATCTATCAGAATTCAGCGCTAAGTTTCCTGTCGAGGTCTGAGCGCCAAAGACTAAAGTTATTGTCTCAATGAATTTCTTCTAATTGTCTTTTCTCTCCCTGTGAGTTTTTCAGATTGAAATATAAATGTTGTTGGGTCATCTGAAGAATGAATAATCAATATACAGTTGTGGACATTTATTTAACTGACTAAGGTAGAAACTGAGCAAAATCATCATGAATGGAAGAACTGGTTGAGGTTGTTGGGAACAGTGGTGGTTCTAGAGTCTTCCAGCTGCTGGGAGGAAGGATCTGTGATAACGCTCCCTGGTGCATTTAAGGTGCAGCAGTCTATCACTGAAGGAGCTGTCCAGTTTAGCAACAGCGTCATGAATGGGGGGGGGGGGACATTTCTACTGACTCATCTCCCCGCCTCTCCTCGGTATGATTTAAATGACATGCAGGGATATGAAGCATGATGACTCAGCCAAGTCACAGGACTAGAGCTGGGAAAAATCTGACCTTTATGTACAGTCAGAAGAAGCTACAGATCAGGAAATATAATTGATCTCCAGTAAAGAGGTTAAATGGTTAAAAAGGAAATATTTTTGTAGAATTTCTCATCATTTTTAAACTTTGACTTACAGAACTAGAACGGAAAACAAAGGAAGAAAACTTTTGTCCGTCTCCGTCTGCCCTCGTATCTGTTCTCACTAATTTAAGTCGAAAAGTGCTTCTCCTTCCTTCCACTGTATGAATAGTGCACATGTTAGGGATTAAGAGATTTATTCCCTTCAAATGCTCTTTTTAAGCAGGACTAATGCTCTGTGGAATCAAACTGGACGCATTACATAATTAGGGAGTCATGCTGGAGACATGAAAACGTCAATGGCCTCTAAACCCGTGATGCTCTGAACTTTCTCTGCACTTGGTGGGATCTGATCTTCTTAGCAGATCACAGAGGAACGTACAGCTCTTTTCAGGAAGGTAAACCGACTGTTTTTGTTTTCTCCTCCAAAAGTTAAAATTTCAATCACACAAATAAAACATGATGCATCAAAAGCACCTGTGTGGAAGATAATATATAAATGCAAAGAGAACCTTTACTTATTAGACCGTTTATTAAGAAAGGTAGCAATGTATTAAAAGACAAGATCGAAACCAGATGCAGAAAGGAAAACATAATCCTGATTTCTGATTAATTAACATGCATTACTAAGAAGAGGTAAATGAGCTGTTAATACCAATACATCTACTAATTTAATGAAACTTCTTCTGCTCATTGTTTTTCTTTTCAGTAAACTGCTGTAACATTTGGAAGTGACGGGGAGCTTCTCCTTAAAGTCTAAGAAATGAGCCGAGCAGATTTAGGATCAAACAAAGGCACAATCAGCAATAATTTATCAACTCTGCTCCAATAATTGTCTCCTTTTTTCACAGTTTCTGGGTGGAAGGGGAAGAATTATTAAAACCAGCCTATAACCACTGTAAGGATGTGAAGAAAACCCCCCCTGTACAGAGGAAACTAAATTACTAACTCCATTCACCTATCTAACTCTGCCCTGTTTCTAATCACTGTTCATCTGATCCACCTGCTCCTGCCTCTATTTAAGATGCTTGTTCCCGTTATCAGGACCAAATTATTCTTGTTCTCTCCAGCCAGAGGAGACGGTTACTTGGTGCTTCTAAATTTCCTGATCTTGACCTGTTCTGCCTCTCCACTACTGAGCCTGCCTGTTCCTGCCTGAACAGTCTTTGGACTGCTGGACCTCTTAGCCAGCCTATTCGGATCTGTTTGCCTGACCTGGCTTTGGACTCGTGGAACTCTGAGGCTACGTTCTCACTGCAGGCCTTAATGCTCAATTACAATTTTATTTTGCGTTGCCGTTCACATTTTCAAATATATGCGACTTGTATGTGATCTTCTGTGTGAACTGCATTAATCCTGTCACTGCTCTTAAGCTACATCCTTTAGCAATTGTAAGTTGCTAACCTGAGCCAATTGGTCTCCGCCAGTCATGTGACATTTGTTGCTAAGAGGCCATTTTAGGTGGAAAAGGCGTAGTGTACCGCGCCCGAGGTAAACAATTGACTAGGGATGCGCGATATAATCGGCCCCCTATCGGTATTGGCCTTTATCGGCCTTAAAACCGATATTTAACCCGATATTTGATCACCTTCTGAGTTTCTAAAGTCTAAAAAAAAAAATAAAAAAAAAAAATACTACTTCTTCTTCCTCAAAAACTTCTTTTTTACAGACTTTAAAGACAAGGGAAAAAATATTGATACATTAAAATATCCCATTATCTTCATATGCTGATATATTGCCATTTAAAAACACCATATCAATCTCTTTTACTAATTAAATATTGCTATATGTCATCGTTATGCTACGAAATCCCCTGAAAATCCACGAAATTTTATATTGATGCGGCATCGATCTATTTTACTAAAAAAATGTCACAAGAATTTGCAAAATATCACGAGAGTTTGTAACAGAACGATGAAATTTCACGAGATTTTGAAAGTAAAATAGATCGATACCGCGTTTTTAAAAATCTATTTGATATCAGCATATGAAAATATATTTGAGTTTATTATTTTTCAAAGTGTCAGAAATGGATGACAAAACTGCTATTTTCAATGACTACTTATTTTTGTCCAGCTTTAACATCGGTATCGATATCGGTTATCGGCTACATGAGTTTTAAAATATCGGCATATCGGATATCGGCCAAAATCCCAATATCGTGCATCCCTACAATTGACGTCACTTGGCGGAGACCGATAGCATGTCTAATTAAGCAGCTACTAACAGCTTGTTTCTACTTGCAGTGTTTCTGCATGGAGACTAGAAACTCCAGAGACTGAATGCTCCTCTGCTAAAGCTGTCTGAGCATCTTCGACATCATCTGTAAATATTGATGATCCTGCATCTTCACTGTCAAACCACGCTATCTAACGAGTTACCATGCTGCATCTAACACCAGTCCATGTCTTATAGGACATACCTTTGACAAACGTGAAATTGTTCACCAATATTGTGGATGTACAGTATATATATTTCTGTTGCTATGTGAAGTTGCCTGCTGGCTGAATTCTAGCTGTACATATGTTTACACACGAAAGAATCCATCCTGTCCCTCTGCCCTCTCAGTCCACCAATCGTTTTCCAGTTTCATGGTTTAAGGCGGGACATGCGGCTGTGACTAAAGAGCTGCTGAGCCCAAAGCTGATCCAACAAAGTAACTATTTATAACTTTATGTCAACATTAGTCATGGTGAGATGAAGCCTCATGAGACATTGGCCGTTTCTCAATGTGCGTTCTTGAGCGTTCTCGTGTGCTCGTGACACGTCATCAGCCTCAGCGCGAGTACCGTTCCAATTCTCAAGAACGCCAGATCGAGAACGCACCAAATCCCTGGATGTTGTTCTGGCCCCGCCCTCTTTATCGAGCATGCATGAGAGCAGACTTGTGCGTTCTTCAGACTGACCGCTTCCCCAGAATGCCCCGCGGCCGCAGCTTGATTCCGGACAGCGCTCACAGTGGTAAGTTAAACATTCCCTTTTCTGCTGCTGTTGTTCTTCAAAAGTACGTTTCGAAATCGTTTGAGGCGATAACATTATACATTGAAGCCTCCCTGTGTGGTCTGTTTACAGAGTTAGTGCGAAATAAAATAAAAAAAGTCAGACGTTGAGCGGACCAGAGTGACCAGCAGACCTCCGAGGGTAACCGCAGCCAGGGCTAAATTTACCCCGTCTGTAGTGCACTTCTCTCGGTCTAGTTATGTGTGAACTACCGCTCGTTCTGATGGCGGTTTTTTGCGGTTCGGTAATTTTTTTTTATGTTTTTTAAGCTTTAGAAATTAAAAATATTGTTTTCAAAATGTTTTGTGTAGGGAATAAATAGTTTTGACTGTTAAAGAAAAGCTAAACAATGTTGCCTGTGATGACGTCACGAGTACGCTTCTGTTCCAATACACATACGTGCTTGCGTGCTTGCGTTCTCGTCAAGTCCGATCTTCCTGCGTTCTCGCCAAGAACGGACTTGACGAGAACGCGAGTACGTACTTGAGAAACGGCTTCTGACTGTTTTGGCCAAATTCCTTCAACGATCCCAACAGTTCATGAAGCTTCATGTGAACATGTCGCCACCTACTGGTGGAGAGCAGAACTACAGCTAATAATATTATGCAAGTTTTTGCAAATGTTTTTCTTGCTTTATTTCCATTTAAAGTTCCTTTTAAATTCTTAATTATTGGTGCATATAATAAAGTCTTTTGTAAGTGTTTTTGTGTGTAAAATGTCTTAGAAGAAAAAAAATAATTTAAGGTACCCTAATTTTCTGCCACTTTAATGAAATAAGCTCAAGCAGACAGTGAAAGTGTCACATTATAATTTTTCCACAATATTTGGTTTTAAACGGGTTGGAAATTATGAGTTCTACAAATTTTTTGGCTAAACAACCCAATCTTATTTGGCAGTGTTTTTACTAGGGGTGTAAATGACACCCATCATGGCGATTCGATTCAGTATCGATTTCCTGACCCAACGATTCGATTATTTTCGATACCCAAGAATACGCCACAATACGATTCGATTAATTGGTTCATTTTATTATTTTTTTTACACCTTACAGGCTAGACAATGTTTTAAATTTGAAATAAATCAATGAAATCTGTAATATCGTTATGCTTTTTTTTTTTTTTTTTTTGAGAAACTACAGCAAATAACAGAAGTAGAAACAACTGGTGAAGTTTGACCCGCTAGAAGAGCGAGGTGCGCGAGAACGCTGGGACCCTTTTTCCACCTGGATCTCCTCTCTTTTTGGCCCTCATGTCCCTCCGTCGTCGGACTAAACTCGCCCCCACTTCCTCGCCGCCTCGGCCGTATCTAGACCCACAGCGTGTAGCTCAGACCACGCTTCAATACTGAGCATAAATCAAAAATGTCTGCATCAAGCTCACTGCAACACACTGCTGTAAGAGTATAACCAGGAAGCGAGGCAGGAGGGCAGAATAGGTTTAGCGCCACCGCAGCACGGGAGGGAAAATTACGCCCAGGAGCAAATGGATAAAAATAGACCGGAGGGAAAAAGAACATGAATCGATTCTCTTGCGGACGAGTCGATTCATCGATACAAAACCATTATTATTTACACCCCTAGTTTTTACCCAATCTAAATTGGTAAAAAGGCAAACCAATACAAATTAGTCACATAAGCAAAAATACTTCTTAAATATTATCGCGACTTTCAAAAGTCTAATGTGGGTCTTGAACCAACATCCTCAGGAAATGAAGCCAATGTCTTATAGCTGACGCCACAAGCAGTGGCATCTGCAGGGAAAAGCAATATTACTTAACACTAATGATTTTGATCACTACATCGTTTAATCTAAACGAAATAGTTTTAACCAACTAGATTGGTTGGAAAAACAACCAATCTATTAGAATCTATCCAAACTCTATCCAACTGACAGCAGCTCTCCTACAAACTCCCACATCTTGACTGAGTAGTGATTCTGTTTAAATGCCTGCCGAAGTTCTCGCACGGTCCGAACCACTTCCTGAAGCGATCACATGGTATAAGGTAGAGAGGCTTCAGGGAAACGCCCCCTCTACTACTCGACACACGCCTCATCTCGACAGAGTTTCTGTCATTTCCCAGGCTTCACATCTGCAGCTATGTGATTTTAGGCAGCGATGTTGGTGTAGAAAAATGTTTTTTCTCGTTTTGCTTTCCTAAAGCGAGGGGTTGACCGCTCCTCATAAGCTGAAAGCATCGGCCCTCTAGTTCCTATCTTTGCAGGCGTTCGCCACATCAGAAAAAGAAGCAACGAGTTGAGACAATGAGATTCCCATAAAACCTTAATCAAAGAAATAGATTATAGAGGGAGCAGATAATGAAATGGGATGAGATGTACTTCTGAAACCCAAATTAAAGAGATGCATCAGAAATGTCAGGGAGCTTTTCGCTACAAACCTGTTACCCCTTCAAAAAAACTGCACATCAAACATTTAAAAAAAAAATCCCCAAACTGCCTCAATCTGCTTTCGATCTGTCTTACATTACCAGGAGAAGAGATTGCGTAACTCCTCAGAAGTGTGAAGAGAACAGCAGCATCAGGCATAACATTTACCTCAGCTGAGCACACCTCCTTCCAGCTTCCAGTAAACGAGGTTTACAGAGAGCAAAAAAATGCTTCCTCTCTGCCAGGAAACAGATATTTTATACATGAATAGTCGGCGTCCATTAATAAGGACTCCGCTGATTCATTTCTCGACCCTCCCTGCGGGTTGCCAGCCAAGCGTCCCGACCGAGACCAGCAACATATCTTGTCTATCTATCATATCTGTCTTTGCTGCTCGGCTGGACGTTGAAAAAGCCAGGCTCCTAGAAACATGCCGTTACCCACCAACCACTTTTAGTCAAGCTGGAACCAGCAGGAACGGATCAGGATGATGGTCTTATCTTTTGACAGCGGGATAAAGTGTTTCATGATTAAAGCCAGGCATTTTCCACCATCTTATTCTTTTTTTTTTTTTTCCTCAGGACATCAGACTAAGTCCCGTTTGGCTTCAGGTGTCTAAATGCATATTTATAGTTGTAGTTTTCTTTTTGGACCAGAACCTAACTGGCAGGGAAACAAGCAGAGTTCTCTCTAAAGTCAGACACTTTTCTTTTTTGGTCATAATAAAGTCCCATTGAGCTCAGGGCTAAAATCTGACGCATTCCAGAAAGGGTTGTCCTCCCCGTTTGGTGCATCAGCCTCCGCCTGACAGTAAATCCGCCTGTGTATCCTCACTTGTCAGCTGGTTAGGGGACTTATGACAAGCAGGCAAAACAACATTTGTCTTCAGCAGACATGAAACAAGCCAACAATGCCACCCCCCCCCTCCTATGGCAAATGAGGACACACACAGAAAAAAGGCGAGTCCTATCACCACCACATAAACACCAGAACAATTCCTTAAACAAATGGAACCTTAACTCCTCCTGCAAAGCGATGGAAGGTCTGTTTCCAATGTGCATCCACTCCATGTTTGCTTTTTAAGGCGGCCGCATGTTCCAGCGAATAGAAACTATAAACGTCTGGCTTCTTCTGTGTAACATTCACATCAGCTGCTGATGTTTTCAGTTGAGCGCAGGGCTCTTTAAGCAAACCGTACAGCTGGAGCTGGCTTCTACTCAATCATTTTGGTATATTTGTACTTTATCATAAACATTTCAGTGTGCAGGTACGTCCTTCACTATTCCTCTCCTCCTGCCTAAAATGGAAACCAGCTGGTTTCCCTACGTTACACTTCCATAAATATCCACTACTGCCTAGGATGTTTCCATTTTGGTTTCATTGATCCTGATTTAAAAAAACAAACAAAACCAGGACCAGTAAAAATCACAACCTGTAAAATGGGTATAGAATGCTGCCGTGCAGCTCAGCATTGCTGTTGGGTAGAAAACTTTGATTTAAGTCTAATAAACTTTTTATGAATGATTGCCCTACTTTTTAAAAATTGTCAAGCTAACTAAATGTCCAATAAAGGAATTATTTTAGACATGCAAGGTTTCCATCCCAAAGCAAAAACTTCCTGATCTGCTATGAATTATGCATGAAGTAATCCACGCCTTTGTGACCACTCGGCTGGATTCCTGTAATGCACTTTATGTGGGGATTGCTGCGTCCTCAATTGCTCGTCTTCAACTGGTTCAAAATGCTGCTGCACGTCTTTTAACTGGCACAGGCACAAGTACGAGCACATTTCACCTATTTTAGCTTCACTCCACTGGCTGCCCATCCATCTTAGGATTCATTTTAAAATTATTTTATTTACTTTTAAAGCCTTGAATGATTTTTAGAGCATAAACAGTAGTGTATAGGATTTCCTAAAAGCGCGTTCACGAGTCTACGGAAACCGCGGCAGACCAAACCAGATGAAAGTGCGCATTCAGCGTCTGCTCTGCCGATAATGCAAGCGTAGAAGAAGAAATGTGCTGTTTACCTGTGCAAAGAAAGAAACAACGAAAGAAAAATGTCTGAGGACTTCAGTGTTGAGGAAGAGCATGAGTTCTTTGCCGAGCTGAATGCGCACTTTCATCTGGTTTGGTCTGCCGCGGTTTCCGTAGACTCGTGAACGCGCTTTTAGGAAATCCTATACACTACTGTTTATGCTCTAAAAACATTCTAAATGACTTCGTTTCGAGTAAATTCTGGATGCTACCCACTCAGGACACTTGGAATACATTGGACGAGCAGTATGGAGGAATATTGACATGTTTTTTGTGGACTTTTATGGACCTTTCTGCCTCGGGCGCCATAGACCTCCATTATTTGAATGTCAGCAGACAGCAAGAAGCCTCCCAGATCTCCAGATGCATTTGAGATATCAAAAAAGTACTCCAGAGTGTTGTTCAGCATGGGGGTGAGTAGAAAATGAAGGCTAATCATGTTTTGGGTGTACTATTCCTTTAAGCTCAGAGGGGATCGAGCGTTTTCTGTTGCAGCTCCAAAACTTTGGATTGGATTGCTGCTGCACATTAGAAAGGCCACCTCTCTGTCTCATTTTAAAACTCTTCTTAAAGCCCACCTCTTTTCTTTGGCTTTTGACTCCATGTAGAGTGTTGATTTTATGCATACACATGCATATTTTTATCCTGTGCGGGCAGTGCTTTTATTTTATTTTATTTACTTTTATTTATTTTATCTTTTTTGTGCAGCACTTTGGAAACCTTGTGTTTATTTAAATTGTGCTATATAAATAAAGTGGATTGGATTGAATTAAACACAGATCAATAAAATCTGCATTACTGAAAATAAGCAAAGAAAAAAAAAAAACATTCTTCTTTCTACTTTAGTGATTTTCACTTTATTTCTGATAATTTCCCCCTCGGTTACTGCAGCTCAGGGCGTCAAAGAAGATTTAAATTCATATATAGAGAGAAGCTACATAAATGCCTTGTAATTTCATGCCAATCCAGACCTAAATTAATGAATATGCCAACTAAAATGTAGAAATATTTAAAGGAACAGAGAAAATGTTTTAATAACTATACGAGGATTCGGATCAGATCCAGTCCGTGTTTTGCTGTGTGGAGAGCAGCGGAGGTGAGGGACCTGCGCCACATATCGAAAAAAGACCAGGATTTCCTAGCATTTATTACGACGTATTCCATTTGAAATTTTATCTTATCTTATCCGGACTAAGATCATCACTTTGTAAATTAATGAAGATTTGAAGCAAAGTACTTGAGTAAATATGAATAAACTATAAACTATAGAGCTGTTTTCTTTTTTATCAAGCTTTAATCCTTGCTCTAGTTTAGCCTCCTGATTTAGTCCCAGTTTTAGTCTATGTTTACCTCACAAGTAAAATAATTATTTCTCAGTTTCGTTGGAATTTAGGACTAATTAAACCAACAATAAACTAAACAAAATTCTTAAAGCTTTCAGATGTGATTTAAAAACCCATAGGAGATCCACAACAGAAAAGAACCATCGCATTTTATTTCTCAAAAGTTCAGCCAAGAAAAGACCGACCACATTCAGAGAGGATGTGCAGAAAGACTCAGTTATCCAGGATTGATAGAGGAGGAACCAGAGGGATTTATTACGGTCCATTAAATTATTTTGGATTTATCACTTTATTTAGGCCCCGTCCACACGAAGTCAAAACGAACACGAAACGCTAATATTTTCCAGAACGTTTGTCGTAAAGACGGAGACGTAAAATAAATGTGATCGTCCACACGAATGCATGAAAACGCTGCAAAATGTATGCCAGGCCTGTAAGTGGCGCTGTGGTGCCGAAGCAAAAATAGACGACGAAATGTTGGGCATGCGCACTAATATTTATACATGGTTGCCCTGCGGGTCCATTTTGGTGGTTCAGTCAAATTCAGGTGCTGAACTATGTGGTCGATATTGCTCTGTTCTTCCTGGAGATATTCCAGAAGAAGAAGATTCTGTTGTAAGCCAGACAGCAGGGTGAGTAGCATTAGCAGCAACCATTCAACACAGTACGGCGCCATTGTTGTTGTGATACTGTGTCGCGCATGCGTGTTTAGAGGCGACGCTATGACGCATGCGTGTAAGAAAAAAAAATGCGGTTAGAGCTTAAAGATGGAAACGCGAAAACGGCGTTTCAAAATCTTCCCACTCTGAAGGCTGAATAAAAAAAAGATCGTTTACAGACCCCCGAAACGCCGGCTTCGTATGGATGAGAGGCTGGTTTGGTGAAAAATTTGTGCGTTTAGGCCAGGGTTTGACTTCGTGTGGACGGGACCTCAGATTTAGTTTACATACGCATATATATACATACATATATACAGCAAAGCTATATGTGTATATATTTTATCTCTTTTTATTCTTATTTTTTGTCTTTATTATACTGTGTAGTTGGATGTATGTATATATATATATATAAAACTAACTGGAGCGTGTAACTAAAGTAATTTTCCTCTGGGATTATTAAAGTATTTCTGATTCTGATTCTGAAAAATTTTTAAAAACTTAATTTATATCACATCTACCAAAATGAAACATCAACAGAAATACTGTCTTGTGTCACGGTGAGTTTTTATAGAATCTACAGCCTCTTAGAAGCTCTAAATTGTCAATTGAAAACATGTAATAAGATAATGAGTTAAGATTTTTAATCCTTAGCCTATTACCAAATATTCATACACAGTTTAGTTTGAACTGGTTCCTGTATTAGTGCCATTAATCCAGTAATAACTCATTTATTTTGCATTTATTTTACTTGAGCTGCATAGAATTTTTAATAAACACAGTTGTGAAATTATTAGTTTACAGCAGATGCAGGTATTTTAGTAGAGCCCATACTTTTAGTTCAATTCTCTAAAAATAACCGGAATATAGAAAATAATGCAAATGGTGTGAAAATGTTCCAGATAACGATGGATCACTTATTTTTATTCAGTAACATTTTATGCGCTTTAAAAAACTCCACATTTTGCCACCTCCATCCTATAGCCGCACCATCCTCAGAGCCTTTCAGGGCTGCATGTCCAAACTATTTCTGAATCTCACTGCAAGGTTTGGTGAAAAGTTGGCAGCCGTGGAAATGTCATTTTTTTCTGTTTCCTCTAAAGTTTAACTAAATTTTCCTAGAAAATCATTTTCAGAAAATAAAGTCATGGAAAAGAGGCAAAGCCTTCAGGCTGGAAGGACATTTCAGGGAATTTATTGACTTTTGTGTGATGTTCTAATAAAAAGTGTTACCCAACAGACCTTACCTTTTTATTTGCTATTAGCTTTTATTAGTTAACAAAGTCCCTTTTAATTTGTTGTCATAAAACCCTCAATGGAAAACTAATGACAAAAGAATCCAATTTACTTCAAAATACTTTTCACATTTCTGAAAATGAGTTTTCTTGTGTTTTTCCATCCAGCAGTTTTTAACAGCTGACAGTCTGTAAAAGTTCCTCCCTAACGCTGGACGGCCCAGACACAGGAAAAAACATCCGGCTACGCCGCCGCCACAAAAACACGTCAACGACCCCAAATCATTAGTCAAACGACTCTTTCCTCCAGCAAAGTGTCAGAGCTTCACCTAAACAACGAGCTTTAAGCTGAACGGCAGAATATCAAAAGTTTGCATTTATGCCTTTAGTGATTCAGGCAATCAGAGGAAGGATGAAAATGCGGGCAGGTGTGCAGGTAGGTGCAGCGCGTGTCTGCAGGTGTGCAGGTGGGTGCAGCGCTTGTCTGCAGGTGGGTGCATCGCATGTTTGCAGGTGTGCAGGTGGGTGCAGCGCATATCTGCAGGTGTGCAGGTGGGTGCAGCGCTTGTCTGCAGGTGTGCAGGTGGGTGCAGCTTATGTCTGCAGGCGTGCAGGTGGGTGCAGCGCATATCTGCAGGTGTGCAGGTGGGTGCAGCGCTTGTCTGCAGGTGTGCAGGTGGGTGCAGCGCATATCTGCAGGTGTGCAGGTGGGTGCAGCGCGTCTGCAGGTGTGCAGGTGGGTGCAGCTTATGTCTGCAGGCGTGCAGGTGGGTGCAGCGCATGTCTGCAGGTGTGCAGGTGGGTGCAGCGCATATCTGGAGGTGTGCAGGTGGGTGCAGCGCGTCTGCAGGTGTGCGGGTGGGTGCAGCGCGTGTCTACAGGTGTGCAGGTGGGTGCAGCGCGTCTGCAGGTGTGCAGGTGGGTGCAGCTTATGTCTGCAGGTGTGCAGGTGGGTGCAGCGCATGTCTGCAGGTGTGCAGGTGGGTGCAGCGCATGTCTGCAGGTGTGCAGGTGGGTGCAGCGCATATCTGGAGGTGTGCAGGTGGGTGCAGCGCGTCTGCAGGTGTGCGGGTGGGTGCAGCGCGTGTCTACAGGTGTGCAGGTGGGTGCAGCACATGTCTACAGGTGTGCAGGTGGGTGCAGCGCGTGTCTACAGGTGTGCAGGTGGGTGCAGCGCATGTCTGCAGGTATGCAGGTGGGTGCAGCACATGTCTGCAGGTGGGTGCAGCGCATGTCTACAGGTGTGCAGGTGGGTGCAGCGCATGTCTGCAGGTGTGCAGGTGGGTGCAGCGTGTGTCTGCAGGTGTGCAGGTGGGTGCAGCGCATGTCTGCAGGTGTGCAGGTGGGTGCAGCGCATGTCTGCAGGTGTGCAGGTGGGTGCAGCGTGTGTCTGCAGGTGTGCAGGTGGGTGCAGCGCATGTCTGCAGGGTTGCAGGTGGGTGCAGCGCATGTCTGCAGGTGTGCAGGTGGGTGCAGCGTGTGTCTGCAGGTGTGCAGGTGGGTGCAGCGCATGTCTGCAGGTGTGCAGGTGGGTGCAGCGTGTGTCTGCAGGTGTGCAGGTGGGTGCAGCGCATGTCTGCAGGTATGCAGGTGGGTGCAGCACATGTCTGCAGGTGGGTGCAGCGCATGTCTACAGGTGTGCAGGTGGGTGCAGCGCATGTCTGCAGGTGTGCAGGTGGGTGCAGCGCATGTCTGCAGGTGTGCAGGTGGGTGCAGCGTGTGTCTGCAGGTGTGCAGGTGGGTGCAGCGCATGTCTGCAGGTGTGCAGGTGGGTGCAGCGCATGTCTGCAGGTGTGCAGGTGGGTGCAGCGCATGTCTGCAGGTGTGCAGGTGGGTGCAGCGCATGTCTGCAGGTGTGCAGGTGGGTGCAGCGTGTGTCTGCAGGTGTGCAGGTGGGTGCAGCGTGTGTCTGCAGGTGTGCAGGTGGGTGCAGCGCATGTCTACAGGTGTGCAGGTGGGTGCAGCGTGTGTCTGCAGGTGTGCAGGTGGGTGCAGCGCATGTCTGCAGGTGTGCAGGTGGGTGCAGCGTGTGTCTGCAGGTGTGCAGGTGGGTGCAGCGCATGTCTGCAGGGTTGCAGGTGGGTGCAGCGCATGTCTGCAGGTGTGCAGGTGGGTGCAGCGTGTGTCTGCAGGTGTGCAGGTGGGTGCAGCGTGTGTCTGCAGGTGTGCAGGTGGGTGCAGCGCATATCTGCAGGTGTGCAGGTGGGTGCAGCGCATGTCTGCAGGATGCTTACCGAACTCGCTGGCACACATGTGCTCCAGCATGGTGTCTGTTTTCATTTCGTTGTCACATGGAGGACAGATGGGAGAGTAACCTACGAAGGGAAACAAAAATAGAAATACAAATTAGGATTAGTCAGAAATCAGCAGGAAGAATAAAACCTAAAAAAACTGAAACTAGTTCTATTGGGTTCCAGATTTTTTCTCCTGTAGCTGATGTCAGGAACTTTGTTTCTGGTGATCTGGAAAATGTTCTCAGCTTTTACAGATAGAGTAACTTAGAGCAGTAAACTCTCCTCTTCACTTTCTAAACAGCTTTAATAACAGATCTGCTTAAGCCGGGCATTCACTGTGGGATATTTTCAATCATTACACGCAGCTACAGCTCAAACTGTACGACTGTTCTATGAGCCCCAATGCAGCCTGGTTAAAAGCCATAGAATGAATGTTATGGTTTGATCATGAATATTTAGATGAGCTGTGCTCTGATTGGTCGGTTTACAACGATCCAAGCTGCTGAGCAAAGAAGCATCATAGCAACAAGCACTCACTCACTGAAACATCAGATTGTTGATATGGTAGGGGGACCAGACGTCCTCTTTTTCCAGGACATGTCCTACTTTCAGACCTAAAAAAATGTCCGGGGGGAATTTCAACATCGTCTAGGATTTTGGTTGCCTACAGTGAAGCAGAACCGTCAGCTCCGGGGCTGGTACAGTGCAGGGAGCCAGCGAGGGACAAAACGACTGAACCCGACCCTGTGAGGGTAGCCTGGACACCGGCGGCCCCATGCTTTCCCCCGCCCGTCCTCAGTCAGAGGACGGGCAGCTCATGGCTCTCTGCTGAAGTCCTCCCTCGGGCCGCGAACCAGTGGGCTCGTCTGGATGTCAATTTCGGGGCGTGACAAGAGTCGAGGCCAGAACCAAACAAGGCAACATCTCCGAGTTTACGTCAACTCTTTGCTTCGTTTGGATTTGTCCGTTTTATGGTGGAAGTTTAGAATAGTGAGATTTGCAGAGAAAGGAGGAGTTGATGGAGTTTGAACTTCTCTGTACGTCTATTTCATCCACTGAACTATCGTTATTCATCAATAACAACGAAAACTCAGTTTGCATTCTATGACCCCTTTAAAAGAAATAATAAATAGTATTGATATTCAGTTCCAGCTTATTGGAATGGATGTACGTTCGCTGGTTCATGGAGAACAAGCTTCATTGTGGAGGCTGAGGGTCGGCAATTCCAGTTCCTGAAGGCCGGCAACATTTCCATCCATCCTAGGTCCCAAACACCTGAATGAAATGGCTGAGTTACCTCCTTGGTATGCAGTCAGTTCCTCCAGAGACTTCCTAAGCATCTAATTATTTGGTTCAGGTGTGTTGAACCAAAGGAGCATCTAAAAGTTGCCCTCCCCTTGTGTAGGCCAATGCTTTACCGCCACCGTTTCATCGTCATAATACTGAAAACCGTCCCTCTGTGCCAAACAGCTGACTCTACTTTTCATTACTTAAAGCTTTTATAATCTGTCAGAGGATTCCTGCAGCTCTGATTTAAACAGAACCTGGCCTGCCGGGTCGACCCGATCAATCAGCCACATAGAGCAGGTAAGGCGGAGACCAGCAGCCTTCAAATAGCTGCCAGCTGTTCCATACGTGTCTTTAACATCAGCTTGTGAAAGTAGCACCCAGGTGCTAAACAGTTTGGAAAAAAGGCCCCTGCTTCCAGAGTCAGCAGGTCTTTGCTGGTAGGGGCCCTTTAAATCCATTAGCAGCAGTCTGCAGGGGGAGCTGACCTCTGTTAACATTTGCTAACAGCCAACCAACACCACTCTGCATTTGTTCTTTCTTTATCAGCCTCTTTGCTAATGATGTTAACAGAAAAGCTGGTAGGAAATCACTGATTTCATTTATCGCTAAAGTTGACAAATGATTGCAGGCGGCGTCTAGAAGGACAGAGCATGTGTGGTCCCCGCTCTCACCCTCAGAAGGCAAAAAAAACAACTTCCCTCTCAGCCACTGCTCTTTAAATGCAAAACGCTCCCCTACAGATACAGTGGGAGTCCCCCCCTCCCCCGTTTATGCCTTCTGCTCAGTTCAAACATCTCTGAAGGCTCTATTTACAGCTTCAGATGGCAGTTTGCAGGCTGACGATGTGATGATGGAGGCCTCTCACTCCGCAGCTTCCTATGAATGACTCGGTTGTGCTTTCTCCATCCCTTATGTGCAGATGTTGAAAGGGACAAGCGTGGATGCCCAGACCAGACCAGAGGTATTTAGAGCCCATCAGATATTATAGCATTGGACCCTGCAGACGTGAGTTAATCCAACCGGTTGGGAAACCGCATGCAGTCTGGATTACAGTCCACATTATTCACACCGGGCGTCTTTCAGCTTTTCATCTCTCATCAGATTAAACGTGTTTGTCAGAGAGCAGAAGTAATGGATGCAGGTACTGCCTATTTCTTCGTTTTTATTCTTCTGCGGCTGGATTTCCTCCCGGCTTTGTCCTCCAAACTCAGCAAACACCTTAAATGACTCCCATCTGGAGTTTTTCTCCCTCCATATTTTGTGATCATTCAAAGTCAGCAGCAGGGAACTTTGCATTCACACTAAAGTGAGTGTTTAGGTAGCAGATTATAATGAAAATAAACCATTCACCTTTAGTTTCAGCTGTGCTGGGGGGTGGGTTAAATGAGACCAGATTTGGCTTTTCACAGTTCTCAATGTTCGTCCCCAAAAGGTCCTATTTGGTTTCTTTGTGCAGGGATTTGCATGTGCAAACAGCCCTTTACCACTGAAACAACATTCTCCAGCCAATTTAAGGGCGTTACAAGAGCTATCAGGGTGTTGACTTTTACACACTGCCAGAAGTTTTTGCTATTAGATAAGAAGCTTAAGCATAAAACCTAATACATGCTTTTTTCCCCTAAAGAGTAAATCCTACCTTGATTTAATAAATAGAGCCTAAAAAATAAATTCTGACTTATTTTGAAGTTGTTCCATATTTTCCAAAGGTCATTTAGGATGAATGTTTTCTGTTGTTTTGGTAAAACACGCCTCGTTTTAACGCTGCAATAAACAATAAACACAAGGACATTTAAATACATCATGTAACTGATGTAAAATCCTGCATGTTAAATAAATATTAAAACAAACATTTTCCTTCTTTTTTCTCTCCTTCCTGCAGAGGAGAATTTTAATTTACCCAACTTTATGAAAGTCCATTAAAACACTTTGATTTCAGCCCTCATCCACACAGGCCTAAAAAGTGCAAACACAACTTATCTTCACTGCATTTGCACTTTTTTCACCACTTTTCCTTTTCCTTAAGTTATTTATAGTTAAAGTTCCTTAAAGCAAAGACTGTTTTAAGCAGGAAAAAGCTCATATTTAACAGCATTATTCTGCTTATAGGTGAAACTTTTTTAATCCTTACAGAGTTGCAGAAATAAAGCCAAATCCTCCCCCAACTAGCCCTAAAACTTTATTAGTTTTTTTATTCGTAATCAACCATGTTATGACGTAATAAAAATGCAAACCTGAACCTTTTTAAATATGCAGATATGCATTATTTTATAATCACAGAAAGGCATTAATCAGTGATCATTTTAATGCTTATAAAAGTCCTAATAATCAAATATCTAGTGAATAATTTACAGCAGAAAAATCAAACATAAAATATCGATTTATTCATCTGGTTTTTAAATTCATTTTGGAATAACAGCATAAATAAAGAGTTTTATCATTTTATATTTTATTTTTCTTAAACTGCAAGTGATGGATGTTAAACTCCATCTTCAGTTTTCATTAAATACCTGATTTTATTTTGTTATTTTTGGTCATGCTTCTCCTCAGCTGTCACCCTCCTTACCTGCAGACTCCGGGCTCTCGGTGGCGTTGGGCGTCATGGAAATGCAAACATCATGATCGGGGAACTTGTCGCATGTGAGCATCTCCGGCCACGGGTAGCCGAACGCCTCCATGATGGGGGTGCAGCCGTCCCGCACCGCCTCGCACAGCCTGCGGCAGGGGAAGATGGGCCGATCCAGGCACACGGGCGCAAAGAGCGAGCAGAGGAAGACCTGCGTGCCCGGGTGGCACCTCTTGTGCACCAGCGGCACCCAGCTGCTGGCCTGCTGCTTCACCTCCGCCATGGTTTCGTGCTCCAGCAGGTTGGGCAGCAGCATCTGGGGGTAACCCACGCCGTAGCAGAGCCGCAGGTCCTCGGGGATCGCCAAGCACTGGGGGGTCTTCCCGTAGATGGGCCCGGTGTTGTACCTGGGTGGATCCCATTCCATGAAGTCGTACTCCTGTGCGCCGTAGGCCGACATGAGCGCCACGGTCCAAAGCATCCGGATCATCCTCCAGAGCAGAAGAGGAAGCGGGCTCATGGCTCGGTGTGATCGGGAAGCTGTGGGAGGATGCGGCGCGCGGAGCTCCTCGCTCTGCTGTCCTGCTTCTGCTTCAGGCTGCAGCCAAAGTTGGAGGAGCTTCAGCGGCCTGGAAACAAGAGAGGATTGGAAAGCGCGCTACGACCAATCACAGCGCGTCTGCGCCTTTTGGCTCTGCTGTCAGTCACAGACTTTAATTACCCCCCCATTTTAACTTTACATGACATCCAGGAAGATGAAACGACTTTTTAAAGTTTTTTCTTTAAAAGCTGTAGTGCAGCTTTGCGTTATGAAGAAGAAGCAGATCCACAGATCAAGCTCAGTCTGACTGTTTGGAGGTCATCGCTTTTAAAATGCAACATTTTAGCAGAATGTGGTTCTTCACTCTGTTGGAAGGCAGAGATTTAAGGTTTCACAGCTGATGTTTGGTGTTTTGGAGCCTCCAACATGTTTTATCTTCCCACCAGCTACCCTGGTTAAGATCATTATTTACCATTATTATGCAACTGCCCCATAAAACTCTGTTTTCATGTATGGTTAATAAAACTATTCCTTATTTCTGCACATTAATTATGTTTTGGATAAAAATCCATTCAGAAGCTGATAATATTAAAGGAATAGTACACCCAAAACATGATTAGCCTTCATTTTCTACTCACCCCCATGCTGAACAACACTCTGGAGTACTTTTTTGATATCTCAAATGCATCTGGAGATCTGGGAGGCTTCTTGCTGTCTGCTGACATTCAAATAATGGAGGTCTATGGCGCCCGAGGCAGAAAGGTCCATAAAAGTCCACAAAAAACGTGTCAATATTCCTCCATACTGCTCGTCCAATGTATTCCAAGTGTCCTGAGTGGGTAGCATCCAGAATTTACTCGAAACAAAGTCATTTAGAATGTTTTTAGAGCATAAACAGTAGTGTATAGGATTTCCTGAAAGCGCGCACATGCGCGCTCACGACGGCAGACCAAACCAGCACATTCAGCTCGGCAAAGAACTCATGCTCTTCCTCAACACTGAAGTCCTCAGACATTTTTCTTTCGTTGTTTCTTTCTTTGCACAGGTAAACAGCACATTTCTTCTTCTATGCTTGCATTATCGGCAGAGCAGACGCTGAATGCGCACTTTCATCTGGTTTGGTCTGCCGCGGTTTCCGTAGACTCATGAACGCGCTTTCAGGAAATCCTATACACTACTGTTTATGCTCTAAAAACATTCTAAATGACTTCGTTTCGAGTAAATTCTGGATGCTACCCACCCAGGACACTTGGATTACATTGGACGAGCAGTATGGAGGAATATTGACACGTTTTTTGTGGACTTTTATGGACCTTTCTGCCTCGGGCGCCATAGACCTCCATTATTTGAATGTCTGCAGACAGCAAGAAGCCTCCCAGATCTCCAGATGCATTTGAGATATCAAAAAAGTACTCCAGAGTGTTGTTCAGCATGGGGGTGAGTAGAAAATGAAGGCTAATCATGTTTTGGGTGTACTATTCCTTTAAGTGTGTCTCAGCCCCCCCCCTTCAGTGTCCTCCATATTGGATCAGTCCATTTGCTGCACATGTTCAGAAAGGTCCAAACAGACAGCAGCAAACCATTTGAAAACAAACCATGCAAAGAGCAGTGTTGCCAACTTAGCGCTTTAGTCGCTATATTTAGCCACTTTTCAGACCCCTCTAGCACTTTGATTTCTAAAAAGCTCCTAGCGCCAAATCTAGAGACTTTTTTCTGCTACTGGAGACTTTGGAGACAACATCTAAAAGCAGCGAACTCTGCTCTCCAGAGCGAGTAGATTGGTAACCCCGCCTCCTGCTCTCCTCTGTCTTGTCTGCTGTCATGATTCATGCAGCTATTATTTCATCCAAATGAAAAATGGAGAACAGAGAAGCAGATCATGGCTTGTCTACAGTGAAAAGAAGGACTGGGTTATTTACTTTGGCCTTTTTGGAAACACAGGAAGGAGCAATCAGCTAAGTGAGCTTAGTGCTTGGAAAAAATCTTTCATTCCTTTAGAGACAGCATGAAAAGTCAGCTGAGTACAAAACATAGAGAGGAAAACAGGAAGAAAAGGGACAAGAAGAGAGGGACACAACCTAGAACAGATAATGGATGTCTATTCTATTAACAGTTCTCTATGTTGGGTTCTCCATTCAAAGGGCCCCCTGCCTGTCTTTGCCGAGGGCCCCAAATGTCCTAAATCCGCCCCTGGTCATCTGTCCTGCATGATGCTGCTCTATCATGGTGCCTTCAGGGTCGTCTTTGTCCATGTTTGCTGTGTTCTTTGGGTCCCTCTACCCTGGCTTCTTTCTCCAGCGCTTCCAGTGAAGCCAGACTTTAGGAGTTCGCTGCTCATAGCTGTCCTGCTGAAAGATGATCTCCCCTGAACAGAAACACTGCTGGCTTTTTGCTGCTTTCTGAGTTCTGGATCTCCAAGCTTCACTTCGGACTGGAATCTGCAGACTGAGAATTTATTACTAATTGTAATATTCACGGAAGGTAACAGGTTTTTTCTGGTTTCGTGAGGAAATATGTAGCCTATATCCATAAATATTTCACAAGATTTATTCTTCAGTTAGATTTCCAGAATATATATATTGACGTTGTAAACAGGGGGTATGACTGGGACTATAACCAACTGTGAAATAACCTCTCACATGGTATTGGGGTGATTGGTGGGTGGAGTGGAAAAGGGGATGGGTATAGCAGGCCCGGACACGGGGGGGAGTGTTATAGGTGCCCCAGAGATTCCTACAAAAGGAATGAGGAACACGAGGACGGGATGGGGTGGGCGTGGTCAAGAAGGGGGAAAGAGAAAGAAAAGAGAGGTAGATAGGAAAGTGAGGGGAGGAACCCGGGTGAAATGCGGGGGGAGAAAGAAAGAGAAGGACCAGGACAAATAGGCGGATAAGGGGGAAGGAAGAGGAGAAACGAGGAGCTGAAGGCGAAGAGAAAATGGGAAAAACAAAAACGGGGAAGGTGCACATGGGGGCCGATGGGACGGCCGGCACCGAACTGAGGGCGCGCGCAACCAAGCTTTCTATTGCGCAAACATGCCCATCCCTCCTCCTTCGTTTTTTCCCTTCCTTCTCTTCTCTTCCGTTCTTTCTTCTTTTTCTCTCTTTCTTCTCATTCCCTTCCCTTTTTTCTTTTGTTCTTTCTTAGCGCTCCATGTATCTGGATTCAGTCTGTCACTGACAGATTCTAAAGCAGTCTATATTTTCCACCATGACTCCACTGAGCCGACGTCCAGAAAATCTCTCAGATTCTCTGTTAGATTCACATCTGGATATAATGTGGAGATGGAATCAAAACACAAACAGCTGGAGGAGTTTTTATAAAGCATCTTTAAAGCCAGAAACACTGTGATGCCCAAAGTTCCCAAACCTGGAAATAACAGGATGGATGGATGGATGGATGGATGATGGATGGATGGATGGATGGATGGATGGATGGATGGATGGAGGGATGGATGGATGGATGATGGATGCATGGATGGATGGATGGATGGATGATGGTGGATGGATGATGTGAATGATGGATGGATGGATGGATGGATGGTTGGGTTGGATGGATGGATGGATGGATGGATGGATGGATGGATGGAAACGGATGATGGATGGATGGATGATGGATGGATGGATGGATGGGATGGATGATGGATGATGGATGGATGGATGGATGGATGATGGATGGATGGAGGATGTATGGTTGATGGATGATGGATGATGGATGGATGGATGATGGATGGATGGATGGATGGTTGATGGATGGATGGATGATGGATGGATGATGGATGGATGGATGGAGATGGATGGATGGATGGATGGAAGGATGGATGGAATGGATGGATGATGGTGGATGGATGATGGATGGATGGATGCAGGGTGATGGATGATGGTCGGATGGATGGATGATGGGGATGGATGATGGATGGATGGATGGATGGATGGATGGATGGATGATGGATGGATGGATGATGGATGATGGATGATGATGGATGGATGGATGATGGATGGATGGATGGATGATGGATGGATGGATTGATGGATGAATGGATGCATGATGAGGTTGATGGATGGATGGATGGATGATGGGTGGATGGCATGATGGAATGGATGGCATGGATTGGATGCGATGGATGGATGGATGGGATGATGGGATGGATGGTTGATGGATGATGGATGATGGATGATGGATGATGATGGGATGGATGGATGATGGAGTGGATGATGGATGGATGGATGGATGGTTGGATGGGTGGATGGTTGATGGATGGATGGGATGGATGGATGGATGGATGGATGATGGATGGTTGGATGATGGATGTTGGATGATGGATGGATGATGGATGGAGGATGTGGTGATGGATGATGATGATGGATGATGGATGATGGATGGATGATGGGTGGATGGATGATGAGAAAGGATGGATGATGGATGGATGGATGGATGGATGGATGATGATGGATGGGATGGATGGATGATGGATGATGGATGGGATGGATGGATGGATGGATGGATGGATGGATGGAGGGATGGATGGATGGATGGATGGATGGATGGATGGATGATGGATGGATGATGGATGGATGGATGGATGGATGGATGATGGATGGAGGGATGGATGGATGGATGATGGATGATGGATGGATGGATGATGGATGGATGGATGATGATGGATGGATGATGGATGGATGGATGGATGGATGGATGGATGGATGATGGATGGATGATGGATGATGGATGGATGATGGATGGATGGATGGATGGATGGATGGATGATGGATGATGGATGATGGATGGATGGATGATGGATGGATGATGGATGGATGATGGATGATGGGATGGATGGATGGATGGATGATGGATGGATGGATGGATGGATGGATGGATGGATGATGGATGGATGATGGATGGATGATGGATGGATGGATGATGATGGATGGATGGATGGATGATGGATGGATGGATGGATGGATGGATGGATGATGGATGGATGATGGATGGATGGTATGGATGGATGGAGGGATGGATGATGGATGATGGATGGTGATGGATGATGGATGGATGATGATGGATGGATGGATGGCATGGATGGATGAGGATGATGGATGGATGGATGGATGATGGATGGATATGATGGATGGATGGATGGATGGGATGGATGGATGATGGATGATGGAGGATGGATGATGATGATGGATGGATGATGGATGGATGATGATGGATGGATGGATGATGGATGGATGGATGGATGATGGGATGGATGATGGATGATGGATGGATGATGGATGGATGGATGGATGGATGGATGATGATGATGGATGATGGTGATGGATATGGATGGATGGATGGATGGATGATGGATGGATGTGATGGATGGATGGATGGATGGATGGATGATGGATGGATGATGGATGATGAGATGGATGGATGGACGGATGATGGATGATGGTGGATGATGATATGGGGATGATGGTGGATGATGGATGAGATGATGGATGGATGGA